>NC_140997.1:47264584-47449288 GCF_052327205.1 Somniosus microcephalus
GCCAGAGTTTAATATCTGAACATGAAATTACAATCTTGAATTCCATTATTAGGTATCTATTTCTCCAAATACAATGGACAACAAAGCTTCCCTCAGTAAAATAAACTTGAGATTTCCCTGATCTCATTATAAGCACTGATTAGGGAAAATAAGATATCCAGGAACAAAATACAGGAAACTCTTTGGGCTGACAAGTGGCAAGTAACATTCGCACCACACAAGTGCCAGGCAATGACCATCTCCAACAAGCGAGACTCTAACCATCTCCCCTTGACATTCAATGGCATTACCATCGCTGAATCCCCCACTATCAACATCCTGGGGGTTACCATTGATCAGAAACTGAACTGGACCAGCCATATAAATACTGTGGCTACAAGAGCAGGCCAGAGGCTGGGAATTCTGCAGCGAGTGTCTCACCTCCTGACTCCCCAAAGCCTTTCCACCATCTACAAGGCACAAGTCAGGAGTGTGATGGAATACTCTGCACTTGCCTGGATGAGTGCAGCTCCAACAACACTCAAGAAGCTTGACACCATTCAGGATAAAGCAGCCCGCTTGATTGGCACTCCATCCACCACCTTCAACATTCACTCCCTCCACCACCGGCGCACTGTGGCTGCAGTGTGTACCATCTACAAGATGCACTGCAGCAACTCGCCAAGGCTTCTTCAACAGCACCTTCCAAACCCACGACCTCTACCACTTAGAAGGACAAGGTGATATACCTATCAATTCATCCAATGAAAAGCGACCAGTTAAGATAGTAACTATAGGTTTTTATTGGCTAAATGACAGAGCCCACCCTCGTGGGTGATCGGGTCCAACAAGGAGGAATACCAGCCAGTCGACCACCTTTATACCTGGGCAAGCAGGCGGAGCCATGGGCGGAGTCAGCTGTGGTCAGCCCAGGTATAACAGCGTGACAAGAGGTGACCTTGTGTAGTGATACAACAGTGTAAACAGTGATAACCATAGTGTAACGATATAAACAGTGATAACCATAGTGTAACGAAAGTGAACGATAAAAGTGGTTTACCACACAAGGGCAGCAGACGCATGGGAACATCACCTCCTACAAGTTCCCCTCCAAGCCACACACCATCCTGACTTGGACCTGTATCGCCATTCCTTCACTGTCGCTGGGCCAAAATCCTGGAACTCCCTTCCTAACAGCATTGTGAGTGTACCTACACCATATGGACTGCAGCGGTTCAAGAGGGCAGCTCACCACCATCTTCTCAAGGGCAATTAGGGATGGGCACTAAATGCAGGCCTAGCCAGCGATGCCCACATCCAATCAATGAATTTATTAATTTTTTTTTTTTTTTTAAATCCGGCACCGATGGGACCGGGATGGTGCCAGTTGATTAAAAATTCCAGATAACAAAGAAGGGACATGGAGCCCCACCGGTGGCTCGGGGGCGGGAGCCCCGCCCCACCGGCCCAGGTACAGGGGACCAAGTTACACAACCAGAGGTGCAGGAGCCATGATTACATGGCAAAAGGTACGAGAACCCCTGTTACACAGCCACAAATATACAGTATATAGAAGCCTCAAAACATACTCCAGAATTTTGCCGGTTATTAAGAGAATTCTGGATAATTAGGTACCGTTTAAATGAGAGTTTCCCAAGACAATTTTGAACAGCACATTTTCTTCAGTTATAACGTTGATATACTCCCACTGGTGAAGATATACACACACCGCAACAAACGGCTACAAGTGTACTCAGTCATATTTGGTTCTGGGCCAATAACTGCACAAATGCCACCCAAACTATCTAAGACTGAGTATATGTAATAATAGGGGTACAAAGCAGGTTAAAAGAAACTCAAGACCACATACACCAGTATGTTTCCTATCCTCTTCCTTCAACAGGTTTCTTTAAAAAAGGTGGAAAATAGCCTGTGCTGTATCAAAGGCTGCACATCACAGATATCGAGTTGAGTCTCAACACCAAGTGCAAAGTTACAACATTTACATATTCTGATGCAAGGACATGAAGTTTATGCACAGATTTTTGAGCACAGGATATTAAGTTGTATGCATTATACTGTACTGATAATGCAAAGTACAGAACCAGCTCTGCAATTCAATTTCATTAATATTCCATGCATAATAAAACTTAATTTACAATACTGCCTAAATTTGAAACTCGATAATGGAATATACCCTTTTTCTGGAATTTGCATTGAAGAATAAACTCTATAGCTTTGTCACAAGATGTCTCTAAATAACTTGTATGCACTGTACTGCATAGTACTGACCTACTTACAAAACTCAACATGAATTTTCACATTTAGTTCATGTAAAATGTCTTTGGAGTATCTAACATAGCATAACACGTTTATGTCAGAATTTCCCACCATTTGGACTCTACGTAACTCTTCATTGTAGGATAGAATATTAACACCAGAGAGGAGAAAGGTGATACCACTGAAGATCACTTGAGGAAAAACTTGCAATGTGAAAATGGAGTTCCCACAGTGAAGGGGAGCAGTAATTTACACCAGATTCTATTGTACCTAAAAACTTCAAGGGCTAGAAATTGCAGTCGGAGGCGTACCTCCGGAGTACGCCTGTGACCAGTGAAAGAATTACAAAAGTACCTGCTGGCAGTTAGGCTGCAAGAACTTGCAGTCTCAGGCCTCGGGGCAGAGGGCAGTGAAATGGCCCACGGATCCCAGGGATTCAGGAAGTGCGGAAATGTACCTGGGATAACACAGGCCTGGTCCTCCAATCAATAACCAGAATTCCATTTCAATCATTTACGAAGAGAACCCCCTAATGAATCCCCAAATCTAATAATTATACAATGTACCGAATTGGAATTTTATTCATAATTACCTTCATTCCATTCAATAAAATTTTAATTTTGATAAGTTTATACACAAACTGCAATCCTGGCCAATATTTGCATAAACTCATTTCATACCGTATGTGCATAATTTAGGATATGAAAATGTTAATTAATGGGTTACGCTGATGCAAACAGGCCCTGCACCTGCTTGCATCAATCGCAAGACTTCCGTGCGCAATCACTGGCCAACTAGCCCAGCTCTGCGCCAGCGATTGCTTTTTCGTGGATGGCCTGTCAACGCGTACGTCGACAGGCTGCAAGTTCAGGATTTCGCGCATGCACAAATCCTGAACTTACAGTGCATTTCAAATGGAATACAACGGCGTACTCTGGCCCTCATACACACTGCAATTTCAGGGCCCAAATTTCCACATGGCTACAGATTTGAGGACAAAGATTCAACTTTTTTTTAAAAACCTACATTTGGCTTTCCACTACACCCTGGGGTCCAGTAATACATAACGTGAGCACAGGTTATAGCACTTGGCAAACATTTTTTCTCCATCACCCTACAACAAAAAAGAATTACCTGTAGCTGAACACAAACTTAGACAGCAATGGTGTGAACCATCAGTTGCAGTTATTTTACCAAAACTTCAAGATGATATATAATAAACTATAAAAGTGGTGGTACGAGGTGAAAAGCTCTCCAATTTCTGTTAACATGACCTGATAGATGAGCCCAGATGTTTCCATACAAACTCCCGTAACACTAGCTTTAGTCGGCAAGAACTCAATTAAAAAAAGCATGCCTTAAACAATATGAAATAAATAAACACATACATACACAATGCGCACACATCCATATTCATCTATTGTGGACAAATGTTAATTTAACTTCAATTTTTAGTGTAAAATGGAGAGATCCACCCAATCTCTGGATCATCATGGCAACTTCATTTTCAAAGAAGTAACTGCACCTTCACATATCTACATAAGTAAAAGTTTTGTATTTGTAGATTATAATGTAATAAGCCTGTAACATTATATTTAGTGCATGGTGCCTTGTAGTTAGCATGGGCCAATCAGATCTCAACAGTGGTCCATGCTAACCACACGCAAAACCACAGATTACATCGTGAGAAAAACCAAGCTATTTCAACTGCCATTTCACTCACTCAGCTTTTGCTCTGGTTCAGACTCACCCAGAACACTTCTGCTCCAGCCCCTCCCTCCTTCCCAGGCCCACACCCTGACTGCTCAGGACTGTGGCAGTTTCAGACCCCCAGGCCCTGCTGCATTCCTCCTGCACTAGCACCAATGTCACAACTTCAGGTCCGTTACAACACTGGCAAACAAGTCCAGATTCCCTGCTCCCCTCCAGCCCAACTGCTAACCCCCCCAGCTTTCCTTACATCCAAGGATTACGGTACTGTACCTCCTAAGACATCCTCTCTACCTTAGCCCTGTGGTCTCTCCCCACCTGACTAGATACATTTACCCCTCAACTTGTTGCATGCTCTAACCTTTCCAAAAAATAGTAAACCGCAAATTCAGTTAATCAGTAAAGGAACGCGAGAGAAATGCAAAGTGGGAAACATACAGAAAAAAGAGTGTAGACAGGAGAATCATACAGAATGAGCAAGGCAACAAAGGCTAGGGAGAGCCAGGAATAGCAACAGAAAGGAAGAAAAAAATTAGAATGTGGGAGACAAGACAGTTACAGGAAGAGGCAATTTTTGTTTGTGAACAATACCATATCAAATAGTAATATTCCACCATTCAAATCATTAAAAAAAAATTAAAAAGTCAGTTTCATCTCAGTTGTTGTTCCAGGTTGCATTGCTGAGGTATAATGCAATAAGACAGATGTCACAGGTTTAAATAGAAAACAAACATAGGAGTAGGCCATTCGGCCCTTGGAGCCTGCTCCACCATTCAATATGATCATGGCTGATCCTCTATCTCAATACCATATTCCCGTTCTCTCCCCATACCCCTTGATGCCTTCTGTGTCTAGAAATCTATCTATCTCCTTCTTAAATATATTCAGTGACTTGGCCTCCACAGCCTTCTGTGGTAGAGAATTCCACTGGTTCACCACCCTCTGAGTGAAGAAATTTCTCATCTCAGTCCTAAATGTCCTACCCCGTATCCTGAGACTGTGACCCCTCGTTCTAGAACCCCCAGCCAGGGGAAACATCCTCCCTGCATCCAGTCTGTCTAGCCCGGTCAGAATTTTATACGTTTCAATGAGATCCCCTCTCATTCTTCTAAACTCGAGTGAATACAGGCCTAGTCAACCCAATCTCTCCTCATACAACAATCCTACCATCCCAGGAATCAGTCTGGTGAACCTTCACTGCACTCCCTCTATGGCAAGTATATCCTTTCTTAGGTAAGAACACCAAAACTGCATACAGTACTCCAGGTGTGGTCTCACCAAGGCCCTGTACAACTGTAGTAAGACATCCTTGCTCCTGTACTCAAATCCTCTTGCAATGAAGGCCAACATACCATTTGCCTTCCTAACTGCTTGCTGCACCTGCACATTTGCTTTCAGTGACTGGTGTACAAGGACACCCAGGTCCCTTTGTACATCAGCATTTCCCAATCTATCACCATTTAAATAATACTCTACCTTTGTTTTTCCTACCGAAGTGGATAACTTCACAATTATCCACGTTATACTGCATCTGCCATGTATTTGCCCACTCACTCAACTTGAAGCCTCTTTGCATCCTCCTCACAACTCACAATCCCACCTAGTTTTGTGTCGTCAGCAAACTTGGAAATATTACATTTGGTTCCCTCATCCAAATCATTTATATTGTGAAAAGCTGGGGCCCAAGCACTAGTCACCACCTGCCACCCCGAAAAAGACCCATTTATTCCTACTCTGTTTCCTGTCTGTTAACCAATTTTCAATCCATGCCAGTATATTACCCCCAATCCCATGTGCTTTAATTTTGCACACTAACTTCTTATGTGGGACTTTATCAAAGGCCTTCTGAAAATCCAAATACACCACATCCACTGGTTCTCCCTTATCTATTCTATTGGTTACATCCTCAAAAAACTCCAGGTTTGTCAAACACGATTTCCCTTTCATAAATCCATGTTGACTTTGTCTAATCCCGTTGATATTTTCTAAGTGCCCTGTTATCACATCCTTTATACAGTAAACGCTTTCGTATCCAACACCTACGGGACCGGGATGGTGCCGGTTGATGAAAAATTCCAGGTAATGGCGAGGTATACATAATAATAATAATAATTCAACTTTGTCATTGTACAATGCACAAGTACATGAACAACAAAATGTGATCTTGCAAGCTCCCATGAGTCCAGTACAAATAACATTAACATTAAACGTAAATAGCACCGTCCTGGGAGTAAGGTAAGAGAGTCCCATTACACAACCACGGGTGCAGGAACCCCGGTTACACGGCCACAGATCCAGCAGTCCCAGTTACAGCGCCACAGGTCCAGGAGTCCCGGTTACACAGCCACAGATACAGGAGCCCCGGTTACACAGCCACTTGTGCAGGAGCCTTGGTTACACAGCCACATGTGCAGGAGTCCCGGTTACATGGCCACAGGTGCAGGAGCCATGGTTACACAGCAAAAGGTACAAGAACCCCAGTTACACAGCTACAAATATACAGTAAAGCTTACCTTTGGGTTCCTGAATCTACTCCTGAATTTTGTCGGTTACTAGAGAATTCCGGATAATTAGGTGCCATTTAAACGAGAGTTTACTGTAATAGACTCTAGCATTTTCCCTACTACTGCCGTTAAGCTAACCGGTCTGCAGTTCCCAGTTTTCTCTCTCCCTCCTTTTTTAAATAGCGGGGTTACATTTGCCACCCTCCAAATTGGCAGGAACTGTTCCATAATCTATAGAATTTTGCAAGATGACAACCAATGCATCCACTATTTCCATGGCTACCTCTTTTAGTACTCTGGGATGCAGATTATCAGGCCCTGGGGATTTATCAGCTTTCAGTCCCATTAATTTCTCCAGCACTATTTTTTTTTAACTAATATTAATTCCCTTTAATTCCTCCTTCTCGCTAGACCCTTGGTTCCCCAGCACTTATGGAAAGTTATTTGTGTCCTCTTCTGTGAAGACAGAACCAAGGTATTTGTTTAATTGCGCTGCCATTTCCTTATTCCCCATTATTAATTCTCCCGTTTCTGACTGTAAGGGACCTACATTTGTCTTCACTAATCTTTTTCTTTTAGAAGCTTTTACAATCTGCTTTTATGTTCCTAGCAGGTTTACTCTTGTACTCTATTTTTCCCCTCTTGGTCCTTTTTAGCTGAACTCTAAACTGCTCCCAATCCTCAGGCTTGCTACTTTTTCTGGCTATTTATATGACTCCTCTTTGGATCTAATACTATCCTTAATTTCTTTTTAGCCATGGTTGAGCCGCTTTTCCTTTTGTGTTTTTGCACCAGAAAGGAATGTATAACTGTTGCAATTCATACATTCGTTCCTTAAATGTTAGCCATTGCCTATACTTGAAATAATTTCAAATTGCATTTCAACTTAAATGACATAAGAAAAAAAAGTGTGAAGCTACAAATCATAGTACCTTTTATAAATTTTACATTCTAAGCAAGTAGTGTGCATGCACACAATTAAAAGGGTAAAAAAGGTAGAACAGTATGGGAATCTGCTGCAGATATCTCCATTCCTGTAAAATTAGCTCTACCAATTGTGCAAAGCCATTTAAAAAAGGTTTTAAAAACTTGCATTTATATAGTGCCTTTCATGACCTCAGAACATCCTCAAGTGCTTTACAGCCAATGAAGTACTTTTGAAGGAGAGTGGCAGGCAATTTGCACACAAGGTCCCCAAAACAGCAATTTGATAATGCCCAGATAATCTGTTTTCGTGGTGTTGGTTGAAGGATAGTGCCATGGGATCTTTTACATCCAACTGAGGCGGCAAACAGGGCCTCGGTTTAACGTCTCATCCAAAAGGCTGCACCTTCAACAGTGCAGCACTCCCTCAGTACTGCACTGAAGTGTCAGCCTGCATTATGTGGAGTGTGGCTTGAACACAAAAGCTTCTGACTCAGAGGTGAGAGTGCTATCATTGAGCCACAGCAGGCACCTAAAAAGATGGTCAAGCTCACAACAGAGGATAGGTTTTGGTAAAATTGCACAGAAAATGAGTGAACTGTTTTGACTATATAAATATTTAGCGAATTGCACAATTTAAATATTTGCCAGTCAAATCGCCATAGTGCTTGATGGAACTATAATTTGCACTTTTCACATTTATTGTTTTAATGCTTTACTACCCCACAACTTTAGGGATACTACAAAGCAAATTCTGATGGTGTGATTTTATAATTTCATCAGCCCAAAAACAAGAAAACATTTCATCAGTTGTCGGGCCATTGTCGGGAGTGGTGAGAGCAGAGGTTCAGTGAGTATTTAAATTCACTTTCGCTGGCTTTTTTTTTTATATAAACAGAGGCTTACCAATCTCGCAGGCCGGCAGCGGCATTCCAGAGCCACGTCACGATTCAAAACGTGACACGGGCAGGAGGAAGCAGCTGATTGGGTGGGTACTTATGCTACTACTCTATAGATTGACAGTTAAGGTTCATAGTTTATAAAGTTCAGAAGGTCTTAATTTTGTGGTTATAGTTTCTACGGTCTCTGTTGTGTAGCGGGGAGTGCTAGGAAACAAGGGCCCTTGAGTATATCATTTAATTGTAGTATAATTGGTGGTATTGATTTAATTTAAATTAATTAAAGGGTAAGTCAAAGCAGCAAAGCTCAGCCCAGTGGCATGCTCCTCCTGCACTATGTGGGAAATCACACTTCCTATGTCCCTGACGACCATGTGTGCGGGAAGTGTATCCAGCTGCAGCTACTGACAGACCGCATTGCGGCGCTGGAGCTGCGAATGGATAGATACTGGAGCATTCGCGATGCGGAGGGCGTCGTGGATATCACGTTTAATCAGTTGGTCACACTGCAGGTAAAGGCTGCACAGGCAGGAAGGGAATGGGTGACCGCCAGGCAGAGTAGTAGGCGCAGGCAGGTCGTGCAGGGGTCCCCTGTGGCCATCCCCCTCAAACAGATATACCGATTTGGATATTGTTGGAGAGGATGGCTTATCGGGGGAAGGCAGCAGCAACCAACTTCCTGGCACCATGGGTGGTTCTGCTGCATGGGACGGGAGGAAAAGAGCGGGAGAGCTATAGTGATAGGGTATTCTATTGTAAGGGGAATAGATAGGCGTTTCTGCTGCAAACGAGACTCCAGGATGGCATGTTGCCTCCCTGACGCAAGGGTCAAGGATGTCTCGGAGCGGCTGCAAGGCATTCTGGAGGGGGAGGGTGAACAGCCAATTGTCGTGGTGCATAGAAGTACCAACGATATAGGTTAAAAACGGGATGAAGTCCTAAATGCTGAATATAGGGAGTTAGGAGGTAAATTAAAAAATAGGACCTCAAAAGGTAGTAATCTCAGGACTGCTACCAGTGCCACGTGCTAGTCGGAGTAGAAATAGAAGGATATTTCAGATGAATACGTAGCTAGAAGAATGGTGCGGGGGGGGGGGGGGGGGAAGGGGAATTCAAATTCCTGGGACGTTGGAACTGGTTCTGGGGGAGGTGGGACCAGTACAAACTGGACGGTTTGCACCTGGGCAGAACTGGTACACCGATGTCCTAGGGTGAGTATTTGCTAGTGCTGTTGGGGAGGGTTTAAACTAAAATGGCAGGGGGTTGGAAACCTGTGCAGGGAGACAGAGGAAAGGGAAGCAAGAATAGAAGCAAAAGACAGGAAGGAGCAAAGCAAAAGTGGAAAGGAGAGAAATCAAGGGTGTAAATCAAACATGGCCACAGTAATAGTTCTAAAAGGTCTAGGTGTTAAAAAAAACAAGCCTGAAGGCTTTGTGTCTTAATGCGAGGAGCATTCGTAATAAGGTGGATGAATTAGCTGCGCAAATAGATGTAAATGGAGATATAATTGGGATTACGGAGACATGGCTCCAGGATGGCCAAGGCTGGGAATTCAACATCCAGGGGTATTCAATATTCAGGAAGGACAGGCAAAAAGGAAAAGGTGGTGGGGTAGCATTGCTGGTTAAAGAGATTAACACAATAGTAAGGAAGGATATTAGCTCTGATGATGTGGTATCTGTATGGGTAGAGCTAAGAAATACCATGGGGCAGGAAACGTTAGTGGGAGTTGTATACAGACCCCCAAACAGTAATGCTGAGGTTGGGAATGGCATTAAACGGGAAATTAGAGATGCGTGCAATAAGGGCACAGCCGTTATCATGGGTGACTTTAATCTACATATACAGGAAACTCTGGTTTAACCGGAGGTTTATGTCCGGAATACTCGATCTAATGGCAAAAATCAGGAGCCGTTTTCTGTACGTTTTTTTTAGATCTCGTTCTTTTTTTTCCCCCATCAGCCACTGCAAGGTCTGTAGCTATAGCAACAGCTTCAGCTACAGACGCTTGCAGCTGTCTTTTTAGAAGCTGTTGCTAAGCAAGTGTTTGTTGTCAGATACGGAGATGAAAACCTCCATATGCTTCAACATTAACTTTGAATGTCCGGCAGTTTTGATAGATCGGCAACACGCCAGTCCCGTCAGTGCCGGATATCACAGTTTCCTGTAGATTGGGCTAACCAAATTAGTAACAATACTGTGGAAGAGGAATTCCTAGAGTGTATACGGGATGGTTTCCTGGACCAATATGTCGAGGAACCAACTAGACATCAGGCTATCTTAGACTGGGTATTATGTAATGTGAAAGGATTAATTAGCAATCTTGTTCTGCGAGGCCACTTGGGGAGGAGTGATCATAATATGATCGAATTCTTCATTAAGATGGAGAATGAAGTAGTTGACTCAGAGACTGGGGTCCTGAATTTAAATAAAGACACGAGTTGGCTAGGATTGATTGGGGAATGTTACTTAAAGGGTTGACGGTAAATAGGCAATGGCAAACATTTAAAGATCGCATGAATGAACTACAGAATTTGTTCATCCCTGTTTGGCATAAAAATAAAACAAAAAAGGTGACTCAACATTGGCTAACAAGGGAAATTAGGGATAGCATAAGATCCAAGGAGAGGACATAAATTGGCCAGAAAAAGCAGCAAACCTGAGGATTGGGAGCAGTTTAGGATTCATCAAAGGAGGACAAAGGGATTAATTAAGAGGGGGAAAATAGAGTATGAGCGCAAGCTTGCAGGGAACATAAAAACTGACTGTAAAGGCTTCTATAGATATGTGAAGAGAAAAAGATTGGTAACATCAAGCATAGGTCCCTTGCAGTCAGAATCAGGGGAATTTATAATGGGGAACAAAGAAATGGCAGACCAATTAAATACATACTTAGGTTCTGTCTTCACAAAGGAGGACAGAAATAAACTCCCAGAGATGTCAGGGAACATAGGGTCTAATGAGGGAGGAACTGAATGAAATCAGTATTTGTAGGGAAATGGTGTTAGGGAAATAGACGGGATTGAAGGCCGATAAATCCCCAGGGCCTGATAATCTACATCCTAGGGTACTTAAGGAAGTGGCCCGAGAAATAGTAGATGCATTGCTGGTCATCTTCCAAAATTCAGCGGCGGCAGGCGGGCGGACCTGCGAGGGACAAGGCGGCGGCGGATAAAAGCGGCTCAGAGACCAGGTAGGCCTCAGAGCGTACTGATTTACAGTCTCCGAGCTCAGAGGGAGGGAGAGAAGTAAAAAGTAATTGAAGTGTGACGTCACCAGAAAGCAGGTAGGTGATTGGTTGGTATTTCTCTCTTTTTAAACTTTAACTCTGTGGTTTATAGTTACTAAGGTCTCTCTGGTGTAACGGGGACTGTTGGTAAACCATTTAACTGTAGTGTAATTGGTGGGATTGATTGATTGATTGAATTTCAATTAATTAAAAGGGTAAGTCATGGCAGGACAGCCCGGCCACGTGGTATGCTCCTCCTGCGCTACGTGGGAACTCAGGGACACTTCCTGTGTCCCTGACAACTACGTGTGCAGGAAATGTATCCAGCTGCAGTTACTGACAGACCGCATTGCGGCGCTGGAGCTGCGATTGGATGCATACTGGAGCGTTCCCGATGCGGAGGACGTCGTGAATAGCACGTTTAGCGAGTTGGACACACCGCAGGTAGAGGTTGGACAGGCAGGAAGGGAACGGGTGACCAACAGGCAGAGTACTAGGCGCAGGCAGGTAGTGCAGGAGTCCCCTGTGGACATCCCCCTCTCAAACAGATACACCATTGAGTACTGTGGGGGGGGGGGGGGGGGTGGCTTATCAGAGGAAGGCAGCGGCAGCCAACTTCTTGGCGCCAGGGGTGGCTCTGCTGCACAGGAGGTAAGAGGGGTAGAGCTATAGTAATAGGGGATTCTATTGTAAGGGGAATAGATAGGCGTTTCTGCGGCCGCAAACGAGACTCCAGGATGGTGTGTTGCCTCCTTGGTGCAAGGGTCAAGGATGTCTCAGAGCGGCTGCAGAACATATTGGAAGGGGAGGGTGAACAGCCAGTTGTCGTGGTGCATATAGGTACCAACGATATAGGCAAAAACCGGGATGAGGTCCTAAAAGCTGAATATCAGGATTGCTACCAGTGCCACGTGCTAGTCAAGAGTAGAAATAGAAGGATATTTCAGATGACTACGTGGCTAGAGGAATGGTGCCAGGGGGAGCGATTCAAGTTCCTGGGACATCAGAACCGGTTCTGGGGGAGGTGGGACCAGTTCAAACCGGACGGTTTGCACCTGGGCAGGGCTGGAACCGATGTCCTAGGGGGTGTGTTTGCTAGTGCTCTGGGGGAGGGTTTAAACTAAGATGGCAGGGGGTTGGGAACCTGAGCAGGGGGACAGAGGAAAGGGAAACAAGGATAAAAGCAAAAGGAGAAAAACAAAAGTGGCAGTCAGAGAAATCAATGGTTTAAATCAAACATGGCCACAGTAAATAATAATTCTAATAGGTCTAAGAGCATTAAAAAAATAAGCCTGAAGGCTTTGTGCCTTAATGCGAGGAGCATCCGTAATAAGGTGGATGAATTGGCTGCGCAAATAGAGGTAAATGAATATGATTTGGTTGGGATTACGGAAACGTGGCTCAAGGATGGCCAAGGCTGGGAACTCAACATCCAGGGGTATTCCATATTCAGGAAAGATAGGCAAAAAGGAAAGGGAGGTGGGGTAGCATTACTGGTTAAAGAAGGGATTAACACAATTGTAAGGAAGGATATTAGCTCTGATGATGTGGAATCTGTATGGGTAGAATTGAGAAATACCAAGGGGCAGAAAACGTTAGTGGGAGTGGTATACAGACCTCCAAACAGTAAGGCAGAGGTTGGGGACGGCATTAAAAGGGAAATTGAAGAAGCGTGCAATAAGGGCACAGCAGTCATCATGGGTGACTTTAATCTACATATAGATTGGGCTAACCAAATTAGTAACAATACTGTGGAGGAGAAATTCCTGGAGTGTTTACGGGATGGTTTCCTGGACCAATATGTCGAGGAACCAACCAGAGATCAGGCCATCTTAGACTGGGTATTATGTAACGAGAAAGGATTAATTAGCAATCTTGTTGTACGAGGCCCCTTGGGTCAGAGCTATCATAATATGATCGAATTCTTAATTAAGATGGAGAATGAAGTAGTTGACTCAGAGACTAGGGTCCTAAATTTAAATAAAGGAAACTACGATGATCTGAGGCGCGAGTTGGGTAGGATTGATTGGGGAACGTCACTCAAAGGGTTAACGGTGGATAGGCAATGGCAAACATTCAAAGACTACATGGATGAACTACAGAAAATGTTCATCCCAGTTTGGCACAAAAATTAAAAAAAGGTGACTCAACCGTGGCTAACAAGGGAAATTAGGGATAGCATAAGATCCAAGGAGAGGACATATAAATTGGCCAGAAAAAGCAATAATCCTGAGGATTGGGAGCAGTTTAGGATTCAACAAAGGAGGACAAAGGGATTAATTAAGAAGGGGAAAATAGAATGAGAGTAAGCTTGCAGGGAACATAAAAACTGACTGTAAAAGCTTTTATAGATATGTGAAGAGAAAAAGATTGGTGAAGTCAAGCATAGGTCCCTTGCAGTCAGAATCAGGGGAATTTATAATGGGGAACAAAGAAATGGCAGATCAACTGCAGGAAACTTTTGATTTACCAGCACCGAAATAACCGGAAATCTCGGTTAACCAGCAAAATTCAGGAGTAGGTTCAGGTAAGTTTTACTTCATATTCTACTTGCCTTCCTCGATCTGTTGCTGTACAAGGGTGTGGCTGCAGCTGTTGCTAAGCTACAGACACGCTTGGAACTTGTGGCCATTGTTCTGAACCTGTTGCTAAGCAACAGGGTTTGTTGCTTTATACAGAGCACTCAGCTCTCCATATCTTTTACTATAGCTTTCGATTATCCGGAATTTTGGATGAACCGGCACCACGTCGGTGTCGGATAAAAAAGTTTCCTGTAAATACATATTTTGGTTCTATCTTCACAAAGGAGGACACAAATAACCTCCCAGAGATGCCGGGGAATATAGGGTCTGATGAAAGGGAGGAACTGAAAGAAATCAGTATTTGTAGGGAAATGGTGTTAGGGAAATTGATGGGATTGAAGGCCGATAAATCCCCAGGGCCTGATAATCTACATCCTAGGGTACTTAAGGAAGTGGCCCGAGAAATAGTAGATGCATTGCTGATCATCCTCCAACATTCGATGGAATCTGGAACAGTACCCATGGATTGGAGGGTAGCTAATGTTACCCCCACTATTCAAAAAAGGTGGTAGAGAGAAAACGGGGAATTACAGACCGATAAGCCTGACATCAGTCGTGGGGAAAATGCTAGAGTCCATTATAAAAGACGTAATAGCACAGCACTTGGAAAACAGTGACAGGATCGGACAAAGTCAACATGGATTCACAAAAGGTAAATCGTGCTTGACTAATCTACTGGAATTTTTTGAGGATGTAACTGGTAAAATAGATAAGGGAGAAGCAGTGGATGTGGTGTATCTGGACTTTCAGAAGGCCTTCGATAAGGTCCCGCATAAGAGACTACCGTGTAAAGTTAAGGCACATGGGATTGGGGGTAAGGTTGACTTGGACAGAGAACTGGTTGGCAGACAGAAAGCAAAGAGTTGGAATAAACGGGTCTTCTTCCGAGTGGCAGGCTGTGACTAGTGGGGCACCGCAGGGATCAGTCCTTGGACCCCAGCTATTCACAATATATATTAATGATCTAGACAAGGGAACTAGATGTAATATCTCCATATTTGCAGACGACACAAAGCTGGGTGGGCGTGTGTGCTGTGAGGATGTCAAGAAACTCCAGGATGATTTGGACATGTTGGGTGATTGAGCAGAAACAGGGCAGATCCAATATAACGTGGATAAATGTGGCTGTCCACTTTGGTGGCAAAAACAGGAAGGCAGATTATCTAAATGGCAATAGATTGGGAGAAGGGGAAGTGTTACGAGACCTGGGTGTCCTTGTGCACCAGTCGCTGAAGGTAAGCATGCAGGTGCAGCAGGCGGTTAAGGCGGCAAATGGTATGTTGGCCTTCGTAGCGAGAGGGTTTGAGTACAGGAACAAGGATGTCTTGCTGCAGTTGTACAGGGCCTTGGTGAGACCACACCTTGAGTATTGTGTGCAGTTTTGGTCACCTTATCTGAGGATGTTCTTGCCATGGAAGGAGTTCAGCCAAGATTCACCAGGCTGATACCTGGGATGGCAGGAATGACGTATGAGGAGAGATTGGGTCGATTGGGCTTGTACTCGCTGGAGTTTAGAAGAATGAGAGGGGATCTCATTGAAACTTATAAAATTCTGACAGGACTGGACAGACTAGATGCAGGAAGGATGTTCCCGATGGTCGGGGAGTCCAGAACCAGGGGACACAGTCTAAGGATAAAGGGTAGGCCATTTAGGACAGAAATGAGGAGGAATTTCTTCACCCAGAGAGTGGTGAACCTGTGGAACACACTACCACAGAAGGCAGTGGAGGCCAGTTCATTAAATATATTCAAGGAGTTGGATATATTTCTTAAGGCTAAAGGGATCAAGGGGTATGGGGAGAAAGCAGGGACCGGGTACTGAATTTGGATGATCAGCCATGATCGCATTGAATGGCGGAGCAGGCTCAAGGGGCCGAATGGCCTACTCCTATCTTCTATGTCTATGTCTCTATAGACTCGGGAACAGTTCCCATGGATTGGAGGGTAGCTAATGTAACCCCACTATTTAAAAAGGGTGGTAGAGAAAAAAAACAGGGAATTATAGACTGGTAAGCCTGACATCGGTAGTGGGGAATATGCTAGAGTCCATTATAAAAGATGTAATAGCAGAACACTTGGAAAACAGTGACCGGATCGGACAACGTCAACATGGATTTACAAAACGTAAATCAAGCTTGACTAATGTACTGAATTTTATGAGGATGTAACTGGTAGAATAGGTAAGGGAGAACCAGTGAATGTGGTGTATTTGGACTTTCAGAAGGCTTTCGATAAAGTCCCGCATAAGAGACTAGTGTGCAAAGTTAAAGCACATGGGATTGGGGGTAAGGTACTAACTTGGATAGAAAACTGGTTGGCAGACAGGAAGCAAAGAGTTGGAATAAAGAGGTATTTTTCCGAGTGGAAGGCAGTACCTAGTGGGGTACCGCAGGGATCAGTGCTAGGACCCCAGTTATTCACAATATATATTAATGATGATCTTTGAAAGTTCTCTTATCTGAATGCACGTAGCATTCGTAACAAAATAGACGAGTTAATGGCACAAATAACTACATATGGGTATGATCTTGTGGCCATTACAGAAACATGGCTGCAAGGTGACAATGCCTGGGAATTAAACATACCAGGTTATTTAACGATCAAGAAGGACAGGCAGGAAGGAAGGGGAGGTGGGGTGGCTATGTTAATAAAGGAAGGAATCACTAATACAGAGAAATGATATTGGGTCAAAAGATCAGGATAATGACAGTTTGGGTGGAGATAAGGAATAATAAGGGGAAAAAAAACACGAGTGGGCGTAGTCTATAGGCCTCCGAACAGTTGCAACTCGGTTGGACAGAGTATCAATCAGGAAATAGTTGAGGCTTGTAATAAGGGAACAGCTATAATTATGGGGGATTTTAACTATCATATTAATTGGACAAATCAAACTGGGCAGGGCTGCCTTGAGGATGAGTTCATTGAGTGTATTAGGGATGGGTTTCTTGAGCAGTATGTAACTGAACCGACCAGGGGACAAGCAACCTTAGATCTGGTCCTGTGTAACGAGACAGGATTAATTAAAAATGTCCTAGTAAAGGATCCCCTTGGAATGAGACACAAAGCTGGAGGAGCGTGTATGCTGTGAGGAGGATGCAGAGAAATGCCAGTACGATTTGGACAGGTTGGGCAATTGGGCAGATGCAGTATAATGTGGATAAATGCGAGGTTGTCCACTTTGGTGGCAAAAACAGGAAAGCAGATTATCTGAACGGCAATAGGTTGGGAAAAGGGGAAGTGCAACGAGACCTGGGTGTCCTTGTGCACCAGTCGCTGAAGGTAAGCATGCAGGTGCAGCAAGGCGGTTAAGGCGGCAAATGGTATGCTGGTCTTCACAGCGAGAGGATTTGAGTACAGGAACAAAGATGTCTTGATGCAGTTGTACAGGGCCTTGGTGAGACCACACCTTGAGTATTGTGTGCAGTTTTGGTCACCGTATCTGAGGAAGGATGTTCTTGCCATGGAGGGAGTGCAGCGAAGATTCACTAGACTGATACCTGGGATGGCAGGAATGACGTATGAACAGAGATTGGGTCATTTAGGCTTATATTCGCTAGAGTTTAGAAGAATGAGAGGGGATCTACAGACTAGATGCAGGAAGGCTGTTCCCGATGGCAGGGGAGTCCAGAACCAGGGGTCACAGTCTAAAGATAAGGGGTAAGCCATTTAGAACTGAAATGAGGAGGAATTTTTTCACCCAGGGAGTGGTGAACCTGTGGAATTCTCTACCACAGAAGACAGTTGAGGCCAATTCATTAAATATATTCAAGAAGGAGTTAGATATATTTCTTAAGGCTAAGGGGATCAAGGGATATGGGGAGAAAGCAGGGACAGGGTACTGAATTTGGATGATCAGCCATGATCGCATTGAATGGCGGAGCAGGCTCGAGGGGCGGAATGACCTACTCCTGCTCCTATCTTCTATGTTTCTATGTGGGAATACGATTGCGTGCAAGCGCTCACATGATGAGGGCATGACCTATCACACAGAATCTACAGTGCAGATAGAGGCCATTTCGGCCCATCGGGCCTGCACCGACACATATCCCACCCTATCCCCGTAACCCCACGTATTTAATCCCCTAACACTAAGGGTCAATTTATCATAGCCAAATCAACCTAACCTGCACATCTTTGGACTGTGGGAGGAAACCGGAGCACCCGGAGGAAACCCACACAAACACAGGGAGAATGTGCAAACTCCACACAGACAGTCGCCCGAGGCCAGATTTGAACCCGGGTCCCTGGTGCTGTGAGGCAACAGTGCTAACCACTATGCCACATAACCATTTCCCATCTTCAGTCAGCCTCCTCACCAGAGTCCTGATTAAAAATATGCTCTTTTGTTTTGGTTGAGAAGGCAAGTAATTTAATCTATCCAGAAAACCTCTTGTTTTGAAATAGTGTACCATCAAAACAAATCTTTCTTCCCAAGTCCCAGGATCATAAGGCATACTCTTATAAAACATTAAGAGTCACAGGACTTTAAGGACAAATTGTGACTGCTACACAATTAGTCGCTCTAAGTAGCAAGAAGCAACATTTGCACTCTCCCTACCCTCAATGAAATGTTGCACATGTGTATCAAAAAAAATAAGCCTCTCAGTACTTCTGGAGGTCTAGATCAATTACTAGTAATATTTTATGACCGACTCACATCGTAAGACGACTTATTTGCCACCAGTATGCTGGTGTATAACTACCAAAGCAGACCACCACAAAACTGGGTTAGCAATGTCGCATCTGAAGTGGCCATGCTTCATGCATACATTCCACCAGGCAATCACTGAATAGTGATCAAGAGTGGGGAGACGTTTTTTTTCCCCTCACCGATCAGAGATGGAGACAAACTGTACAGTTGCCACTGAAGCACCCCCAAGCATAAACCTGGAGTCTTCCTGGTCAATATTGCTCAGTACCATATTTGGTAGTGCACTTACCCACTGAGAACATCAACGTATACAACTGGGAAATCCAAAGACATTTATTTAGGCCGAGTCCAGGAGAAACATTAGATCAAACCCTTGAGCCAAGATAAAGATTCAATTAGAATACACAGCAAGCCTCAAGTTACAAAGGAATCTATCTCGGCTCCACTCATTAGGAACTCAATTAGCTCTTGCATTTGAAAAGGGGAAGGAAAAGGGTAGGAAGTAACGCTGAACAGCCAAAGTAACAGACTACCCAGCCATCCCTCTCCAATTTCACATTCCTTTGCTTACTTTTAACATTTAGTCACATGGTACAAATGGCTCTTTGATTCAATTTTGTCAGCATTTTCTTTTAGTACAAAACATGGAACATCCACTAACTGCAACAATTAGGAAAAAAATATATACTCACCAAGAAACTAGCTTTTGAATTATTCTGATCCAGTTAATTTTTTTTAACAAGATTAACTGGAAGAAATACAAATTTGAGTTTGGAAAGAACACTGGAAGATGTGCATTTCTACCCATCTCACCGATTGCTCAGAAATACAATGCTGCCCCTTTATAAAAGCTGTCACGTTACATTGTCTTTTCTAAAATCCAAATAGCACAGTCTGTGTTACACTTCAGACTATGAGGACACTATATACTTAATAGTTTGTTTACTAGTAATTTGCATTATAAGAGCCAATAAAAACATGCTGTATGATGCCAAAATGATTAAGGCATCAGCCATAGCTCAGTGGAAGCACTCTCGGCCGAGTCAGATGGTTGTGGCTTCAAGTCCCACTCCAGAGACTTGAGCACATTGGAACGGACACTCCAGTGCAGTCAAAGATCCCACGCCATTATTCAAAGAGCAGGGGAGTTCAGCTGTGTCCTGGCCAACACTTATTGCTCAACCAACATCACTAAAAACCTATCAGGTCATTATCCCTTTGCTGCTTGTGGGACCTTCTGTGAGCAAATTGGCTGCCACTTTTCCTACATCACAACAGTGACTACACTTCGAAAATACTTCATTGGCTGTAAGTCACTTTGTGATGTCCAGAGGTTGTGAAAGGTGCTATATAAATGCCAGTTATTTCCTTGAAACATTTTCGGTAACTACAAAACCATTACTAGGTTTATTACTCTTTCACCGACACCACAGGACTTGTGCGGACAACCCTGGCCATTGAAAATGTAAATCTATTCAGCTGTAAATTAAATTCTGGGTTAAAATAGCAATTCACTGTGTACATTATCAAACGTTCAAATTACAGGGCCCAAACCAATGGCCATTTACCTACATACACTTGTGCCAATGGCTAAACAACTAAATAAAAATTTCCACAGATATATCACATGGACAGTTTACTTCAATATTCTTGGGTTAAAATACTTTAAAAAGATGCATTATTTTAGGAGTATTTCGTGGAAGGATGTTTCCAAAGGCTTGTGAAACAGTAACAAGATGGCATAGATTGAGGATTACTCCGAGTATGATTGAAGGGTGGATTAAGAAATTTTTCCAGAGGATTATTTGAACATGGAATGTTTTAGCATAGCGGCAGCTGAGACAGCTACTACAACATATAAATAGAACTGGATGAGAGAAAAAGTATACAGAAAAGAAAATGAGATGGAAATTAAGAAATAGCTCCAGTTGAAGGGCTACCACTGACACAGGCATGATGGGCTGAATGGTTTCTAGGATACAAAAAATTACCCAATTGCTGAATAACTTGGCAAAACGCATTAGTTTATTTCCACACAAAATAGACCATAACTTACATTGTATACGACTCAGTTCCAATTAGGTTAGCCTCACCTTAGGGAAATAAAAATCTTAATATACATAAATAACAAAAAATGCTGGAAATACTCAGCAGGCCAGGCAGCATCCGTGGAGAGAAACAGAGTTAACGTTTCAGGTCTGGAACCCTTCCTCAGAACTGGAAAAACGTTAACTCTGTTTCTCTCTCCACGGATGCTGCCTGGCCTGCTGAGTATTTCCAGCATTTTCTGTTGTTATTTCAGATTTCCAGCATCCGCAGTATTTTGCTATTATATCTTAATATAGATGGTTGCTAGAGGTTTAAAAAAATGCCTGGACAACAATTAAAGCTTCCATCTCCCAAACTGAGTGTCAATGTAAGATGTACAAACTTCAGTTTTAAGAACATTGACCAATACTCATTTACAGTATGTGATTTAAATGAATGAATGTTAATTGCACAGGGCAAAGTGTTCAGAAGTTAAACTAGTCTAAATTATAAGCTTGAAAGAAAACCACACTTTATTCGTCATAAAGACAAAATAAAGTTTTGATGGCCGAGTTCACTCTGGGTTAATAGGAGCATTTAACATAAAGCAGTTAAAAAAAAAAAATTTTTAAACAGAAACAAATATTCATATATATCGACCTCCTTTCAAAAAAGCACTTGAGTAAAGGCTTATTAATATACTCTGTCGTTGTGAGATCCCAACTTCAGAAAAAAAACACATCGATGGCAGATGAAATAAGATAGCTTGGAAAGGCCAGCATGAGATAGCAAATAGTGCAGAGATCTGAGAGCAGTCAGACTCCATCACCTCTCGAGCCCTCCTCCCCCACCCTCCCCCCCTTTCTCCTCCTCCGGTCTCCAAACCACGGGCCTTGTTTGTGTTTGTGGCGCTTTAAAAAAAACAAAATTTACATATATATTTCAATAAAGCACACAACACACACACACATACGCCCGGTTATTTAAAAGACACGCGAGCGCAACTCACTTGGATAAAATTAATTCGACGGAAATTTAATTTTTGAGCACACGCAAAAAAATAATAACCAAGAGATCGCCGCACGGACACGAAGGTCGGATGGGTTTAATTTGAGAGAGCAAGGCAGAGGCCGGCATGGCGGCTGTGGCCTACGCGTTGTTCCCATTAGAGGAGGTGGTGGTGGAGAGGGGCGGGGGAAGAGGACGAGAAACCCCGCGCTCAGCGTGCGGCCCTGCGGCCTACCACCAACCGTCATTTTGTTTTAATATAACGATCCGCCATTAAAGGGCCGGCGGGAGGCCGCTCGGTAAAGTGCTGAATAAGGGTAGTGTGACACACACACACCACCCCCCCCCCCTCTCTCCCTCCTACCCTATCCCGGGGATGGAGGGCCTACCTCCCGCCCCCCCCACACCAAACCCTCGGGCCTTCGTACCTTCCATCTCCATCTCCTCGGGCTCGCTGAGGTGCTGCTCATTCTGCTCGGACTTGGTGCGGTGGTTCATGGTCTCGCAGTCGGCGGCCTCCGCCTCGGCCCTTCTCGCGTCGGCAGCCGGCGGGTGGGCGGTGAGAGACGGCTCTCGGGTGGCAGGAACGGAAACCCGGACGTATTTGCTCGCTATTCGCCCAATCTCGGCCGAGTTGTGCGCTTGAAGCTCCCCCCTCCCCGCTTGTCACGGCAAAGGGGGAACTCGCCTCGACCTGCACCGAAAAAGGTGGGGAGAGCCAGCGCCTCCCGAAGGGGGCGGGGGGGAGGAAGGGAAAAGGAGAAAAAAATAAACTTAGCGGATTTTTATTTGGTGGAAACGGAGGGAGGGAGGTTTTTTTAAAAAAAAAAATCGACGCGGCTTCAAACCAAGGTAAGCGGGCGCCGGACGGGGAGTAAACGGGCGCTTTCACTGCTGATTGTGACTTGTCGTCGTTGCTGCGGCGGCGGCCACTGGCCCTTGTGGGTTCCTACGCCTCCTTTTTTCTTCTTCTTCTACTATCTTTGCTTTGCTCTGCTCTGCTCTCTCTCTCGGCTCCAAAGCCCCTCAGCTCGCTGTTTGCACCGTGTAGAAAATGGCGGCGCGGTACGACACAGATGTCACATCCGCACGGCGCATGCGCAGCTGGGTCTGGGTGGGTTGGAGGAGGGGAGGAAAAGCGCCCAGCCACCGTCGTCATCATCATCAACAACACAAGATCATTTTATTATCTGCAGATCCCACAGCAAGCAGGCTCACAATGTGCAGTTTCAGCTTTTACACTCTCCTGATTTCGACAGTCGTACAGCACCTTCTTCTTCCCCCCCCCCCCCGCAAAAAAAATAGCATTCTTCCAGCAAAAAAAATATGTTGTTGTTTCTCCCTCAACATTTTGAAAGAAAAAGTTGATCCTTAAGCGAATTACAAAAGTGTCTATTTTCCAAAGTTAAAAGTTTGACAACTTAAAAGTTAAATTCTCCAACGGTAGTGTGGTTATGTTACTGGTCATAGATTAAGAATCCAGAGAATGTGAGTTCAAATTCCACCATGGCAGTTTGAAAATTTAAATTCAGTTTTTTTCAAAACGTATCTGGAAATAAAGAGCTGGTATCAGGCAAAGTGACCATGAAGCTGTTGGATAGTTGTAAAAATCCAACTGGTTAATGACCGTTCTTTAAGTTCCTTTCTGAAGGAAACTTCTTGTCCTTACCCGATCTGGCCTATATGCAATTCCAGACCCACACCAACCTGGTTGATTCAACTGCCCTCTGAAGTGGCCTAGCAAACCATTCAGTTGTATCAATTCGCTACAAAGATTATCTAACATCAGTCCCCACACAGACTGCAGTGGTTCAACATAAAGGCCCACCGCCACCTTCTCAGGGCAACTAGGGATCGGCAATAAATGTCAGCCTTGCCAGCGATGACCACATCCTGAGAATATATAATTTTAAAAAAAGTTTCATCCTTTTTCTATATGAAATATAACCACAGAGTGTTTGTTGGCTATTTTCTTCCACTTAGAATTACATTCAGCTTAGTTTTTTTATCTTTAATAATATTTTGCTATAGGAACTGACTTTACAGACAAATTCAACTGCATACCTTGTCTAATCAAACCCATAAGGAGGCACTGTGTTGCCCCAGTGTCAACAAACAAAGCTGCCCCTTTTTAGAGGAGCTAATAAAGAACTAAACCATGAAACAAAGGAAACTTATAAAATTAAACAATATTATCACCCGTGTCCAGTACATGCTCCAGTCCCTGCGGTGCCCACCGATCGCGGAAGGTGGACACCTTCTCCAGAGCCACCCGGCTGTGGACAAGACCGAGGAAGAGAGGCAGGGATATCAACTGCATATGATGAAGTATCATTGTAGGTTTAATAAATTTCTGATCTGCAGCAAAATTTGCATTATACATAACTGAAAATACTGTTTTTAATTTAAAACATTTTCATTTAGCATTTCTTTTTTCAAAACTACCTAAATTCTTTCATTAACCTGTACTTGTGATGCCAATTACTGACTTAGTGCTGTGTGTGTAAGACAAGTTGAGCTACCACATTTCAAGCATATACTAATATAGGTAGTTCCTGATTGCAGCATATACAAATCACGACCAAATACAAAATTCTTTTTAAACAAGAATACTATTTAGTTACATGTGAAATAAGAAAAATAGGCACAACTCACTGGAATTGTCAAGTTCCGTTTCTCCAAGGTGGGAATCGTAGAATGGCATCTTCAGTATCCACTGTTCAAACATAGAAAACAAAAGGTCACCAGAATTAGGGAGAAACATATAAGGACACTAAAGTGAATCATAATTCTTTGTCATTGATTTTTTTAAACTACAGATAGTGAACATCTTAAAAGCCACAGGAAGCTACAGAAAACCTATCGTCATGGTTTAACTTACTCCAAGAGCATCCTGAAAAACACTTTCACAGACAACAGAGAAATTAAAATAGTTTCTCACAACAACTTTTAACGATTTGAAAAATTACATTATGAAGCTACATGGTGGGACTAATTGGATAGCTTTCAAAGAGCTGGCACCAGCACAATGGGCCAATTGGCCTCCTTCTGTACTGTATCATTCTACGATTCTAGAATTATTCAGAAACAACCTTAAGTTCTAATAGTGGGTAACATTAAACAAGAATTACATTTTCTTTGGGATATGCTGAGCAAGTGTAAATGAGGTATTCATCATTTGGAAGCAGGGGATAACTCCTCTTGATGGCTGAGTTGTTGAGTGCACTGATTAGTGTGGAAGTGAACAATGCACATCAGGTAGACGGCAGGCTTGATTCCCAGACTTTGGTGAATCTCAGCTCGGGTGGTCATGGAAACACTACAACTGCCCTCACTGGTTATAGTCTATGAAGTAGAAGTGTCTGAAGGAAAATCCTAAGGTGTTTTATAAGTATATTAAGGGCAAGAGGATAACTAGGGAAAGAGTAGGGCCCATTAGGGACCAAAGTGGCAATCTGTGTGTGGAGCCAGAAGATGTAGGTGGGGTTTTAAATTAATTTTTTGCATCTGTGTTCACTATGGAGAAGGACGATGTAGACATAGAAATCGGGCAGGGGGACTGTGATATACATGAACATATTAGCATCGAGAGGGAGGAGGTACTAGCGGTTTTAGCAGGCTTAAAAATGGATAAATCCCCAGGCCGGGACGAAATGTATCCCAGGCTGCTGTGTGAGGCAAAGGAGGAGATTGCAGGGGCTCTGACACAAATTTTCAGAACCTCTCTGGCCACAGGGGATGTGCCAGAGGACTGGAGAACAGCTGACGTAGTACCATTATTCAAGAAGGGTAGTAGGGATAAACTAGGGAATTACAGGCCAGTGAGCCTAACATCAGTGGTAGGGAAATTATTGGAAAAAATTCTGAGGGACAGAATTAGTCTCCACTTGGCGAGGCAAGGATTAATCAGGGATAGTTAGCATGGCTTTGTCAAGGGAAGATCATGTCTGACCAATTTGATTGAATTTTTCGAGGGGGTGACTAGGTGTGTGGATGAGGGTAGTGCAGTGGATGTGGTATACATGGATTTCAGTAAGGCTTTCGATAAAGTCCCGCATAGGAGACTGGTCAAGAAGGTAAGAGCCCATGGGATCCAGGGTGCCTTGGCACATTGGATCCAAAACTGGCTTAGTGGCAGAAGGCAGAGGGTGATGGTCGAAGGTTGTTTTTGTGACTGGAAGCCTGTGTCCAGTGGGGTACCACAGGGATCGGTGCTGGGTCCCTTGCTGTTTGTGGTCTACATTAATAATTTGGATGTTCACAGATGACACGAAAATTGGTGGGGTGGTAAATAGCGAGGAGGGTAGCCTCAGTCTGCAGGACGGTATAGATGGGTTGGTCAGATGGGCAGAACAGTGGCAAATGGAATTTAACCCTGAAAAGTGTGAGGTGATGCATTTTGGAGGGTCTAACAAGGCAAGGGAATACACAATGAATGGTAAGACCCTAGGAAAGACAGAGGATCAGAGGGACCTTGGTGTGCATGTACATAGATCCCTGAAGGCAGCAGAACAGGTGGATAAGGTGGTTAAAAAGGCATTTGGGATACTTGCCTTCATTAGCCGAGGCATAGAATATAAGAGCAGGGAGGTTATGATGGAGCTGTACAAAACGCTGGTTAGGCCACAGCTGGAATACTGTGTGCAGTTCTGGTTGCCACACTATAGGAAGGATGTGATTGCTTTGGAGAGGGTGCAGAGGAGGTTCACCAGGATGTTACCTGGGCTGGAGCGCTTCAGCTATGAAGAAAGACTGGACAGGCTGGGGTTGTTTTCCTTGGAGCAGAGAAGGCTGAGGGGGGACCTGATTGAGGTGTACAAAAGTATGAGGGGCATAGATAGGGTAGATAGAAAGGAACTTTTTCCCTTAGTAGAGAGGTCAATAACAAGGGGGCATAGATTCAAGGTAAGGGGCAGGAGGTTTAGAGGGGATTTGAGGAAGAACTTTTTCACCCAGAGGGTGGTTGGAATCTGGAACTCACTGCCTGAAAGGGTGGTAGAGGCAGGAACCCTCACAACATTCAAGAAGCATTTGGATGAGCACTTGAAATGCCATAGCATACAAGGCTATGGACCAAATGCTGGAAAATGGGATTAGATTAGACAGGGCTTGATGGCCGGCGCGGACGTGATGGGCCGAAGGGCCTCTTTCTGTGCTGTATAACTCTATGGCCTAGAAATTGGGTTGGGGCGCCAAAGTGGCGCAAAAGTCGGCGGAGCGCGGGATTTAGCGCAGCAATCAGAGTGATACTGATCGCCAGAAATTCAGTTTCAGTGCCCCTCGAGGGAGACGGGGCGAGGCTCGAGGCGCTCCGCGTCCCTCTTAGGGCGCTGAAACTGATTATCGCAGCGCAACGTGCCGCAGCGCCACATGCTGCGGCACGGCACGCTGCGGTACTGCAGGCCTTCCTCCCACTGTTAAGGGGGAGGTGCCTGCAACAGCGCGATCCCCGATCGCGAGTGCCGGCAAATGAGCCCGGCACCAAGGAGAAGTGCCGGGCTCTCGGGAAACAGCTGGCAATGCCGCGGGGGGGGGTGGTTAGGAGGCCGGGGACGGAGGTGCTGGCAGGCGGCTGCTGAAAAAGCGGTCGCCCCGCACCTCCACCTTAACTTGCGCCGCTGCCGGCACAGTAAGGCCCCATGAACCAGGCGTGGGTAGCGAGCGGCGCAACTGCGGCGTTCGCTACCAAGTATCGCGAACGGGGCATGAATGGGGCGCTGCGCACATCGATGACGTCATCGGTGGCGGCGCAGCACAAATGCCTAACGCCACCATTAGCGCCCCTACTGAATATCGCCGCAGACGCAGCCAGTGGCGCTACAGCCACTGACTGCCTTTTTAGGCGCTAACAGGTGGCGCTACTCACCCAATTTCTCCCCCTATGACTCTATGACTCTATGTCTGCTTCTCATTGCTGTCGAGTGAGTCCTGTTGGAAAGCACTGTCTATGGCAATCAGATGAAGACAGGTTTGGGCTTGGGTGCGATTCCCCCAACAATTGACACTCACTATTGATGTTTTTATATGGCTTCTTTTCACAATGTCGTCACTTTAAAAGATGCCAGCTGTGTTCCAGTGACGGTAAGAAAAGTAATGGGTGAAGCACCTGGGTCTGAAGAAAAAATAATAATCAACAGAAACTTGAGCATTTTACAGCAATCATGGAATGAATCAAAGGTAGTAAAATAAAGAAGCACAAGGTTCACTGGCAGCAATTTGGCAAAATCCAATGGATAGAAGGGTGGTCTTGAGAACTTGAAGAAGCATAATGTGGTTCTAACCTTTGTTTTTTTCTGATATTGACTTATTTTCTGTATTTCCACAACTTTACCTTCTTTTATATATAAATGACTTGGACATGGACATCAAGGGAAATAATATAAGAATTTACTCATAATACCAAGTTAGGACGCATGGGAAACTGGAAGAATGTGCAAGACTATCAGAGAATACAGATAGGTTAAGGGTGTTTGGGGAGCTGTGTTGGCAAATGCAGTTCAACACAGAGGTCAGAACCATGATCCTTGAATTATTTTATTTAGAGTGTATTTCAAGAGAAATAATTCTAAACTATCCAACAAGACGAAAGACAACACATCTAATATAACATAGATTTATGAAAGGCAGCCTGTGGTCAAGAAATATATTTGGAATTTCTTGAGAATGTAGCAGAGTTGGTAAATGAGAATAAGGTGACATTTTATCCTGATTTTCAGTAAACATTTTGATAAGATCTCTCACAGGATAATTTATATTTCGTATGCAGTAAAAAAATATATTTGAAGGTCATGGATGAAGAAATGTTGAAATTGGCAGCAATTACCAAAGCAAGTATAATGCTAATGTATAAATGAATCAATGGAGTATGATCCCAGTAAAATAATATTGACCCTCTGCAAATTACACTTGGGTGTATTTTACACCAGTCTTGATGATCATACTTGTGAATGACACTGGTACTAAGAAGGTGTTCAAAGAAAGGTGACAAGTTTTGAAATCAAAGTTTTTATATGATAAAATTAGGAGACAGCGTGGCATAAAACAAAATGCTGGCATCATCTTGTATCGAGTCCACCATGATCATAGCAGCCATGTGAAACTGATTGACTAGATGGAAAGGTATGCTGATCGAGAGCTGAACTTTAATTCAGCCAGATTGGTGGGATGCAAGTCTTTCTTTTGGTGGTATAAGGGTCCTGATTAAAATGATTTTAGGCAGTTGGCTGTCTTTCTCGGAGAGACCAAGAGGGTGACTCGAGGGAAAGTGAAACATTTACCGAGGTACAGTAGGGAATGTTGGCTAAGATAAAGGCATGTTGTTGGGACAGAATAGAGAGCATTTTACTTTGCATCTAACCCTTGCTACAGTTGACTTGGAATTGCTTGATGGTGACATTGGGTGCCCAAAATGGAGAAGTAATCTTTGTCCATCACTGACATCCCTCTTCTTGTGGAACATGGAAATTCTGCAACACCATGGGTATGATTTCACACTGTAGTTACACCAACTTTCTCGGCCTGACTGCCTGCCTCTCCTCCATGGCCATGTTCGCGCCCGGGTGGCGCTGGAGATGGAGCGTGTGGTGTCCGCCGGCACGCTCGAGGCCTTCCCCGACCGGTGGGCACTGCAGGAACTGGAGTGCATTATCACCACTGGCAATCACATTTTAATTTAATTTGTTACGTTTCATTTAATGTATTTTTGTTAATTTAAAGTTTATTTGTTCGTACCCAAAAGAGCACACCAACTTCCTGGTGTAACTCTTGTGCAATGTGGTGGGAAATTCTTCTGGAGCCACTACACTGTCCTCCACCATTTCTGGAATTTTTGATGGAAGGGGCAGGGGATGTAAAAGACATCCACTCAACCAGGGGCGGTGTATTGATATATATAAATAATAATGGGAAATACATTTACCAAGGCAATGGTAGGTGGGGGGATTTTAAAAATGAAAGGGCCGCCTTTGGTGTGGTGATCGATTGCACAGGCTATGGCATTACTTAAGAAAAATGTAAAAATACTTTGGGTCAGCCCTGAGGTTGTCAGCCACCGCACACCGCGATGGTGGCCGATGGTTGCTGTAGCCATTCTCTGCTTGCTCCCAGGAGCCAAGGGAGCTTGCTAAGAATATGCAAAATAGCCTGACACCAGAAAATCAGCTGGCGTAAGGGATGGACCATTGTTGCGAGTGAAACTCCCACCCCAACCAAGATGCATTGGAATCTGCCAAAGTGTTTCCAGATTCAGCCAAATTTCCATATTGTCAGCAAGCTGCAGTCATGAGTCATGCCTGGGATTGGAAGCTGGTCCATTAGGGAACAGGAAATTGCATGCTGCTGGAGTTATGCCAAGGAGCCAGAGTAAGTAGTTAAAGGGATGTTGGTGTTCTTGCTGCCAAAGGAGAAGACAATAGCCACCCTGTGGGAAATAGACTGCAACTTTGAGGGGAGTGCACTGGTTGAGGTATGGAGTACAAGTCCCTATACTTGCAGAAGTGATGCAGCCTGCAGACGGGCCATCTAAATCCTTTACTCATAACAACAGCCTATGATTGAAACACAGCGACAGCCACCTCCATGCTGAAGTCAGTGGAGGAGCACTAGATTCTGGAATGGAATCCCATCTGGTACCAAGGCAAGATACAGATGAAATACAGGAAAATGAAATTTGATGGTGCTTACGTTGTGCCCACAGAGTATTATTGGAATGGTACTGCGGATTGGAACCTCAGGTTAGATAAATGGACTGTTTAATGGTTGTGATTAATTGTGGTAGTGAGGGCAACATTTTCAGGGAGTGAGGAAGATATCGAGAAGACAGGCATGACACTTTGGCTGACCTTTACTAGAAGAAGCTCCCAGACCAGACAAAGCATTGGAATCTCTCCTTCACCATTCATATCATGTGCTTGATGATGGTTCTCGCTGGTGCATGTTCAGCAGGTATTTGTGGGTGCAGCGTAATTGTCATAAACCCGGCCTGCAATGGGTAGACCTGGGGCGCAAGTTGGTCCCTGTTGTGCCATTTTTGGAACCAATTTGGAAGTGAAATGTCCCATGCCTGACCTGCATCTGGGGAACTGGCATCGCCATATTGGTAAATTACGAGGTGAGATTACACAAACTAGGGTTGTATTCCCTGGAATTTAGAAGATTAAGAGGTGTTTTGATAGAAGTTTTCAAGATATTAAGGGTAGATAGTGATAAACTATATCTGCTTGTTGGGGAATCTAGGACTAGGGAATATAGCCTAAAAATTAGAGCCAGGCCTTTCAGGGGTGAAGTTAGGAAACACATCAACATGCAAAGGGTGGTAGAAGTTTGGAACTCTCTTCCGCAAATGGCAGTTGATGCTAGGTCAATTGTTAATTTTAAGTCTGAGATTGATAGATTTCTGTTAACCAAATGTTCAAGGGATATGGGGCAAAGGCAGGCATATGGAGTTAGGCCACAGATCAGCCATGATCTCATTGAATGGCGGAACAGGCTCGAGGGGCTAAATGGCCTACTTCTGTTCCTATGTCATCTTTGTACTCTTCCTCCTCCTTGTATTCCTATAAACTAAATAAAGAGGGTTTCCCATAAGGGGCATCGAGAGTTGAAAGAGATATGAAGCTTTCAAAAGCGCAGTCACTACACTTCCTCCTACAAACCCCTCTTACGCAGAGTGCAGAACAGCAGCTAAAATGTAATCACAAGAAGCAAGTTCCAAATATTAAACAGTTGCATATCCCTTTAAATGGATGTGCATTCAAACAGTATGCCTTGGATCTGTGGACCCCAAGTTAGCTGGGCATGATAAAATGACTGTAATCTTGCTGTAAGCTCATGGAACTGTCCAAATTATGTCACTTCCTGCTCAACTTAATATGGTTTTGAAGCTCCTACTTATTTTGGATGGGAGTTTCTGCCCGGCCAAGCGTTGCCAGAAAATAGAATGTGCAGAACATTACAGATCTGTTGGGCTGGTCACCCAATTTCATACTTCATTACATCCCTTCTGAGCTTGTTTCTGGAACATAAAGATGACTAAAATTGGCCCCATTATCTACCACCTAGTAAAGTAATTGCAGATTCAGTGAAACATTCAAAAGAGTAAATGTATAGATCCCCAATTCTATTAAAGACCAAAGGAGGAGGAAGGTGAAAATAGCCTGAGTGAATCTGAAAGATACAGCAAGCTTCATCGACTGAGTGGCCTCTTCTTGTTTCCATCTTATATTTTTCATTCTCCCATGCCTCATTCAACACAGATGGATTATTACATTTTTGTCATGAGGGAATCGCAAAATAGTTCGAAATACAGGTAGACTACCCTTTATCCGAACTTCCGAAAACCGAAACCCTCTAAAAACCGAAGGTTTTTTCGTTCAGCGTAAGTCGTGCGCACGACATGACCAGAGTGGCGCACAACTTACGCTGAGCAGGGCAGAGGGTCACTGAGTTCCCTCCTGGGTAGGAGATTGCAGGCCGAGCCGGGCAGTGTGAAGGAGGTATACCGGGAGAGTGAACCCAACAATACAGCGGCCCGTCCGATAGCTGCAGCGGCCTGTCCGATATTCTTTTATCCCCCCCTGACCCCCGACCCCCCCCACCCTTTCGGATAAGGGATAGTGTATCCTTTTTCCGCACTTCCGAAAACCGAAATCCTCTGAAAACCGAAAGTGTTTTCGTTCAGCGTAAGTTGTGCGCACGAACCCGACCCCCGCCGACCCCCACCCCCGACCCCCCGCCGACCCCCCCGCCGACCCCCACCCCCCCGCCGACCCACCCCCGACCCCCCCCCGCTGACCCCGGCCCCCCGCCGACCCCCACCCCCGACAAATTTCCCAGTCTTATAAAATACCTTCCGAAATCTGAAATTTTCCGAAAACCGAAACACGGCTGGTCCCGAGGTTTTCGGATAAAGGATAGTCTACCTGTACCACTAAACGTTGGTCAAAATGTTTTGGCATCCAATTCACAAGATGCAAGGCTTGAGGACTGGCTGGTACAAAGAGTTACCTGCACTGCTGCCATAAACCAACACTTATTACTAGAACGTTTGTATATATCAATATCTGTGACAAGGACACCTGTACTGACTATCATAAATCAACACTTACTACCACAACATCTGCACAAAGTGTCATAAATCAACATCCAGTATCAGAATGATGTCTTAAACCAACAAACACTACCAAAACATCTGTACATAATGTTTTAAACCAACACCCATGACCAGAGCATCTGTGCCCATTGTCAAAACTCAAACACACACTCTACAGCATCTGTTAGCAAAAGGTTTTGGTATCCCACCTCGTAGCACTGCAGAAAGGTATTATATGGGTCTGTGGCTATAATTTCTCGTACCTTGAGTTGCTAATTACAGCCAGGTCATTGAGGAAGCACTTCTCCACAGGGAAGCAGGGAAAACTGGAAGGTGATTCAACCCGAGTTCTGCTGCATCTCCTAGCAACTGGTTACAAATCAACATTGGCAGGGGCCTAGGAGCAGGTCGACAGCCTGCTCTCTCAGTCAGGGAATGGTGTATGGGGTAGAGGAACCTAAAGAGGAGCAAAAGGTATTTCAAAATGATGAATACAAAGAAAATAATTAATGCATTATTTTAAAAAATTATAAACTTATACTGATTCCAAAGCAAGCATCAAAAACATAAAAACCAACATAAAGTAACCAAAAATTAAGTTAAAATCTACATGACTGTACTTGCCCATAACCAGTACCATTGGCACATTACATAAATAGGCCACACTCTGGCAAATATTAGGCTCTCAGCTGATGTATATCAAGGAATATTAAAAGATTAAATTTTCAGTCTCTTTGATTGCCTGAATCCACCAAGGAAATCAAATAGAAATTCATGCTATTGGAATCTTTGAAAATCTTTGGACCTGTTGTCTTAATGCAAATTTTATCTCTTCAGATTCAGAGTCCTTCAAAATCTTCAGGACCCTGCTGTGTAATCCGAGCATTCCCTTTGCAGCAGATGCTCTGCCCACCACAGGCCTGTCCCTTTCTTCCTCTGTGACCTTACAATACAGTGAAATTCACTCTGCTCAAACAGGATGTAAGCTGGAATCCGAAAAAAAATACAGTGAAAGGGTTCAGGTGATGCAGTGTCGGTGATGCTCATTTAAGAAAAATGGCTGTAAGGGAAAAAAAAACATTTCTGCAGGTGTGATATAACAATGACATAGTGACATCACAAAACAGTTTTAACTGAATTTCTGAGGCTACTAAACCTGCCCTGAGCAGCAACAAGCAAAGGGGAAATACCCGCACGGGAGAGGCTGACTGAATAACTGCAAAACAGCAAAGTCATGCGTGAGTTAAGGTCATCTCAGTATTATTTAGCACACATTATCCAGATATTTATCATAGCCAGCAGGATGCTTTCTACACAACACACCTGTGTGAGGTTTGTCAGCCAACAAGATGGAATTGAAATGTATTGATTTTGTAACTGAAGAAAGTGAGTTGAAAATGCTTTGTGTTGTCATTCTGCCATTGTGACGTCATATGCATGGAATCATTTTTTCTTTCAAGGCTGGACAGCAGAAAAGTAGAGTTGGTCGCAGCCTAAGTTGCAGAGCAGTACTGTCTACACAAGCACAATGCCATGTATCCCATCACAAACTTAGGGGAACTGGGCCATTTCCATAGATGGGATGGGTTGCTGGCGCTTGCAAGGGCACTTCGGTAGCATCTTATCCCAATGCAACTTTCCTGGGCCGTAGAAAGCTTACGTACAAAAACTTCAGCTCTGTCAGAGAGCTATTGTCAGACACAACAAAGGTAATCAATTCCATCCTGGCCAATTACCTTTGCCTACTAGAGGTTCTGGCCTCAGCTAGGGCCTCAGCAGAACTCATGCCAGTTCTTAGTTAATGAGAGTTCTGCAACGGTAGTATCAGGGTATACTGAACGGAATTCCAGGCGTAGTGCGGAAACGCCCCAGACATGTCCCCTTCACATGGGGGCAGGCAGAAGAACTGCCCTCTCTCCCCGCAGCAGAAAATTGTTGCCAGTAATATTGGACACTAAGGGAATCAAGAGATATGGAGATAGGGTGGGAAAGTGGAGTTGAGGTAGAAGATCAGCCATGATCTTATTGAATGGCGGAGCAGGCTCGAAGGGCCATATAGCCTACTCCTGCTCCTATTTCTCAAGTTCTTAAATAGGGAGAAATCCTGGCATAACTGGGTTCTGCCCCCAATTTTCAGCCACTACTGGGCTCTCTGCACACTCTCCGCCCCTTCCCCAGACTGGAATTTGGGGCTCTGGGGGTTTCTCTGGAGTTGGGAGAGACAAAACTAATTGTGTTTCAGTGCCACCACCGGCAGGAGCATGTCATTACAGTGTGACAAGTTTACATGGGCAGTTCCCATTATAAATGTGGATATAGGAATCGGTAATGGAGAAAGGTAACAACAGGAACTAATATTTTGTAGACAAAAAATGTGTACAGGGCTAAGATTTTTTAATGGCCCTGAATTTGCGGTCGGAGGCTTCCCACGGGAAATGCCTCTGATCCGCAAATAAAATGCCTGCGTACCTGGGGGTCCGGGAGCTACAGAGATTCGCGGTCCTGAGCCTCTCCGGGTACCCGCGGGTAGAGGCCCACGTATCCCCGGGGCGCATGCGGATCGCAAGCGCCCCGGGATCACGTGGGCTGGCCCAACGAATGAAAGAAGTGAATCCCCATTCATGCTTATGGGGATTCCGTATGTATGGAATCCTCATAAGCATGAATGGGAATATCCCAAAAAATACATCTACACATCAAAAAAAAAATTACATATTTAAAATTAATTAAAATGCCATTTCATTAGATATTTAAAACAAAAATTTAATTTTTTGAAAAATAAATTTAAATGTTTTAAAGTGGCCAAAAATAACCTTACCTTATTGTGCAGGTTTTTTAATGTTTAAATGATTGAAAAAAATTCATTAAAATTTTTTTTAAACCCTTACGTTGGCAAAAGCAGGCCTTACGCCTGCTTTTACCAGGCGTAAGAATTTCACGGGCATTCGCTGGGCAGAAGTTGGGCAAATAGTCCAAATCTCCGCCCGCGGATGCCCTTTCCCCGGGGTGCGTTGGATCTGTCAATAAGTTTCTTGACAGATCACAAGTTCTGGGTTTTCGCACATGTGCTTCGCGCGCGAAAAGCCGGAACTTGCACGGCCTTTACGGGCGCGGACGCACCTCGTACACACCCATAAGGGCTTCAAATTACGGGCCAATATATTATTGATAGATGAAATGGCACTAACCAAACCACTTTGGTATGAAAATGAATTCACAATCCAAGGTATAAACGGGGCCCACGTGGAACAGGTAATTCCAGAAACTTGGCAGTAAGCACACATCGGATTGCATTGCCAAATTGGAGGTTGTGTGAAGGACAACCTGTCCTGGTCAAGAAAAAGGGCTATGGGATATAACAGTGAGCGGTTCAAAACTTTTATTCCAAACATCCAATAAAACTCTTATACTGTAATCATTTAAAAAAAATTAGATTGTGAATATATTAAAAGTTAAATCAAGTTACATTCACTGTCTAATATTTAACTTTAAAACCATATTGATACCCACAATAAATACTTGGCTGAAGTAACATTTTAAAAGCATTGAAGCATTAAAAAAATAACAAATTTATATATGAACAATATATGCAACCATTAAAGCATGAATTTTCAGCTCAATAAATGATACCGTTGTGGAAATCACACTTCAAATAAAACTATTTGCAGATTTCAGAAATCACTATGCAAGGCATCCTCAATGATGGCACCCTCCGCAGGGCACCATCAGAACGCAGTCGCACTCCAGCCACTGTGCCCACTGTATAACCCCTTAACACCTGTTTAAGATGGTCTTCCGCTGAATCTGTGACTTTATAGGGTCATGGATTTTTACAGTGTCAGAAGCGCGTGCATTAAATTGAGTCGAGATGATATGCGGCTACAACTGACCCCCGCAAAAACTGGAAAAACATCTCGCAATAAGCTTTTGTCTCTTTGCGTGTGATTGAACTCAGATCGCACAATGCCCACAAGTTTATTGGCCGTCTGATTCACAAAGCAATCGGGAGGGCAGCACGCCAATCATATTAAAATGGGGCCTGGGAGTTACAATTGTCCGGGTCTCAGGTTTATGATGCCATGGGCGGCCTGCCCCACCTCCCCTGCTCCCTGCCCGATTCATGCTCTGAGTTAAAATCGGAGCTTAGGAGACTGTCTCACACTGGTTTGAGTTTGCACTACGAGCGGTATAACTCCAGCCTAGTGCAAAGCCACACTGTAAAAGACTTCAGGCGGACCATATGGGCACGCATTAAACTTACTTTTCAGTTCCTACCTGCCTTTTCCTAATAGTAGGCTGATACGCAGGTAATGCACTTCTTATGCAGTGGCATTTTGGGTGCTGTTCATACTTGTGGGGCACAAAGGTGACTTTGTACTATAATGAGCTAATTCACATAATTATACAGTGCTCTAAACGCTTGATGCATGATGTATTGGGAGTGCTACAGCATCTATGGTGGATTATCTACTACCAGCAGCTCTTAAAAGGCTACTGAGTGCCCTTCAAGCTGTCCTGTTACTGGTAATCAAAAAAAATCTGGCAGGAGCCACAGAGAGAGAATGGCACCATTGAGTGACATTGCATTGTTGGTCCTGCTGCAGGATTTCTTGCAGAGAAGGACGGGGGCTCTAGCTGAAGGACCGCATTGCAATCAAAAGCAACACAAAGCAGCAATGGATGAAGACGGCAGAAAGGGTAAATAAAAGCCTAAACTGCTGCCCAAACCTGGAAGCAAGAGAAGAAGAAATTTGCTGGATGGCATAATGTTGAGAAGGCAATGTGCTGGTATGCGCCTTCATTTTACAATTAATTGCACTGCACGTTATACTTGGTGTATTGGTACATTGCACTGCACTTTGCCAGTATTTCATATTTCATACATGCACGGGTATGTTCATATTGTAGCAGAGCACTGTGTAATGCTTCAAAGGAAGATGTTTACCCTGTGGCCCATTGAAGGTGGCAAGTAAGATGCTCGCACAAGGTCCCTGAGCCTTGTGTGCTCATACAACAACAGCAACTTGTACTATATACAGTACTGCCTTTAATGTAGTAAAAGGTCCCAAGGCACCAAAAGGTTGGTCAAAGCGATAGGTTTTAAGGAGTGTCTTAAAGGAGGAGCGAGAGGTAGAGAGACAGAGAGGTTTAGGGAGGGAATTCCAGAGTTTAGGGCTTCGGCAGCTGAAGGAATGGCCGCCAATGGTGGAGCGATTAAAATTGGGGATGTGCAAGGGGCCAGAATTGGAGGAGGGCAGAGATCTTGGAGGGTTGTAGGGCTGGAGGAGGTTGCAGAGACAGGGAGGGGCGAGGCCATGGAGGGATTTGAAAACAAAGATGAGAATTTTAAAATCGAGGCGTTACCGGACCAGGAGCCAATGTAGGTCAGCGAGCACAGGGGTGATGGGTGAACGGGACTTGGTGTGAGTTAGGACACGGGCAGCCGAGTTTTGGATGAGCTCAAGTTTATGGAGGGTGGAAGATGGGAGGTCAGCCAGGAGAACATTGGAATAGTCAAGTCTAGAGGTAACCAAGGTATGGATGAGGGTTTCAGCAGCAGTTTAGCTGAGGCAGTGGCAGAGACGGGCAATGTTACGGAGGTGGAAGTAGGTGGTCATGGTGATGGAGTGAAAAAGGGGTCGGAAGGTCATCTCAGGGTCAAATAGGACATCAAGGTTGCGAATGGTTTGGTTCAGCCTCACACAGTGACCAGGCAGAGGGATGGAATCAGTGGCGAGTGAACGGGTTTATGGCGGGGACTGAAGACAATGGCCCGGAATTTGTGGTCAATGACGAAGCAAAGGCATTCGCCCCTGGCCCCGAAGTAAGCTTCACACAAAGATCTCGCAATCTCTGTGGCGAGAGTTTCGTGTTTTTTGATGCCTAGTTCAAATCAACGGAAGTTCATTGGGATTCCCAGTGAAGAGCTGTTGTGACGGCAACAAGCTGCCTAAGCAGCCAATCAAAACGCTGAATTCCCACAGACAATGAACCAGGAAGTGGGTAAGCTCCTAAAATTCTAACTTTTTTAATATATTGGAGAGAGCAAAACAAAGATTGGGGCTCTCACATGGGGAAAAGGCAAACCTGAAATAAAGATGAACAAACATCATTAAAAAATTATAATGTTTTTTAAAGTTTCTTAAAAATTTTAATTTTTATTAAAATGGATAAATTTGACACTGCACAAAATTAAAATTAGTTTTTCAGGGCCATAACCTTTGTTTAGCAGTCAATATGCTGTTAAAACCCCAGTTACACTTAATCCCTTTGGGTCTGACTTTAATGGGGTATTTAACAGCGTAGTTACTGTGGAAAAACCGAAGAGTTTGTCAGTTTCCATGGTTTGAGAGATTACACTGATTGCCGACTCTGTTGGGGGGGTGGAGACGGGCACAGTGCAGCCTGAGTCAGAGCAGTGAATGACAGAATGCGCTAAATCTTGAAGTTGCGGTCAGTTTCAAAGGCAAAATGACGGTGAATGCTGCCAGTGCGCTGTCATCAGGACCGCAAATTCCGGCTCAGTGGCTTTGGTCTTCCCAATATTTAGTTGGAGGAAATTTCTGCTCGTCCAGTACTGGATATCGGACAAGCAGCATGACAAATCGTGCTGTATCAGAGGCAGTACATAATGTGACTGCAGGCCTGGCACTTGGGTAGTGCATATCACACTCCACATTCCTCTTCCCAGCATATAAGAACATAAGAAGTAAGAGCAGGAGTAGGCCATAAAGCCCCTCAAGCCTGCTCCGCTATTTAATAAGATCATGGCTGACCATCGACCTCAACTCCACTTTCCCGCCCGATCTCCATATCCCTTGATTCCCCGAGAGTCCAAAAATCTATCTATCTCAGCCTTGAATATACTCAAAGACTCAGCATTCACAGCCCTCTGGGGCAGAGAATTCCAAAGATTCACAACCCTCTGAGTGAAGAAATTCTTCCTCATCTCAGTCTTAAATGTCCTACCCCTTATCCTGAGACTATGCCCCCTAGTTCTAGACACTCCAGCAAGGGGAAACAAGCTCTCAGCATCTACCCTGTCAATCCCCTTCAGAATCTTGTATGTTTCAATAAGATCACCTCTCATTCTTCTAAACTCCAGAGAGTATAGGCCCATTCTACATAATCTCTCATCATCGGACAGTCCTCTCATCCCAGGAATCAATCTAGTGAATCTTTGTTGCACCGCCTCCAAGGCAAGTATATCCTTCCTTAGATAAGGAGACCAAAACTGTGCACAGTACTCCAGGTGTGGTCTCACCAAAGCCCTGTACAATTGTAGCAAGACTTCCTTACTCTTATACTCCAACCCCCTTGCAATAAAGGCCAACATGCCATGTCCCTTTTATAATTGCTTGCGAGAGAAGGTTGCACATAACAGGAGTCAGTGCATGCAGACAGAGGAGGTGTTAACTAAATTACAACCCTTGACTGCTTCTGAGGAGAGGGCCTTGGAGATTCTGCAGCAAAAGACACTGAAAGGCATAGGGCTCTGCGTTGCCCCAAGTTCATGGCGAGTATTCTTTGCTTTTCATTCCTTATCTCCTTATTCAAACACTCATTCAGTCTCTCAAAAATGGACACAGCAGCATTGCAGCCGAACACACTGCAATGTGAAGATCTTCCCCAAGGGGATGTCTTTCTGTTAATATTGTAAAAGAGCTTGTATTCCCCATGGTACCTAAAAGGAGGCTATCCCTAAATAAACTCCTCACAATGTCATGTATCACCCACTCCTACAATGCAAAGACTACAAAGTAAACAAAAATCAGGAGAGGTGTTCAGAGGGTGGACGATCCAAAGTCAAAATTATCCCCACAAAGCTTTCTATGGATTTGGACCATTGTCTTCCTAAGAATGCTTTTAGCTGCTTGTACCATTTGTTCAGCAAGACATTTGGGACATAGTTTCAGCCATGGCTCAGTGGGTAGCACACTCGCCTCTGAGTCAAGAAGGTTGGGGGTTCAAGTCCCACTCCAGGGACTTGAGCACAAAAATCTAGGCTGTTTTGAGAGAGTACTCATGTTGAACTGAGTCCCTGTCTGCTCTCTCAGGTGGATGTAAAAGATCCCATGGCACTAATTCCGAAGAAGAGCAGGGGAGTTCTTGCCAATATTTATCCCTCAGCCATCGTCACTAAAATAGATGATCTGGTCATTAGCACATTGTTGTTTGTGGGAGCTTGCTGTGCGCAAATTGGCTGCTGCGTTTCTTACATTACAACAGTGACTGCACTTCATTGGCTGTAAAGTGCTTTGGAACGTCCAGTGGTCGTGAAAGGCGCTATAATAAATGCAGGTTATTCTTTATAATAGGGTTTGAGGTAATAGGGTTCGTCTTCACCGCCTGGGTGATAATCTGGTGGACCGGAACTCCTGTCCTTTATAGGTACCGCACGACTTTCATTCCATTTGATCACAGCTCAGCCAGAGAAGAGGAGAATATATCCCAATGTGCTTAAAATTCAATTCTTCCACAAACTATCATAAGGTCCATTATTGCTTCTGCTATACCATTTCTAGAAGGTATGAATTTCTTTGCTTGAATGACCAAGTTACTATTAGCATTTGTCAAAGGGTAGCCTTCTACATAATTAAAATAATAATCTGCGCAACTACCAAGTACTCTTTTTGCATTCAAAGAGACCTGAAGCAACTTTCAGTTGTGATCTTATGTAGCCAGATGCAGATTGAACGGCTCTGCTGGTTGCTTATATGCTGATAAATGAGACACGAAGCATAATATTTTGTTAGGTTGCTTCTACTCTGATTCAGTCTTGACCAATGCATAACCCTAGGAGCTCTTTGCTTGATTTTCTCAATACCAAGACGTTCCATGTGAATTTTCTGTATCATTCTCTATTCTTTATGCACACCTCAAAGTACATTTCCGCTGCTTTTGAAAATGAGTCCCTTAATCACTGAGAGTTCACCTCTGTATTCCCAGTAATTCAGAGTTTCATTGAAGCATGGTTGCTTTTGCTTTGACCATCCATTTCGTAAAGTGTCTTGGCAAATCTGCGTGTCTCTGTCCTTGGTGGTATCCTGTCTGATCATGTTCAGGTCCCTGTTCGGTCACTGCTACTGATGCTATTGAATTATGCGCATACGCTGTTACTTCATCCTCATCACTGGAGCTCTCACAAGCTCTACTCAGGGCTTGTGACAAACAATTAGCTGTGTAAATTCATTTTCTAGGAGTATATATTGTGAAGGAATAAGCCATATAACCTATTCAGAAAAATACTATCTTATGAAAGAATTCTGACTTTATTAAAACATGACAAACTGGATTTGGAAATCTAGAAACCTAACTATGAAATAGCTATGAAAGCATTCTGGCTATTGAGATAAGATAGTTGTTGACACTGAATAAATAACCTTATTGGAACAGAAGGTTAAAGGCTCCGACAGGCTGAACTTTTCGGAACGAAACAATGGTTCACCATGGATAAGGTGTTCTAATTTGCACCTCGTAAAGAAGCCTTTGTAAAAATGACATCAAGTGAAAAACACACCTGCTGTCACACCGTTTTTTATGGTAAACTTAGAACACCTAGAGAGGAGACAAAGTTCTGTAATGCTACCAGCTGAGGTGACTGTAAGAATTGCAGGGGTCAGCAGAAAAATGACTAGAGATAATTAGCTTGCATCAGCAGAAAACCTTAAAGGAAATACCACTGGAAAAGGGTATTAGTATTGAACTCTCAAATGGGATAGTAGTCTCGCTTTAAACGGGCAAAGCGATTCTCTACTTCAGAGGTGGCTCTGTAATTCTCCAACTCTTTGTACCTCAGGGATCAAAGGTATTTGATTTTGGTGGATATCCTGTAGAACACTAAGAACTGTAAAACTTTAGCAAAGTTAAGATTTGAGAGCAAGGTTCTCTGATAATAAGATTGTAAGCTTTCTCTTTGTTAATGTTGCGATTGACTCACCAACTGTAAATTACATGTTGGTTCTTTAATAAATCTATATATTTTTAGAATTGTCTCACATAAGACTTCTGTATCAAAAACTCGCAAACTCAATCTCTGTACACTCTTTGGTGAGGAGTTGCAGAATTCTGGGGGAGTTTTCCGGACCCTCATAATATCCGAATGTTACAGTCTAGTTAAACTTATTAAAAGTGCTATCTGGAGGACGGTAACATTTTCAGGTTGTTCCTTTCCTTTAGGGAGAGATAGTCCGGACCTTTAGATCCAATTAAGCGTCTTTAGGATTCGGCTACCTCAAACTTTGGTTGAAAGTGAATGTCTGAGAAATACGCCTGATCCGGGGTAGCCCTAAAGGGACTAGGACTAGTAATTATTCCTTCAATATCACGTGTAGATCAATTTTTTTCCCAATCTAGATAGTAATCTTTGTAATCTTAGGGGCCGGCTTATGACTGATTTCTTAAAAATAGCAGCCAAAGACTTAGGAACAGTCCTGACTTCCCAACAGTCTAACCATATACAGTATTGGTGGAAATGCTCACTGGCAAATATCATTGCCCATGCTTCATTCTCTATTTGGACATATCTGCACCCAGTGATTTTCGCGGCGTGGGAGACAAAGGCTATCGCTTTCTAGTCATCATGTTTCAGGGGCAACAATGCACAATGTTCCTTCATTTTGTATCTCACTGCCATGATATACCGCTGCATCACTGATAGCTCACGACCAGAATATGCTTTCAGTTTAATTGATACAGGTCCCAGTATTCGCTTCTTTTGTAGGCTCTGCTAGTTCTTATATTCTACATATTAACATGAGATCCGGTATCTAGTTTCAGGGCTTTGACACTTCTATTAAAGGTATTATCCACGACTCTCTTTTGGTGCAACAATCAGTTCCACAAAAGCCGATCTTAATAAGAGCCACTGGTGGAGTCAACATCCATGGAATGTGTGCCTTTAACACATGGGGGGAAAAAATTATGTTTTTTCTCAGGTTTTGTGCAGGTTTTTCCTTATGCTGGGCGAGAAATGAAGGCATGCTTCTATCCACATTGACCACACTTTCACCTTTTTTTCCACCAAAATGTATATTCTTTGTATGGTAATTTTGACAAAAGGAGATACATGGTGAAGCAGACCCATCGAAAGTGGCACTGATTTTATGTCAGTTTGTAGTGCTCTGAATCTTACTGCCATTCTAAAATGTATTCATGGAAATTAAGAGGGGATGGTGGAGGTGGAAAGATCAACTTTTTTGCTTGTTAAGAGTTATTAAGAGCTTTTTAAAGCATAATCAAGAGCAAATAGATTCAACACTATACAAAGAGGGGTATAAACAAAAAGTGAGTGCCAAACTCCAGCTCAGAACTGGTGTTGCTTAGCTTAATGAAGCTTTCTCAGAATGCACCATAACAGTTTTACAAACGCTGATATCTCAGGGCTAAAAATGATTCCACTTTCAGTAATCTAATTATTGGATTTAATATAGTTTTGTATCGCATTACTGAAATGGCAGATATTACACACAGACCATGGTCCAAGAATCCGTGGGCCTTTCAGCGCACTGCTGGAGTAATTCGCCGGGGGTGCAGCAAACGGATCGTGAGTTAGGCCAGGACCCAATACACTGGGCCCTGCCCTCTGCTACCAGTTTCAGGAGGGCAGAGCCTCTGTCTGCCCCAAACAAGTTCCTCCATGCCAGAGGCAGCATGGCCGGGTAAGGGAACTCCCTGGCTGGGAGTTTCCTTGGCCACTGGCCTGGTTCCTCTGGGTGGTTAGTAAATCTGGAGAAAGAAGGCATACTGGACCCCCGACTGATGGATATCGGACTTATTAGGAATCCAGGCCTAGGCCCAGGCTTAGACTCGCAAAGAACCTTGCCAGGGTTCAGACCTGATTGGCCCCTGTCTGAAAATGTACCAGTAGTACTACTGGATAAAACCCAAACAGCTGCCCTGCCCCACTCTGGCAGTTGCCCAAGCTGTGCCCATAGTTGCATGGATGCCCACCTGCAAAATTCAAATGAAGGAACCTGCTCCTGACCCCAAATACTCTGACAAGGTCAATGATGGATGTTCCTAGCCAACCAATGCCAGCACTTACTTTTTGAAAGACTTGTATTATAATACAGTACACATAAATAGCTGTATCACATATAAAGTAATGGAACAAATGTTTAATAATTTTATGCTGTTATTTTTAAACCTCCATGATGAATTTCAATGGTTAGGCATTTTGACTTTTGCCTCTAAAGGTGTTGTAATTTGTAAATTGTTTGACAAGCATGCTGAAAGGCCAGTGTTGAGAATTTAGGTTTAAATTCCATTTTCTTCTACGGATGCCATTTTCCATTCTTTACCACCGGGGCAGAGTGGAAAACATCATTTCCAATGGTCACGGAGTTTACTTCCGGTAGATAAAGCTGTAATTTTCAATAATTACACCTGATTTTTGATCGGAGGTCTTAATTTTCTGGCAGTGGAAGGTTCTGGGATGTCATAGTGGATGGGATGCAGTGGTTAGTCTAGGCTGAGTAGTACTGGGGCAGAAGTTATTAGTGGTGTGTTTGGCCTGAGTAACAGCAATGGGTCGTATCATTACATAGCATTACAATGGGCCGTATATTCCGATGCCTACGGGTGTGTACGGGCTGTGTACCCACCCGTAGGGACATCAGAAATGCCAGTTTCAGGCATGCACAGTGCATGCGCTGATAACTGGCATTTCCGATCTGTCAAGAATGCTGTTGATCGGACGCCTGCCCTGGGGGAAGGGCCTCTGCGGGCAGAGAGTTCCACTTTCTAGAGAACCTCCGCCTTAGAACTCTTATGCCTGGTAGAAGCAGGCGTAAAGCCTGCTTTTACCAGCATAAGAGTTGAAAAAAAGTTTAAAAAATGTTTTTCACTCATTTATAATTTAAAAATACTTTTAAAAAAGGTAAGTTTATTTTTAGCCCCATAAAAAACTTTAATTATTTTTTTCAAAAAATTAAATTTTTGTTTAAAATATTTAATTTATTGTAATTTCAACTCATTTTAAAAATGTGATTAAAAAAAATGTATTTAATGCTTTACAGTGTTTTTAGGGTGATCTCCAATGCATATATTTGACAGGTCTATCTGTCAAGTGTATGAAGGAAGATTTCCTTCTCCTATTGGCTCCCCATGGCCCATGTGATCCCAGGGACGCTTGCGAACTGCATGTGCCTCTGGGATACGTGGGCCCTGTGTATTTCAAGTTTGGAGAGGCCCAGGAGCAGAAGTATACGCACCTCGGGAGCCCTCAGGTAAGTCCATAGATTTTTTCCAGATCGGAGGCCTCCGCACGCAGGAAGCCTCCGATCGGAAAATATGGGCCATAGTATTCACAGTCCATGTCAGTGTTTATGCTCCACATGAGCCTCCTCCCACCTTTCTTCATCTAACCCCATCAACATATTCCTCTATTTCTTTCGTCCTCATGTGTTTATCTAACTTCCCCTTAAATGTATTTATGCTAGTCGCCTCAACTACTCCTTGTGGTAGCGAGTGCCACATTCTAACCACTCTCTGGGTAAAGACATTTCTCCTGAATTCCCTACTGGCTTTATTAGTGACTATCTTATATTTGTATATTAGAGATGCATATGTATTGGCCAGTAGTGATGGAAAAGAGGAGTAGAATGGCTCTGAGCTATGTAATGCTTTTTTTCAGTTTTTCACAATGGCCTTTGATGAGGCAAAGAGGTACATAACGTAACATAAGAACATAAGAAGTAGGAGCAGGAGTAGGCCATACGGCCCCTCGAGCCTGCTCCGCCATTCAATAGGATCATGGCTGATCTGAACCTAGACTCACGTCCACTTCCCTGCCAGCTCCCCGTAACCCCTAATTCCCTTATCAGCTAGGAAACTGTCTATCTCCATTTTAAATTTATTTAATGTTGCAGCTTCCACAGCTCTCTGAGGTAGCAAATTCCATAGATTTACTACCCTCTGAGTGAAGAAGTTTCTCCTCATCTCAGTTTTGAAAGGGCAGCCCCTTATTCTATGATTATGCCCCCTAGTTCTAGTCTCACCCATCAGTGGAAACATCCTCCCCGCATCCACCCGATCAAGCCCCCTCACAATCTTATATGTTTCGATAAGATCGTCTCTCATTCTTCTGAATTCCAATGAGTAGAGGCCCAACCTACTCAACCTTTCCTCATAAGTCAACCCCCTCTCACTTAGCCTGTCTATGTCCTTTTGCAGGTTTTTTATGTCCTCCTCACTCACTGCTTTCCCTCCCATCTTTGTATCGTCGGTGTGATAAATCCATGTACTGAGACAAGGACTTGAAGAGGCGATATCGTAGAATTAGCACGAGTACTTTATTAACAAACAGAGTAACAAACATCATGCCTGCATCCTGGCATTTCACCTTTGCTGACCTTGACAGGAAGCAAACCTCTGACCTTAACAGGAAGCAAACCTCTGACCTTAGCAGCAGCATTGGCTACAGCACCACCTGGTGGATAACCTTAATCATAACATCCCAGATTACTATAGTCGGCAAACTTGGATATGTTGCACTCGGTCCCTTCCTCCAAATCGTTAATATAGATTGTAAAGAGTTGGGGTCCCAGCACTGACCCCTGCGGAACACCACTATTCACAGATTGCCAACCCGAGAATGAACCATTTATCCCAACTCTCTGTTTTCTGTTAGATAGCCAATCTTCCACCCATGCCAGTATATTACCCCCAATCCCGTGATTTTTTATCTTGTGCAGTAATCTTTTGTGTGGCACCTTGTCAAATGCCTTTTGGAAGTCCAAATACACCACATCCACTGGTTCCCCTTTATCCGCCCTGTTTGTTACGTCCTCAAAGAATTTGAGCAAATTTGTCAAACATGACTTCCCCTTCATAAAACCATGCTGACTCTGTCCAATTAAATTATGCTTATCCAAATGTCCTGTTACTGCTTCCTTAATAATGAACTCCAACATTTTACCAACCACAGATGTTAGGCTAACTGGTCTATAGTTTCCAGCCTTTTGTCTACTTCCCTTTTTAAATAAGGGCGTTACATTAGCAGTTTTCCAATCTGCTGGGACCTTACCTGAATCCAGGGAGTTCTGGAAAATTACCACTAATGCATCCGCAATCCCCACCGCCACTTCTCTCAAGACCCTAGGATGTAAGCCATCAGGTCCAGGGGATTTATCCGCCTTTAGTCCCATTATCTTACCGAGTACCACCTCCTTAGTGATTTTAATTGTGTTTAGCTCCTTCCCCCCCCCCCCCCCCCCCCCCGATAACCCCCTGTTTGTCCAGTGTTGGGATATTTTTAGTGTCCTCTACTGTAAAGACTGATACAAAATATTTGTTCAGCGTTTTTGCCATCTCCATGTTCCCCACCACTAATTTCCCGGTCTCGTCCTCTAAGGGACCAACATTCACTTTAGCCACCCTTTTTCTTTTTATATAACTGTAGAAACTCTTGCTATCTGTTTCTTTACTTTTTGCTAGTTTACTTTCATAATCTATCTTCCCTTTCTTAATTAATCTTTTAGTTATTCTTTGCTGGCTTTTAAATGCTTCCCAATCTTCTATCCTCCCACTAGATTCGGCTACTTTATATGCCCTTGTTTTCAGTCGGATACGATCCTTTACTACTTTACTTAGCCACGGATGGCTGTCTTTTCTTTTACGCCCCTTTTTCCTCAGTGGAATATATTTTTCTTGAAAGTTGTGAAATATCTCCTTGAATGTACACCACTGCTCATGTACCGTCTTACACTTTAATCTATTTTCCCAGTCCACTTTAGTCAACTCTGCTCTCATACCTTCATAGTCTCCTTTATTTAAGCTTAGTACGCTGTGTAAGATTTGCAAAATTAATATTGTCAGATAAGGGTCCTTTGGCAGAAGAGGCCTTTACTTTAAAAGACTGTTTTAAAAGAAGCCCAGAAAAGGGACACATAAAATGGCCGCCAGACCCCGTTGTAAAGTCTGTGGGTTGTATAGCGAAGTAATACACAGACTACAAGAGTAACTTAAACAGGACTTTACTATTCGAAGGTCAGGGCGAATCTGCCCAATAAGTTCTGCCACAGCATTTATATACCGGTGTGGTCACCGTCGGTATTACAGTATACAGCAACCAGGATAAAGTAGTGCCACACCTAAAATAGTTCTCTTAAAGGTGGACGGTTACATACAATAGTTCTCTTAAAGGTAGAACAGTTACATACACTACAATCCTCCCTTTTTAGCTTACAACATACTTATTCCCCATTAACATAACATCATAACATATCCAACTTCATGTTACAACAGTTCACAGAGGTAGTCTCTGCGGAAACAGTTCACAGATTCAGTCTCTGCGGGAAACAGTTCACAGATTCATTCTCTGATCTTCTTGACTCGGTCCGGACCACGCCTCCGTGGTGTAGTCGGGTCACCTTGCGAGAGGGGCTCATCCCCTAGTCCTTCCCTAGACTTAACAGCTTTACTTCCATCACTTCTGAACCAGCATTGCTGACTTTTTAAAACAAACAAAAAACAGTTGGATTGCCTTGGGAAATTTTCCTACTTTCCAACTGATTTGGCTCCGTTCGGGGGACCACGTGTGTGATCTGGTAGAGGTAATAATGGTTCAGCTGGTTATCATCTTCTGCTTCGTCTTTTCCTTTTTTGCTTCTTGGAGACTCTCGGGGCTCCATTGTCAGCTGCCAGCTGTAACGCCACCATCTCCCTATGTTCCTTAGACTTTAAGTGATTCATCCTGATTTCGGCACTTTGGGAGTTCTCGGCACAAGCTGGGCAGACCAGGTCCTCGTAATATTCAGTGTCACTCAACAGATCATGGTAATATTCGGTGTCGTCCTGAGCTAGGCCAGCGAGAGGGTCTTCTATTTCCTCCTTACCCAGCTGGACATTAGCCGACTTTTGTTCCAAATCCCGACATCTGTCCTGAAGAGACTTCATCATGCGTTCAGATTCATCCCGCTTTTTCTGGGCTTCCTGCAAGTCTTTTACTAATGACCTCATTTGTGATTTCAATACTTCAACTTCATTCGGAGGTTGATTGATCGGACTATTCAATCCCTCTACTGAAGTAGCTGTTTCAGTATTCTGTTGTCCTACATTGCCGCGCGTCAGCGTACGTTTGGCATCCAAGGGCTGTTCTGCTGCAGACTTCTCAGTCTGGGTTGCCACCTCAGCTCTTCCAATGACTTTTGAGAGCTCCCTTCCCTTTGAAGATTGAGGCTCGTATTTAAGTTTTTCCCATTTTAGAGTTTTATCCCTCAGCATATGAATGAGTTGGTTAACTGTTAACTCTTCTGCCATCATCCCTTTTCCATTAACTACAGGGCTGTTTATAACCTTTCCCTGGAGGAGTTGGCTGACTGTTAACTCTCCTGTCCTCATCCCTTTTCCATTAGCTGCAGGGCTGTTTAGAACCTTGTCCTGGGGCTCCTTTGCTGCTTCTACTTCGCCATCATCCGCAGGCCCCATCCTTCGAATTTCCACAAATGAATCGTCTGGTGATGCTGCACCCAACTTCAGTAGGAGCTCGGAAGTCATGTCGACCAACTCAGCTTTTTCTGCCTGCAACCTGCTAACCAGCGCCTTCAGTTGCGGCACATCTTGTTCCACCGGATTGGAGCACGCCCCTTCAGAAGCCGAATCCGCTTTGATTCGTTTGGCCTCCTCGTGCAGACGGTTTGTGTGCTCCTGCTCCCTTTTCTTCCCCAGCTGCTTCTGTTGTCTTTCCAGATTCTCCCATTCGGTATCATAGAACTTTTTCATTGCTTTCATCTCTTGCTCGAGACGGCAATTCAATTGTTCTAATTGCTGTCGTAATCTGAAATAAGTTTGCGTTCGAGCTCGATGTTCCTCAGTAATATATATCTCTGTAACTTGAACAGACTCAGAATTCTCTGTCGAGCTATGTTGTTGTTGCTCAGAGGAATTCTGTTCTGAAACTTTGTTCTCCTCTGGAGCATAAGCCTTTAGGCCCACATTCGTTCTACCAACCTTAGTCAGCAAGTTCATTTTAGACTTGTCTTTCATGCTTGGGCTGGTCTTATCGTCATCTGTTTCAGAGTCTGAGCTGATTGTCTGCCCCGAGTCCTCACTCGTTATTGCTTTGAGGTAGTGCCATTCCATGTCTATTTTCTTGATCCACTCCCGTCCTAGAAGTGGTGGTCCTCCCTCAGGTAGTACGTATAAGTCCATTCCGGGGTGTTCTTTGCCCCTGTCTCTCACCTTGACTCTTATCTTTCCCATGGGGTATACTTTATGCCCCGTGTATGTCTGCAATACGAACTTGGTATCTCTCAAGGGTATATGTGAGAATAGCCGGTTGTAATCCCTTCGATTTATGACGGATAGGGCTGATCCAGTGTCCAATTCCATTCTCACTTGGACTCCGGCTGTTTTTAGCATGACCCAGATAGTTTGTAGGTCAGCTTCCTTACTCACATTATGAATTCTCAGACTACCCAGTTCCTGGCCGCTTGGGTCTGAATCTGAATTCTGTTCATCTGAACTCTTCTCAACCACCTTGTGTACTTTGTTGTACCTTTCCTGTGATGGCTTTTTTTTTTGGTTGTTGGTCTTCTTCCCTGACCGGCATACTTTGGCTATGTGACCCAGTTTGCCACATTTCCTACAGTCCTGGTTTTTAAAGCAGCATTGGTTCTGGTCGTGTGTTGTCTTCCCACAACGATAACATTTCGTTGCACCCGAAGTAATTTGATCCACACTGAGGACCGCTGCCTTCAGCTGCATTTCCGCAGTTCCTTTCGCTGCGGCTTCGTGTGATGCTGCAATAAGGACAGCCCTATCCAGTGTAAGGTCGTTCTCTTCGAGCAGTCGCTTTTGCGTTCCTTCCTTCGACAACCCGCACACGAACTTGTCTCGCAATGCCTCTGTCAGGTTTCCTCCAAACTGGCAGTATTTCGCTAGCCTACGCAATTCGACCAAGTATTCCGCGTTGCTTTCCTCTTTCCGTTGCGTTCTCGCATAAAATTTGAATCGTTCCGCCAACATCAGCGGTGTGGGGTTCAAGTGATCCTTCAGAACAGCAACAATATTATCGAAGGTTTGATCCGCCGGTTTAACTGGTGCTAGAAGATGCTTTAATAGCCCGTATGTCTTCGCCCCCATCGAGTTTAGCAAGGTTATAGCTTTATCATCATCTTCTATTTTATTGGCCTCACAATATATCTCGATACGTTCTACGTACGTGGCCCAATCTTCCACCTCGGCATCGAAGTTGTTGATGTTACCATGCTTAGGCATCTTCACTATCTCCCACTATCTTTCTGCGAAACAGGATTTCTCTTTAACTTTTTAACTTTTTCTTTTTTTTTTCCAAAAATGGCGGGTTCCCGCGCTTGTCTTCTTCCCCCCTACTGGCAAAATGGCGGTTTCCCGCTCCTGACTTCTTCCTCTGGTGGGAGGGGTAAGCTTTGCCCTCGGGCGACGACCGCTGGTTTACGGGGTTTGTAGCCTGTGCGCCGGCTTCAGTTTATTCTGAAGCGTGCGCTAGAAAAGCCGATCGCGTTCCTTGTTCCCCCCCCTTCTTCTTTTCGGCAGGGGCAACCAGCGCTGGGGACAACCAGTTGGCGTTGGACAGATCCAACTCCTGGTCCTTCACGGCAGCTGCTGCAAGCCGCTGGCCGGAACCTCGCTCGGTCTCTCTCTCGGGCTCTGTCTCTCCCGCTCGCGCGGCTCTCGCTCGCTCTCTCTCGGGCTCTGTCTCTCCCGCTCGCTCGGCTCTCGCTCGCTCTCTCTCGGCTCTGTCTCTCCCGCTCGCGCGGCTCTCCCTCAGCGGCTTTAAACGCCTCTCCCAGACCTCCCGCAGTCCGGTCCTTTCCTCCCCGGCTGCGGCTGATTCTTCGCGGGTTATTTAGTTATTTATTTATTTATTGCCTCCGCGCCTTATGATCCCGGTCGCAGCGCCTCGCGGCCTCGGTAGGTGCCCGGCCTTTTTCGCTCCAATCGCGCCTCCCAGCCCTCTCGCAGTCCGGTGCTTTCCTCCCCGGCTGCGGCTGAGTTCTCCGTGGCTTATTTATGTTTATATCTTCCCGCGCCTTACGATCCCGGTCGCAGCGCCTCGTGGTCGCGGTAGTTGTCCGGCCTTTTTCGCCGTCGCGGTCTAGCCGTCTCACGACGCTCCCTCGCCCGCTTGTACCGCGGCTTCTGCTCCACGCTGCCCCAGTCTCAGCGCCTCTGGGCCCGACTTCTGTCCGGCTCCTTTCCCCCTCGACCGTGGTCAAGTGCACCGCCCTTATCCTCCGTTTATTTGTTTCTATTTTCCCTTTACTCACAGTCACCGTGGCCGACTTGCTTCTCGTGTTGATCGGCTCACTCACCACCGTGGCAGAAGGGACAATCCGTGCCTGTTGCTGATGGAAGACATCATGTTTGAAATCTTCCTCCTTTCTTGGTCTGCAGACTCGAGTTTTCTCTCAGCAAAACGACGAGGGCGGGTGCCTCTTCTCGACGCTCGTTTACTTCTTCAGAAGTATTGTTGCCGTAGGGTAAGATCGAACTCGTCGCCACTGTAAAGTCTGTGGGTTGTATAGCGAAGTAATACACAGACTACAAGAGTAACTTAAATAGGACTTTACTATTCGAAGGTCAGGGCGAATCTGCCCAATAAGTTCTGCCACAGCACTTATATACCGGTGTGGTCACCGTCGGTATTACAGTATACAGCAGCCAGGATAAAGTAGTGCCACACCTAAAATAGTTCTCTTAAAGGTGGACGGTTACATACAATAGTTCTCTTAAAGGTAGAACAGTTACATACACTACACCCGTGACTAGCTTTCTGGACATTTTAAAATGGTTCCTGCAGTCCCCAGACAGCCTTTGTGGATTCAGCCCACAGTAAGTTCTGGAAGGCCGTTTCAGAGAAAATGAAACCAGACACAACCACATACATATGGATTGGATGCAGATCCAGTCAGATCGGCCTGTAGATAAAGGCCATCTAAATATTTACCCAGACAAAGGGAAACAGTATTATATTCATAAGGGGAGCATCAAAGACCCATTAAGGACATCAAGAAGATATTCAAAACAATACAAGGTCATTCCAGACCAGAGATGGCCATCACCGGCCATCCCGAAAGCAGTTTAAATATAACAACTACCCTGTTGTGATACAAGCCCGCCAAAAGTTAAACAAAGACTAACCTTGATTTGGCGGGAGATAAAGGCTTCTCTTGAGAAGTATATTTGGAGTCCCGGGTAGCCATCGAGAGCGAGCAGCCAGACGCGCTTTTGAGCTTGTCCTTTTGAGAACCGTGGAGGAACGTCGATCCAGAGGCCAAGAAGGTGATTCGAGTCTGCGTCCCGCCCCAGGGTAACCATCGGGAGATCATCGACAAACCCCGGGCCGTTGACGAGACAAAGGACAGCAGCCCTACAGAAGAAATCTAGCTGAAAATGGTAATCAGCTAGACTCCGCGAAGAGACCTCTTCAACCATGGTCAAACAGGTGGCCGCCATCCCCGCCGCCATCCAGGCCTGCCAGTGTCCAGCCTGTCCGTGACCTTCACCTTGAGGAAGACGAGAGAGTGTCGCAGCCCGCAGCGCTGACCACGTGGAGACAGGACGCCTGAAAGGATCAAACCGCAGACCTGTTTCAAAACTCTATAATTTCCAACTGGATTGGTGAGCATGTTTCTGGCCCCTCACAATCTGATCTAGCTAGGCTTAGGGGGTGGGCATTTAAGGGGTAATGAGTTGTTGTCCCTCGATGTTCCGTGTGTTTCCCCATTTCATGATGACTTTTGTAAAGTATAATATGCCTGTATCTATCTCAGTTAGTAATGTATTATGAATTTGTTTTTCCCTCCCATGTACCCTTTTATTGACTTGCATTTGATTTGTTTTTCTCTATGCAATAAAATTTCATTTTGTTTCCATTAAACCTGGCCTATCGAGTATTCTCTACATTGTAGTTCCTGCATCCAAGTCCAGTGTCTAGAACCTAAGGGGCGAGTGGGTCGAACCACTCAAGGTTTTACTGTGCAAGAGAGAGAGGCCTCTAGAGAGAGAAACCTCTGTGATCTAAAACCCCTTACAGCTGGTTTGAGATCCAACTCTCTCACCCTCCAACTGAATTTGGAATTCAACCATGTTATGGTCACTCATTCCAAGGGGATCCTTTACTAGGACATTTTTTATTAATCCTGTCTCATTACACAGGACCAGATCTAAGATTGCCTGCCCCCTGGTTGGTTCAGTAACATACTGCTCAAGGAATCCGTCCCTAATGCACTCTATGAACTCTTCCTCAAGGCTGCCCTGGCCAATTTGATTTGTCCAGTCAATATGAAAGTTAAAATCCCCCATGATTATAGCTGTTCCCTTATTACCTGATTTATCCGACCAACAGAGTTGCAACTGTTAGGAGGCCGATAGACTACGCCCACTTGTGACTTTTTCCCCTTATTATTCCTTATCTCCACCCAAACCGTTTCACTATCCTGATCCTTTGACCCAATATCATTTCTCACTATTGCAGTGATTCCATCCTTTATTAACATAGCCACCCCACCTCCCTTTGCTTTCTGTCTGTCCTTCCTAATTCTCAAATGCCCCTGGATGTTTAGTTCCCAGTCATGGTCACCTTGCAGCCATGTTTCTGTAATGGCCACCAGATCATACCCATGTGTAGTGATATGTACCGTCAACTCGTCTATTTTGTTACGAATGCTGCGTGCATTCAGATAAAGAACTTTTAAGTATGTTTTGTGAAAATTTATTCCTGCTTTTACCCCCTTTACTACTTTACCTTTATCTTTATACATTCTGTCCCTTCTTGACACGCTCTGGTTTTTAATTCCCCCACTGCTACCTTGCTCTATTGCCTTCTCCGCTGTCACTTTTATTTTTTGCTCTCTTGAAACCTCCCCCCCATTAATTGGTTTAAAGCTCTCTCTACAGCCCTAGTTATTCGATCCACCAGGATTCTAGTCCCAGCACTGGCCAAGTGAAGCCCGTCCCAACAGAACAGCTCTCTCCTGTCCCAGTACTGGTGCCAGTGTCCCAAGAAGCAAAACCCATTTCTCCCACACCAGTCTTTGAGCCACGCATTTAACTCTCTGATTTTATTTACCCTAGCCAAATTTGCTCGTGGCTCAGGTAATAATCCAGAGATTATTACGCTTGTGGTTCTGCTTTTTAATTTGGCCCCTAGCTGCTCATATTCCCTCAGCAAAACCTCCTTCCTTGTCCTATCTATGTCGTTGGTACCAACATGGACCACGACAACTGGATCCTCCCCCTCCAAGTTTCTCTCCAGCCCAGAGGAGATGTCTTTAACCCTGGCACCAGGCAGGCAACACAGCCTTTGGGACTCTCGCTCTCGGCTGCAAAGAACCCTATCTATCACCCTAATGATACTATCCCCTACCACTACAACATTTTTTTTTACTCCCCCCACTTGAATGGCCCCCTGTTCCACGGTGCTGTGGCCAGGATGCTCATCCTCCCTGCAGTCCCCGTTCCAGTCCCCACAGGGAGTAAGAGCCTCGAACCTGTTGGACAAGAGCAAGGGCTGCGGCTCCTCCAACACTACCTCCTGGATCCCCGTACCTGCCTCTCTCATAGTCACACCCTCCTGTCCCTGACCACGGACTACATCTGAATTAGTTAATCTAATTGGTGTGACTACTTCCTGGGACACAGAGTCCAGGTAACTCTCCCCCTCCCTGATGTGTCACAGTGTTTGAAGCTCGGACTCCAGCTCATCAACACGGAGCTGGAGTTCCTCGAGCAGCCAACATTTACTGCAAATGTGATCACCGTTGTTGTGTCTGTACCTTTCTACCTAGACACAATTTAGGACTCAGAACTCAGAGATTCAAACACTGCAGCGACTGAAAGAGTACGGACTCAGAGTTCGTAAAGACAAATGTGAATTCTTTCAGTCTTCAGTCGAGTACCTGGGGCATGAGAACTAACTTAACCAAGAGAACAACCCCAACCATTTATCTGCTGTGACAGTGCCACCGCAGGTGGGAGGAGAACACCCAATACATAACAACCGTGAGCATCAATGGTGTCCACCAGCTCCCACATATTGCAGCAGAAACACATCACCTGCTCTCCCATTCTATGTAATTAGTTAAATTTATTACTATTATTTTTAAATGATATATTTACAAACTGTCCCGCTACACCACAGAGACCTTAAAAACTATAAACCACAGAGTTAAAGTTTTTTAAAAAAAGAGAGAAATGCTCCCAACCAATCACTTACCTGCTTCGTGGTGACGTCACGCCTCGATTACTTTTTACTTCTCTCCCTCTGAGATTGGAGATTAGTGAAACCTACCCACGCCTCGGGCTTACCTTTTGTAGGTCGCTGCCGCTTGGACTCCTCCCGCCGCCGCTCTCAGGCCTACCCGCGCCTCGGGCTTACCTTTTATAGGTCACTGCCGCTCGGACTGCTCCCGCCGCCGCTCTGAGGCCTACCCGCGCCTCGGGCTTACCTTTTATAGGTCACTGCCGCTCGGACTGCTCCCGCCGCCGCTCTGAGGCCTACCCGCGCCTCGGGCTTACCTTTTATAGGTCACTGCCGCTCGGACTCCTCCCGCCGCCGCTCTGAGGCCTACCCGCGCCTTGGGCTTACCTTTTATAGGTCGCTGCCGCTCGGGCTGCTCCCGCCGCCGCTCTGAGGCCTACCCGCGCCTCGGGCTTACCTTTTATAGGTCGCTGCCGCTCGGACTCCTCCCGCCGCCGCTCTGAGGCCTACCCGCGCCTCGGGCTTACCTTTTATAGGTCGCTGCCGCTCGGACTCCTCCCGCCGCCGCTCTGAGGCCTACCCGCGCCTCGGGCTTACCTTTTGTAGGTCGCTGCCGCTCGGACTGCTCCCGCCGCCGCTCTGACGCCTACCCGCGCCTCGGGCTTACCTTTTATAGGTCGCTGCCGCTCGGGCTCCTCCCGCCGCCGCTCTGAGGCCTACCCGCGCCTCGGGCTTACCTTTTGTAGGTCGCTGCCGCTCGGACTCCTCCCGCCGCCGCTCTGAGGCCTACCCGCGCCTCGGGCTTACCTTTTGTAGGTCGCTGCCGCTCGGACTCCTCCCGCCGCCGCTCTGAGGCCTACCCGCGCCTCGGGCTTACCTTTTATAGGTCGCTGCCGCTCGGACTGCTCCCGCCGCCGCTCTGAGGCCGACCCGCGCCTCGGGCTTACCTTTTGTAGGTCACTGCCGCTCGGACTGCTCCCGCCGCCGCTCTGAGGCCTACCCGCGCCTCGGGCTTACCTTTTATAGGTCGCTGCCGCTCGGACTGCTCCCGCCGCCGCTCTGAGGCCTACCCGCGCCTCGGGCTTACCTTTTGTAGGTCGCTGCCGCTCGGACTGCTCCCGCCGCCGCTCTGACGCCTACCCGCGCCTCGGGCTTACCTTTTATAGGTCACTGCCGCTCGGACTCCTCCCGCCGCCGCTCTCAGGTGATTTGAACAGTCCTCTTCTTCTTAGGCAGTCCCTCGGAACCAAAGATGACTTGCTTCCACATTAAAAATGAGTTCTCAGGTGACTGATGAGTCCAATGTGGGACCTACAGTCTCTGTCACAGGTGGGGCAGACGGTGGTTGAAGGGGCGGGTGGGTGGGGTGCTTGGGTTGACGTGCGCTGTTTGCGCTTGGCTTCCGCTTGCTCCCGGTGAAGAGACTCAAGGTGTTCGGCGCCTTCCCGGATGCTTCTCCTCCACTTTGTACGGTCTTGGGCCAGGGATTCCCAGGTGTCGGTGGGGATGTTGCACTTTTTCAAGGAGGATTTGAGGGTGTCCTTGAAGCGTTTCCTCTGCCCACTTGGGGCTCTCTTCCCATGTCGGAGCTCCGAGTAGAGCGCTTGTTTTGGGAGTCTGGTATCGGGCATGCGGACGATGTGACCCGTCCATCGGAGCTGAGCGAGCGTGGTCAAAGCTTCGATGCTGGGGATGTTGGCCTGAGCGAGAACACAAACGTTGGTGCGCCTATCCTGCCAATGGATTTGCAGGATCTTGCGGAGGCAGCGTTGGTGGTAACTCTCCAGTGCTTTGAGGTGCCTGCTGTACATGGTCCATGTCTCTGAGGCATACAGGAGGGCAGGTATTACTACTGTTCTGTAGTACAGAAGTACTGGCCATACTCCACAAATGGAAGTCGTGCCATGATCAATGTGCTCAATCCGTTTAATCTCATGGGCTGGAATAATAAAACCTTGCTGCAAAGCAGTTTAATAGCCTTCCATGTTTCAAAAGGAGAGTTAGAATTTTACTGAATATAATTAGCATGTGTGAGCTGAAATGCATGTCGGGGAATGATGAAATGCCATTTATATATTTCCAGTACTGTGGATGACCATCATGACTCATTCCTGACATCATCGCTGGATGCTCAGTCCCAGCTATAAATATTGCAATACAGCTAGCTTGGCAGCACATTATAAAGCAGCAATTGGAACCTCTTCTGAAACATCACAGAATTGTTAGAAAGATCATGGTTTCAGACAACAGTCTTTGCACCTGCAAAAGAGAGAAAAGCAGAAATTAGAGAGCACACGTATAGAATCCAGGCACTAAGATTATAGGCTGATCTTTCACTTCACAGCCATGCGCTTCCCTAAACCTCCTGCCAAATCCAGAATTGGCAAGGATTAGAGCGATTGGTGCAGGGCAATTGGCAAATTCATCTGGGATATTCTTAGCACCACACACTACTTACATGTGAAAAGAATTAATGTCTTTCCAGTCCCACAGTTACAGCAAAATATGTACATTCTCCACAGATGCATATATGGGTAAAAATTGACTCTAGGGAGAGAAGACAGCAATAGCCAATTGAACGTCTTTCTGGTTCTCTGTTATTACTGCAGGAGTGTTCAGTGATGCGTCCTTCTTCACAAAGCAACAGCAATTGAGAAGTTATTTTGGAAATTCTTGACTGATTGGTGCTCATGCCTTCTCCAGCAGGGTCTGCTGCCGTCAACTTTACTGGAAGTGACAAGGTTAACTGGTGCCAGCATAAGCTTCAAAATCCTTTTTAACCCCTCACACAGGTCATCCAACATTTGCTTATTGATTCAAAGGCGCGATTTTAGTCTACCGCCCGATGGGAATGGGAACGGAGTGGGTGGGTGGTTAAAACAGTGGTCGCATATTTACTGCTGCGTTCCCAGCCTCCTCTCGCCTGCCCCATTTTAACTGTGCATTTTTTTGCAGGCCTCCGAGGAGTCCGCCACAGGTGGGCAGGGGCCTCACGAACATATTTAAATTGGGGGCCTAGGATACTACTAGGATCCCGACGCCATTTTAATCCAAAATGGCAGAGGTCCAGTCCAAAGTCAGACTCACCAGAAAACTCAGCGGGATTGGTGCCTCCGAGCCGTTGAAGCATTATTTAAAGGGGCACTCGCCTGCAGCAAATTGGATCACAGGATCTTTCTGCTGTTTGGATTGCCAGGAGAGTTTCCAGCTTCCAGATCGCTACTTTCACACTTTTTGGGGGTAATTTTGACTTTGTGCGATAGCATAAAATGGGCGATAACGAAATTGGCAACCCGTTTGCCATCTCTCCCGATTTTTATTTTCATTGAAGTGAATGATGCAGGATCAGGCTGCCTACACAGCTGCCGTGGTGATGTAGCCTGCTTGAAGAGCCCTCCCAAGACTTAGGAGCTTGAAGCTGAGAGCCACCTCGTTCTCAACAGGCTCATGGTGCGGTTTGAACAGAGTGCTGCGAGTTGGGTGAGTCAGGGAGTCTTGCTGCGAGTTGGGTGAGTCAGGGAGTCTTAACTGGTTGCTAAAATCAAACTTTTGTTTGTTTCACATTTACTTTTTTTAAATTAAACATATTTATTTAAATATGGTAGTACTTGTTACAACTCATCAATTACATAATAAATCCATTACATTCATTAGCCGCAATAAAACAAAGCCTTAAAAACAGCTTTAGGGTTAACAGTATAAATGCAGTGATAAATTTTACAAATAAACCAATAATATTAACAGTACAGGTGCCAATAGTGAAAAACAATTTTACACCAGTCCTATTGGCAATCTAGTGACTCTTCGTTTTTGCTTGGTATTACCTGTTGTCCTTTTTTTTTTAACATTCAAGTACAACAGTACTTATACAACTCATCAATTACATAGTAAATCTATTACATTCATTGACCACAATAAAAAGGATAAAACCTCAAAAAACAGCTGTATGGTCAACAATATAAATACAATAATAAATTTTTACAGGTAAATCAATAATGTTTACAGTACAAACTGCCACTATTTAATAAACCAAGAAAAGAAAGAACCCGTATACGCCAGTCCTACTGGCATCGCTCAATCATTCAGTCATTCATTCCTCCGTTCGTTCATTCGCTCAAGCGTAAATTCCATTGTGCATGTCTGCGTGCGTGCATATCATTTGTCTACCTGCAAGCATGCGTTCATTCATCCGTCCAAGTAGAATGCCAAATTCTCCTGGGGAGCGAAGGCCCTTCATTCGGTCGAACGTAAGTTCCATTGTGTATGCGTGCGTGCGTGTGTATTATTTGTGTCCGCATGCGTGCGTTCACTTGCGTGTTCATTCGGGCCAGGGGCCTGATAATCTACATCCTAGGGTACTTAAGGAAGTGGCCCTAGAAATAGTAGATGCATTGCTGATCATCTTCCAACATTCAATGGAATCTGGAACAGTACCCATGGATTGGAGGGTAGCTAATGTTACCCCACTATTCAAAAAAGGTGGTAGGGAGAAAACGGGAATTACAGACCGGTAAGCCTGACATCAGTAGTGGGGAAAATGCTAGAGTCCATTATAATAAAGGATGTAATAGCTGAGCACTTGGAAAACAGTGACAGGATCGGACAAAGTCAACATGGATTTACAAAAGGTAAATCGTGCTTGACTAATCTACTGGAATTTTTTGAGGATGTAACTGGTAAAATAGATAAGGGAGAACCAGTGGATGTGGTATATTTGGGCTTTCAGAAGGCTTGCAATAAGGTCCCGCATAAGTGGTTAGCGTGTAAAGTTAAGGCACATGGGATTGAGGGCAAGGTATTGACTTGGATAGAGAACTGGTTGGCAAACAGAAAGCAAAGAGTTGGAATAAACGGGTCTTTTTCCGAGTGGCAGGCAGTGACTAGTGGGGTACCGCAGGGATCGGTCCTTGGACCCCAGCTATTTACAATATATATTAATGATCGAGATGAGGGAACTAGATGTAATATCTCCAAATTTGCAGACGACACAAAGCTGGGTGGGTGTGTGTGCTGTGAGGAGGATGCCGAGAAACTCCAGGATGATTTGGACAGGTTGGGTGATTGGGCAGAAGCATGGCAGATGCAATATAACGTGGATAAATGTGAGGTTATCCACTTTGGTGGCAAAAACAGGAAGGCAGATTATTATCTGAATGGCAATAGATTGGGCGAAGGGGAAGTGCAACGAGACCTGGGTGTCCTTGTGCACCTGTCGCTGAAGGTAAGCATGCAGGTGCAACAGGTGGTTAAGAAGGCAAATGGTATGTTGGCCTTCGTAGCGAGAGGCTTTGAGTACAGGAAAAAGGATGTTTTGCTGCAGTTGTATAGGGCCTTGGTGAGACCACATCTTGAGTATTGTGTGCAGTTTTGGTCGCCTTATCTGAGGAAGGATGTTCTTGTCATGGAAGGAGTTCAGCGAAGATTCACCAGGCTGATACCTGGGATGGCAGATATGATGTATGAGGAGAGATTGGGTCGATTGGGCTTGTACTCGCTGGAGTTTAGAAGAAGGAGAGGGGACCTCATTGAAACTTATAACATTCTGACAGGACTGGATGGACTAGATGCAGGAAGGATGTTCCCGATGGTTGGGGAGTCCAGAACCAGGGGTCACAGTCTAAGAATAAAGGGTATGCCATTTAGGACAGAAATGAGGAGGAATTTCTTCACCCAGAGAGTGGTGAACCTGTGGAATTCTCTACCACAGAAGGCAGTAGAGGCCAATTCATTAAATATATTCAAGAAGGAGTTGGATATATTTCTTAAGGCTAAAGGGATCAAGGGGTATGGGGAGAAAGCAGGGACCGGGTACTGAATTTGGATGATCAGCCATGATCTCATTAAATGGCGGAGCAGGCTCGAGGGGCCGAATGGCCTACTCCTGCTCCTATCTTCTATGTTTCTATGTTCGATCGTTCGTACATTAAGGAAGGCTTTAACACTAAATAACACCACAATATACAAAGTCCCATAACCATATCAGAAATCAATTAAAACTTCAAGTAAACTCCTTTTAATCAGAAACCCGAAACTTCTTCAACAAAACAAGTAAATACCAGTTCTACGCCAGTCCTATTGGCACTCTCATAACTCCTCGTTTTCACTTGATGTTATCTAACCATATAATGTCATGATCCTTGTCCACAGTCTTCAACTTTTCCACAGAAAAGAAGCCGACCGCTTTCTCAAATCCCGTAAAAGGAAACGACTACTCAAATTTCCTTCTTCTTGCTGTTATCACTCACAGGACCCAGCCATCAAGACATTTATTATTCCTTGCCGATATTACTTTGTTTTGCCTTTTATCTTCCTTTTATTTTCCTTTTTTCCTTTTTCGCTTTTATTCCATTCTCTTTTCCCATCTTATGGCCGCTCAAGCGCCATGCTATAGATGGAAACAGTCTGTCTTTCCTCCACCAAAATGGCAGCGCACAAATCGGCACCCGTCACCGAGAAAATGCCTCACAGCTGCCACCAAACGGAGCACAGACGGGGCCGCTAGAACTCATTCGGGCCGGAGACCGTTCTTTAACTTTAGAAACCGTGCAGCATGCTCACCCACAGCATCTCCCGACTCCGCTTCTGTCAACCAGCCGCTCCGCCCTAGGCCCCCTGCCTGGGGTCCTCTGTGCTGGGCCTCCCGCCTAGGACACTCTCCTCTGGGTCTTCCAACCTGGGCCTTCTGCACTGGGCCCTCCGCATTGGCATTCCCCGCGAGCAGCCGGGGTGTGAAGCAGCCCGTTCACACAGCACCGAGCTGAGCTGGGCTGCTGAGAATCTCACAGTCTGTGTGTCTCTCTCCACATTTACTGATTTTTTTCACATTTACTGTGTTTATTTATTCTTTATTCAAGTACAACAGTACTTATACAACTCATCAATTACATAGTAAATCCATTACATCCATTGACCACAATAAGAAAAGAATAAAGCCTTAAAAAACAGCTTTATGGTTAACAATATAAATGCAATGATAAATTTTTACAAATAAATCAATAATATCTACAGTACAAACTACCACTATTTCAATAAATCAAGAAAAAAAAACCCGTATCATGCCAGTCCTACTGGCATCGTTTACCCATTCCATCGTTCAATCATCCGCTCGTTCGTTCGCTCGTTCGTTTGTTCGTTCGTTCGCTCGCTCGAGCGTAAGTTCCATTGCGCGTGTGTGCATGTCATTTGTGTCTACGTGCGTGCATGTGTGCATTCATTCGCCCATTTATTCATTCGTTCGCTCGAGCGTATGTAGGATTTGCAAAATTAGATTTCATATTAATAAGGGTTAAATGGCAGAAGAGGCCGTGATTCTAAGACTGTTTTAAAAGAAGCCCAGAAAAAGGGGCATACAAAATGGCCACCATACGATGTGATCAGCTTATTGGGACACTTTAAAATGGTTCCTGCGCAACCTCAGACAGATTTGTGGATTCAATCCACAGTAAGTTCTGGAAGCTGTTCCTGAGAGAACGAAACCAGACCCATAGGTATGCATATGGATTAGATGCAGATCTAGTCAAGATCGGCCTGGAGACAGAGGCCATCAAGATGCTGCCCCAGACAAAAGGGGACAATTTCATATTCATGAGAACAGCACCCAGGACTAGATAACGAGATCAGCAGGACATTCAAAACAATGAAAGCCATTTCCAACCAAAGATGGGCCTGTTACCAGCCGCTTAAAATGATTTTAAATATAATAACTGCCCCGCTGTGCTCAAAGCCCGCCAAAGTTAAAACAAAGACTAACCTGATTTTGGGCGGGAAGTGAGGCCTCGGGAAGAAAGGTATAACTGAAGAGACCTTTCAGCAGTTGAAGCACGGAGCGCAGCACCCCGGACACGCAGCTTGAGGAGGAAGAAACAGCTTGGAAGAAGACGCTGGAGGAAGCTTGAATCAACAAGCTCGGACAGTCACAAAGAGAGCCGAGAAAAAGGACAGTTTAAAATCGGACAGTCGTTGCAGCCCCAGCAGCCTGTCCAGCTTTTGAGCTGGGCAAAGAGGAGCTGGCTTGGGGAAAGATCAGCGGACTCTGCTCCACCGTTGGAGAAATCAGAAGGACAATTCTGACTGTATAAAGAGTCATTTCGGAACCAGCGTCCCGCCCCGGGGAAGACCATCGGGAGATCATCGACCATCCCCGGGCCATAGCTGAAGGTAGAAGGGGCCACACCAGCCCAAGGCTCCCCTGACCAGGGTCGAGCCGACGATCCTCGACCTCGCCGACATCCAGGCCTGCCGGTGTCCAGCCGCCCCTGACCCCCACCTCAGGAGAGAGGTGTGGCGCAGCCCACAGGGGTTCCACGATCCACATGGAGACGAAACGCCTGAAAGGACCAAACACAGACTCGTTTTCAAAACCTTGCACTTCCTAGTGGGATTGGTGAGCATGCTTCTGGCCCTTCACAATCAGATCTAGATAGGTTTAATAAGGGGGTGGATTTAAGGGTACAATTAACATGAGTTGTTGTCCCTCGATGTTCCGTGTGTTTCCTTATTTCGTGATGATCTTTGTAGAGTATAAGATGCCTGTATTTGCTTTAGTTAGAACTGTGTCATTATGATTTGTTTGTGTGTTTTTCCCTCCCATGTACTCCCTTATCTGCTTGCATTTGATTTGATAATTTTCCTTATGCAATAAAATTTCATTTTGTTTCATCAAACTTGGTCTACAAGAGTTTTCTCTGCATTGCAGTTCCTGCGCCTAAGTCCAGAGTATAGAATCTAAGGGGTGAGTGGGTTGAACCACTCAAGGTTTTACTGTGCAAGAGAGAGAGGCCTCTAGAGAGAGAAACCTCAGGGAAACCTCTCGAGGACGAAACCCCTTACAGAAAATGGCGACCGCGGCAGGACTCTGGCAGCAGGATTGCAATGTAGTAGATCCAAGTTTGAATGGTCGAAATGCAATGGATGAGAGGATAGCAGATTATGTCTTTGGCAAGGTAAATCTCACTAAGCAGTGGATTTCCGATCTCTTGCTGGATGGGCGTCCAGTGGACGCAGCCATCAGGTGGACAGAGAGCAAAGAGCATAAGAAGTCAGTGGAAAAGGCAGTGTGGCTGATGTGTTACAAGAAGCAGGTCCAGATCTTGGACTGGGTCATTGCAGCACAGGCAGCCAAGATCACAACCCAGGCAGCAGAGATAGAGGAAAAGGCCATGGGTGGGGAAAAACTCATCACAGCGCTTCACGCGCTGAATCAGGAATGCCAAGTGGTAGCTGGTCAACATCAGGCTAGGATAGAGTACCTGGAGTGCCAGGTTACTGAGACAAAGATTAATGAAATGAGGATACGGGAGAAAAGCGCCCGCCTCGCACAACAGCTAAGAGCGCAGGAGGAGAGAGTAGTGGAGGTTAAGGCAGCTTACAAGCTGGCCCTCGAGCACGGGTTTGAGAGCACAGACCATGGCCCCTGCCAAAAGACCATAGAGGACCTAAGAATGGCCCTGGTTAAGGCAAGAGGCATGGTGTGTCTCGTCAGCCCGAAAGCCAGTCACATGGACTTTTTGAAGGAATCAAAACAACCGATTCCAGCTGAGGTAATTGTGGTACCAGCCACCGAGCCCTCAGCACCGCCGAGCTATAGTGAGACTTGGTCGGAAAAGGAGGGGGTAGCGAAAGAGGAGGTAGCCGAGGTGGAGTGTGTGGAAGAACCACTGGTCGCAAAGCCGGGACTGGCACCGATGTGTCCCGCTCGGCACCAGAGGTTCGGTCCCAACACTGCTGATGGCAGTATCGGACCCCACCAGAACCAGCTTGTGGTGCCCTGCGCTGGCCCGCAATTAAGGTCCATGGTGAGCCACCTCACGCGACTCACAGTAAAGGGAGATCCCTTGATTCACTTCAGGGAGATAGAGGAAACAGCAGCCATTAACGACTGCGATGAACAGGAACAGGTCAAACTGTTGCTTTTCTCCCTGGATCCCATGATCCTTCAGTGCCTCTCAGAGGATGGCAAGAGGGGACGGAAAGGGTATACGGATCTCAGGGAGGAAGTTTTAGAGGTAATGGGAGTGGACGACGGTAGTCCGTTCGACCGTGTAGAAGGGACCATGCAGCTATCTGGAGAACCCCCACGGGTTTTCGCAGAAAGGCTGTGGCCAGTATATCGACGCAGCTGTCCGGGTATGCCTGAACGGGCTTTAATGAGCAATGAACAGCGGGTTCATTGGCTCCGTTGCTTGGTCACCAACAGCTTGCCAGAGATACGGGCCCTAGCCAGATCATGGTTTGATCCCCAAGGTCCCGGTGTCACAGAAGAGACGGTACTCCATCAGCTAAATGTAGCGTATAAAAATTGCAGAGGTCAGGAAACACCACCCCAGAAGGGAAAGGTGCATGAGGCAAAACCCGCAGCCCCAAGCAAGCAGGAGTGGCGTCAGGAGAGGAATCGCCCTGTCCAAGCCAAGCTCAATTGCTACGGGTGTGGGAAGGATGGACATTGGCGCAAGGACTGTAGAAATCCGTGGAAGGATAATAAAGGGAGATTTCCCGCAGCCCAAGCCCAAGCCCAGACCGCTGCCCCAGCACCAGCCCAAACCCAAGTTGTAGCTCCTGCCCCAGCGCAAGGAGCTGGTGCAGTTATGAATCCCGCTGCGATTGAGTCAATTTTAGAGACAATGCGGTCTCTGATGACTTCGCAGGGGAAAATAGCTGTTACCACCGGCCTTGTCGCTCCCGAAACTCCGATCGCTGTGCCCAAATGACTAGAGTCGGCGCAGCCCATCTACCTGTGTGCGCTGCGATATGATGTATAGAGACGACCCTGTGGTAAACCTTCAGTTACGTTCTTAACTCGTCGCCTTTTATTGGACTAATTGATAGGCATATCAATTTTATTGACTAAATTTTAAAGATGTCTGATAATGAACAGCAACAGCAAGGAGCTCACCCAGCAGCACAGCAACAGCAGCCTCCAGACAACGGGCCACACCAGCCGGCTTGGCTGCAAGCCTTGAAACCACCATACCTGGATCTAAACCCACAGGCACCAAACTCAGCCAACGACTTCAAACACTGGCTGGACTGCTTCGAATCGTACCTGGAGGAAGCCGTCGTCCCTCAGAGATCCAAACTAAGAGTCCTGAAAGCCCAAGCGAGCCCGAGAGTATATACACTCATCCAGGACATGACTACGTACGACGACGCCATCAACCTACTGAAACAGGTAAACTACATGTACACTAGGCATCTCTTAAGATCTCGCCAGCAACAGCCAGGAGAATCGATAGCTGAATTTTCACGAGCGCTGAGACAACTCGGCAGGAACTGTGACTTTAAAGCGGTGACGGCTACTGCGAACATGGAAGACAAAGCCAGACCCCTCCTGAAAACCACATCCTTCCCCCTCACGGAAGAGGCGTGCGCGGCCTTCTCCCTCATTAAGGGAGACATAGCCAAGGCCACAATGCACGCAGTGGATGAGTCAATCCCCTTCCAAGTGGAGAGCGATGCATCCGACTTCGCCCTAGCCGCTACCCTTAACCAGGAGGGTAGGCCGGTAGCCTTCTTCTCAAGGACCCTACAGGGCCCCGAGACCCGACACTCGTCGGTCGAGAAGGAAGCCCAGGCAATTGTGGAGGCAGTACGGCGCTGGAGGCACTACTTGGCAGGCAAACGATTTACCCTCCTCACCGACCAACGCTCGGTTGCCTTCATGTTTAATAACAAGCTGAGGGGCAAGATCAAGAACGACAAAATCTTGAGGTGGAGAATCGAGCTTTCCACCTATGATTATGAGATCTTGTACCGGCCCGGTAAACTGAACGACCCCCCTGATGCTCTTTCACGCATTACATGCGCCAGCGCGCAAAGTGATAGACTTCAGACCCTCCACAATGACCTCTGCCACCCCGGAGTCACCAGACTCTACCATTTCATTAAGGCCCGCAACCTGCCATACTCCATCGAGGAGGTCAGGACCATGACCAGGAACTGCCAGATCTGTGCTGAGTGCAAACCGCACTTCTATAAGCCGGACAGAGCAAGCCTGATCAAGGCCACCCGCCCCTTCGAGCGTCTGAGCATCGACTTCAAGGGGCCCCTACCGTCATCCGACCGTAATGTGTACTTCCTCAACATCGTTGATGAGTACTCCCGTTTCCCCTTTGCCTTCCCCTGCCCAGACATGACCAGTAACACGGTCATTAAATGCCTGAACAAACTCTTCGCCTTGTTCGGGTTCCCGAACTATATACATAGTGACCGGGGCGCCTCCTTCATGAGCGAGGAACTCCGTCAGTTCCTATTGGAGAGGGGTATTGCAGCAAGCAGGACCACCAGCTACAACCCCCGAGGGAACGGCCAGGTGGAAAGAGAGAACGCGACGGTATGGAAGGCCACCCTCTTAGCCTTAAAGTCTAAGGGCCTCCCAACCTCCCGCTGGCAAGAGGTCCTCCCGATTGCGCTGCACTCCATCCGGTCACTACTTTGCACTGCCATTAACACCACCCCCCATGCTCGAATGTTTGTCTTCCCCAGGAAGTCGACTACGGGAACCACCCTACCAACCTGGCTGACCTCTCCGGGACCCGTCTTGCTGCGAAAGCACGTGAGGGCCCATAAAACGGACCCCCTGGTCGAGAAGGTGAACCTCCTGCACGCCAACCCCCAGTACGCCTATGTGGCTTACCCAGACGGACGGGAGGACACTGTCTCCTTACGAGACCTCGCACCCTCACCCCCCCCTCCCAACCCCCCGAGTCCAGCCGAGGTAGACGGCATGCCGGAACCCCACGAGCCTTTGCCGACTACGCAGACACCAGCTTTAACACCGGATAATGTAACACCGCCGCTGCGACGATCGGAGAGGCTAACGAAGCCTCCGGACAGACTGACATACCAGAGCTGGTAATACACTTCACCCCGCCGGACTCTAATCTAAACAAGGGGTGAATGTGGTAAACCTTCAGTTACGTTCTTAACTCGTCGCCTTTTATTGGACTAATTGATAGGCATATCAGACCCCTCGTGGAGCTGGAGGTGGAGGAGGTGAAGGGAACCTATCTGTTGGATACGGGAGCATCGTGCACCGTGATCCACGCAGATAACCCCACCGCCTCGCCTCTTTCCACCGGGGTCCCATATCTTCTGTCAGGCTTCACGGGCGAAGAACAGGCTGGCGCACATTCCCTTCTCCTCTCCATTCATTTAGGGCCACTCCGCACCACGTGGAAGTGTATCCTAATGAAGTGGGAGGTGAGAGGTGGAACGGGAGTCCTGGGGTCTGATTTCTTGGTAGCCCACGGGATCCACGTGGACCTGAGAAATCATTGTCTCTGGGGAGAGGGTACGAGTGTGAAGGAGATAGAGAGTGTTAAGGAAACCCCTACGAAGGCGCGGGTTGGCCGGCGAGAAGTAAAATTCTTGGGTCTAACCGTATGCGCCGGCGAGAGAACCATAGACCAGGAGGATGAGCTGGAATCGGTGCAAAATCCGCCGGTCTACATCACTCGTACAGTGGAGGTGTCCCGACGCAACAAGTGGTTTAGCATGAAGCGGTGCAAACTGTTTAAACCGGGTGCAAAAGCATCAACAACCGAAGCCAGGTCTGAGGATAAAGATCCTCAGCCTGAGGCGCGCGATGAGTCACAGACCACACAAGCTGGCGTTGTAGCCTGCTTGGAAGGAGAAGAGGTCCCGTCCACCTGGGGGGAGCCTTCTCCGATGGCCTGGGACTCGGACGAGGAAGGACCTGAACAACAAGGTCCCGCCCTCGACACGATTCTGGAGGAGGAGGAGTCGGAGGACGGATGTCCCGCCCTCGACTCGAGCGTGGGGGAGGTAGAAGTTGGGGGCAGAGATCCTCCACCTGTAGGGACAGGTGGGGAGGAGCCGTCTGCCACAGACCCAATTCCCGAAGGGGCGGAGCCTGAGGGGAGGGAGCCGAAGCCCACAGTCGTGGAAGAGCCACGGGCTGTGAGAGCTGAAGTCCCACCCGAAGGTCCACTCGCCAAGGGAGCCTGCCCAAATCCCGAAGGGGCGGAGCCTGAGGGAAGGGAGCCGAAGCTTACAGTCGTGGAAAAGCCACGGGCTGTGAGAGCTGAGGTCCCACCCGAAGGTCCACTTGCTAAGGGAGCCACGCCCAAAGTACCTTCTCGCAGGTCGACCCGAACGCCTCAGCCTGTAAAGTCTTGGCCCGAGTCACCCACTCCCAGTAGACGCCGACTTCAGAAATCCTTGAGAAAACACAGTCCCTGTTTAACAGCGAAAGGCTGTGGGGAACCAGAGCCACAGGTCACTGCAGCCCCGCCACAGGGAGCGGTGAGCTGCAGTCCGATCAGGGATTAGGCAAGCCGCCCGGGAACGGGCGGCGCTGTACATAAGTTTAGTTTAGGTTTAAGTTTTAAGTGTAAATATTAAGATAATTAGAATTTTAAGTAGTTTTAAATCTGCCCAGTGTGTGTGTGTTGTTTTGGATCGAGGTCGAAAGACCTGATCATGCCGTCACCTAAGCCAGAATCTCTCGGGAGCCTGGCTATATTTCTGTGGTTTGTTGCAGAAGCCGGTAAAGATGAGAGGGATCCTCGTCGCGATGGCGATGGCTGGATGGAGCTGGGCCAATCGGGGCCGCACCAAGGACTCCACCATTTATGGGTGCTCTGGAAATAGAGGCCCCATCGCGACTGATGGAACCGGCTCACGGGACGCTGAAGAGACTGCGGCCTACTTCCATGAAGGGAGATGGCCAGGCTGGCTGGGGTCGAACTGCTCTGAATACTCCAGCCAGACAGGGTTTGCATACAGAGAAACGTCTCTGATGTGCCCCAGGGTGCAGATCATTGCACCCCGGATAAGCGTCACCGTGGGCAAGAAGATCTGCCTTGTTTGCAACGGCCACGTACCCTTGGATCGATGGTGGTGGCTGCGTAAGTTGAGCAGCACCATGAAGAACTCCACTGTGGAGTGGGAAAGATTGGGTAATAACACCCATCGGACAATTACGGGGACACACGAGGGGTTGAGTGTCTGTTGGGACAAATGGTGGGAGCCAGATGAGGGGATCTACATCTGTATGTGGGGTTCAGAAAGCGCTTGCCCCACAAGCGTCTCCATCTTTTTCCAAAGACAGTGGCAGGATGCTGGGCAAGGAATGAGGTGGGACGTCAGCTCACGGGCGTGCAGAGTCCCATACTCACAGATCCCAGTGAACGCCACTGACCTCATCACCCGACCCCGCAAGCCCCCGCCCACAGTTCCGGTAGCAAAAGCCCTCAAGGAAGGGTGCCCCACCACGACAAAGGGACCCGGGAACGGATTGGTATTGGTACCCACAGGTCAGGTACTGTACCAAGGGGTCCACTACGTGGTGGCTTCGGTGATTTTAAACCTCACCGAGGTAAGATTGCCAGCGTGGTGCCCCAAGGAAACGGAGCAATTATACCAGGTCCTGTTAACAAACATGTTTAAACAGTTTTACGAATTCGACTTTGCCGATGTCGACAGAGCCGAATTGTACACCACACCACATGAGGTCTTGGACAGAGTGGGGAGACAAAGAAGGGGTACAGTAAATGATATTTTCACAGCTTTTAACACAGGGACTTCCGTCATCAACACACTGGATGACGTGGAGCTACAAACTCAGATTAATGGTTTGAAAACACAGCTAAGAAAGATACTGACTGATGAGAATAAGGTCGTGGGTTCTGAGTTACATGAGGACCAGGCCATGACACTACACTTAAAAGAGATAATAGCGGAGCTGGAGAAACACGCCAGAATGGTAAATGCTCTCATCAGGGAGGATCGGAATGCGTCCGATCAGGCTGCGCAGAACGAAGCTTGTGTGCTACACGGGGCGTGGTTACTGGGCGAGGGCCGCAGTAATCTGGAGGATTTAAAGCAAGGCTTAGTCCCCTCCTGGATCAGCAACAAGCACCTCGCAGCCCTCCACCCTTTTGAGAATACATTGAGTCCGTGCCAGCTCAGACTAGCTTCAGAGGCCTACCCAGTCCCAGTGGACTGTGGACGGTCTAATCACACCATTATGGGTATAGTGATAAGAATGCCGGTGATGGGAAAGACAGCCAAACCCGCCCCGGTATACAGGGTGGAGAACATTGGAGTCATTCAGGGGGGTGCGCACATTCGCTACACGGGGGTCCCACCTTACGTCATTCGATGGGAGCATGCAATGACGGGTACCGATCTCTCGGGGTGCTGGAGCCGGGGAGCACACATCATCCTGTGTCCCCAGCACTTGAATGCCCATTTAAAACCACAGTGCAGGTTCAGAACTGCTGGCGCGAAGCCTATAAATTGCACCATGGAGGCAATGGCACAAGGCCATGTGCCCCCGCAGGTGGCATATATAGGAGGTGAGACATACTGTGTCACCACTGCAGCGCCCCACTACCAGCATGGACAGCACGGTTGGTGTCCGGTGAGTGATAGCAGCTTCTGTTTCAAGCCCAGGGCAGAAGTTCAAGTGGCCCAAGTGCGAATTGTCCCCATTCCTGAACCTTCCACTGTTCACATCACTGTGAGAGAGAATTTCACCGATTTTCAATGATTCGTTGCACATTTTGGATATATCATTCCCCCTCTCCCTGAACACCTCACCAAGATATTAAAAGCCGTTGTTGTTTCACAGAAACACTTCTACACACTGGAGCAGAAGACTCTAGAGATAGGGGCAGACATATTGGACATAGTGACCCCACCGTGGTGGGACCTGTTCACTAATATAGAAGTCCCTTCATGGATTAGGATAGCCTCCCACATTCTTGTAGTGTGCCAGTTAGTAATTGTAGTTTATTTGTTGTTTGTACACTGTAAGAAGGTCAAACACTCGCAAAAGTATGAGAATAGAGGGGAATGGAGGGAGCATTATGTGCGGGTAGAAGAAGAGACACCCGTTTAGATTTTACTGCTTGTATAAAGTTAAAGTTTTCCCTCCCTCCTCTGTACTATTTTTGATATGTATTCATGTGTATCTTGAAATTTTTGTTATGTACTTTATCTTTATTATTGAAGTTTTATTAGATGTGATGTCATTATTAGAAAGTAATGTGTATGCACTAGGTGATGTAGGGGTATAAGGACCCCCTCCATGCCTGGAAGTGAGTTGTTAGATTTTTAACTCCAAGGTATTGCCATCCATAGATGCTTAATGTACACTAGATTTTTCTGAAATGGGAAATGCATGTGTCGTGGGGTCATAGATAGGTAAATACTGGGGATGGTTAGATTGTGGAAGGACAGAAAATTTTGCTCACCCAGAATTATGATACTCCAAGCAAGTTACAGTATCATCGGGGGGGAGTGTAGGATTCTCAAAATTGGATTTCATATTAATAAGGGTTAAATGGCAGAAGAGGCCGTGATTCTAAGACTGTTTTAAAAGAAGCCCAGAAAAAGGGGCATACAAAATGGTCACCATACCATGTGATCAGCTTATTGGGACACTTTAAAATGGTTCCTGCACAACCTCAGACAGATTTGTGGATTCAATCCACAGTAAGTTCTGGAAGCCGTTCCTGAGAGAACGAAACCAGACCCATAGGTATGCATATGGATTAGATGCAGGTCTAGTCAAGATCGGCCTGGAGACAGAGGCCATCAAGATGCTGCCCCAGACAAAAGGGGACAATTTCATATTCATGAGAACAGCACCCAGGACTAGATAACGAGATCAGCAGGACATTCAAAACAATGAAAGCCATTTCCAACCAGAGATGGGCCTGTTACCAGCTGCTTAAAATGATTTTAAATATAATAACTGCCCCGCTGTGCTCAAAGACCGCCAAAGTTAAAACAAAGACTAACCTGATTTTGGGCGGGAAGTGAGGCCTCGGGAAGAAAGGTATAACTGAAGAGATCTTTCAGCAGTTGAAGCACGGAGCGCAGCACCCCGGACACGCAGCTTGAGGAGGAAGAAACAGCTTGGAAGAAGACGCTGGAGGAAGCTTGAATCAACAAGCTCGGACAGTCAGAAAGAGAGCCGAGAAAAAGGACAGTTTAAAATCGGACAGTCGTTGCAGCCCCAGCAGCCTGTCCAGCTTTTGAGCTGGGCAAAGAGGAGCTGGCTTGGGGAAAGATCAGCGGACTCTGCTCCACCGTTGGAGAAATCAGAAGGACAATTCTGACTGTATAAAGAGTCATTTCGGAACCAGCGTCCCGCCCCGGGGAAGACCATCGGGAGATCATCGACCATCCCCGGGCCATAGCTGAAGGTAGAAGGGGCCACACCAGCCCAAGGCTCCCCTGACCAGGGTCGAGCCGACGATCCTCGACCTCGCCGACATCCAGGCCTGCCGGTGTCCAGCCGCCCCCGACCCCCACCTCAGGAGAGAGGTGTGGCGCAGCCCGCAGGGGCTCTACGATCCACGTGGAGACGAAATGCCTGAAAGGACCAAACACAGACTCGTTTTCAAAACCTTGCACTTCCTAGTGGGATTGGTGAGCATGCTTCTGGCCCTTCACAATCAGATCTAGATAGGTTTAATAAGGGGGTGGATTTAAGGGTACAATTAACATGAGTTGTTGTCCCTCGATGTTCCGTGTGTTTCCTTATTTCATGATGATCTTTGTAGAGTATAAGATGCCTGTATTTGCTTTAGTTAGAACTGTGTCGTTATGATTTGTTTGTGTGTTTTTCCCTCCCATGTACTCCCTTATCTGCTTGCATTTGATTTGATCATTTTCCTTATGCAATAAAATTTCATTTTGTTTCATCAAACTTGGTCTACAAGAGTTTTCTCTGCATTGCAGTTCCTGCGCCTAAGTCCAGAGTATAGAATCTAAGGGGTGAGTGGGTCGAACCACTCAAGGTTTTACTGTGCAAGAGAGAGAGGCCTCTAGAGAGAGAAACCTCAGGGAAACCTCTCGAGGACGAAACCCCTTACACGTAAGTTCCATTGTGCGTGCATGCGTGCGTGCGTGTCATTTGTGTCTACGTGCGTGCATGCGTGCGTTCGTTCGTCCATTCATTCATTCGTTCGGTCGAACGTAAGTTCCATTGTGCGTGCATGCGTGCGTGCGTATCATTTGTGTCTGCGGCGTGCGTTCACTCGAGTGTTCGTTCGATCCAGAACCCAGCCGTCGAAGTACTCAGATTTCTTACCAATATAATTTATTTTATCTATTTTTTCCCCTTCCTTTTAACTTTCCCCTGTTAACTTATTTTTCTCCCTTTTGTAAAACATATCATTTACTAGTCAATAATCTCAAAGTAAATTCCACGTAAACACTAATTAACATCACAATGTACAAAGTCCCAAAGCCTTATCAGAAATCAATTAAAGCTTCAAGTAGACTGCTTTCAACCAGAAAACCAGAAATTTCTTCAATAAAACAAGTGAATACCAGTTCTACGCTAGTCCTATTGGCAATCTAATAACTCCTAGTTTTCACTTGATGCCGTCTAACCATGTAATGTCACAATCCTTGTCCACATTCCTCAGCTTTTCCTTGGAAAAGAAGCCAATCACTTTCTCAAATCCCGTAAAAAGACTGAATGCTCAAATTTTCTTCTACTTGCTGTTATCGCTCACAGGACCCAACCATCAAAATACTCAGTATTCCTTGCCGATATTACTCTGTTTTGTCTTTTATCTTCCTTTTATTTTCCTTTTTGTTCCCCACTTTTATTCCGTTCTCATTTCCCATCTTATGGCCGCTCATGCGCCATGCTACAGATGGAAGCAGTCTGTCTTTCCTCCACCAAAATGCCGGCGCACAAACCCGATCCCATCACCGAAACAAAGCCTCACAGCTGCCACCAGATGGAGCACAGGCGGGGCCATTGGAACTCATTCGGGCCCGAGACCATCCTTCAACCTTAGAAACCGTACAGCATGCTCACCCACAGCATCACCCGACTCCGCTTCTGCCGACCAGCTGCATCGCCCTGGGCCCCCCGCCTAGGGTCCTCCATGCTGGGCCTCCCGCCTAGGACACTCTCCTCTGGGTCTTCCACCCTGGGCCTTCTGCACTGGGCCCTCCGCACTGGCATTCCCTGCGAGCAGCCGGGGTGTGGAGCAGCCCGTTCACACAGCACCGAGCTGAGCTGAGCTGAGCTGCCGAGAATCTCACAGCCTGTGTGTCTCTCTCCACATTTATTGTGACTGTCTACTGTTTAAAATCGAAATTTCCCAGCTTTAAGCAGGGTTATAAAGGGATATAGAAAGCCTACAATTCAGAGCAGCTGAAGGCAGTTAATTAGGGAAACTAGATTAAACTGGTTCTCCTGTAGCTGGGCTCAACAAGTCTCCTTTGCTTCAGGGCCTATAAAACAGGCTTTGAAGTGCGATTTTGCACTGAGTGCGGTTTGAACAGATTGCTGCGGGTTGGGTGAGTCAGGGAGTCAGGTGAGGAGTGGAAGGAGGAGCTCCCTTGCTTCGCCTTTGTTTTTCCTAACTTTTCACCCTGTAGGAATTGGTTCTTATGGGCTTGATGGCTGGCGCTGACATGATGGGCCGAAGGGCTGTATAACTCTATGGGCAGGATTTTCATTGGGCCGTGGAAGCGGGATTGGAGGCGTGTGGGGGGTTAAAATCCTGAAATTGGGGCACACGAACCCATCCTGCCCCCAACCCGCCTCCATGCCAGTTTCAAAGGAGGCGGGTACCCGACCCGCACTGGGACCCGCCTCCCTGAGGCGGGAAGGGGACTAGTGCCAATTAACTGCCTGTTAACAGGTAGTTAACAGGCAGTTTTTAGCCTAATCCCTATTTTCATTCTTCAAGTGTGGGATTCCCAACAGCTCGAAACCACGCCAAGTTAGCGAGGCGGGCTGTCGGGCTGAAGGTCTTGGAGGGGTCGAAATGTCCGGTGTTCAGGTGAGTGATGGGTGCATGAGTGCAGAGGTAAGTGTTTTTGGTGTGTTTAAAGTGTTTAAAGAAGTTTTACTTACCTTTTCAGCCTTCCTTCCTTCAGGTCTCGGAAGTCCCTCATCTCACCGGCACAGAAAGCAGAATGGCCGCGATTTGTCAAAAATTGCAGCATTCAGCTTTCTGTTCCGGAGAGATCTCTAAATCATCCTGAGAGGAAGGAATTAACTTGGAGTACAGATTGTCAGTGTTTGACAGCTTCAACAGCTGTCAAACGCTTATATTTCATCTGTCAAAGGGTCTTGACAGATGAAATATCAATCTGTGACATCACCTGTTGCCGGGTGGCTCTTAATTGGCCTGCTGAGCCTGCTGGGCGGGCTCAACAAGGTCAATCAAGTCAAAATTGCGTGGGTTGGCTACATCTCGATGGAGGCGGGACTACAACCCCGAAAGTTGTAGTCCTGCCTCCTCCCTGCCTCTTCAATGAAAATCCAGCCCTATGACTCTATGGTGAGCGGTGCTGGCATGCCTGATCCTCAGGTGTCAGAGGCGCTAAAATTAAAAGAAAGGGACAAGTTTATTTCTTGAAATTCCGTTTGACCGCCATCATCACAATGTTTCCTGAGTTGGGTGCCTCAGTAATGCTGTTAATGGCACAGGTGCCCACTTGATCTATGCAAATGTCCCTGACCCTGGAAACTGGGATGAGGTCAAGGGCACAACTAGTGGTTGGAAAGATGCTCCACCCTGTCCAAGCTCTTCTCCTGAAAAGCCTTCCAAGGAATTTGAGGGCGAGTTCCATTGCACGATGGAAAGAAACATAAGGGCCAATTTTCTGCTATCGGTGCAATTGAGGCTTTCTTGCCTATTTGGTGGAACAACGGGAGCCAGCAGTGAGTGAACTGACTGCTCCTAATCTTCTGCTTCATCTCGTTTGAATAATTATTCATAGCAGCCAGTGGAGCTTTGGGCTTGTTATGGAGCAAGCCGATTGGAGAAAATAGTAAATCTGGCCACCAGGTTCAAATAAAAGGAATGTGCACACTTAAAGGTAAATGGCTGTATATGGGGACAAATATTCCTTTCAGCTTTAATTAAGTTCCATAGTAAATTTTTGATATTTGTCAGCTTTGGCCAAGGCTGGGGTGGGGGGACTGGCGTGGGGGGGGGGGGGGCGGGTGCGAGGGTGAGAGGTAAAAGCAGTGATTGGAAACAAAATGTGGAGGCACAAAAGAAATTCTATGGGAAAGTGACGGAAGATCATTCATTTAAAAAAAAATCTGGCTTGGTTCCATAACACAGTGCATCCATCAGCCTCATGCAAATCAGTGCCCTCCCACTGACTCATGTGAGTTCTGACTGGGTCAGCGGTGGAGGGCACCAGTGGGCATGGAATTTTTAGGGCCCCTAGCTGCATGATGCACAGTCACTTACTGACAGCCAGGTTGCTCTGCAGGCTGTCCAGTGTCTGGTATTGTGTATCTGCCTCTTCAACTTCCAGCCTGCTCTTCTGCTGGTGTCACAAGATGGTATTTCAAGGGTACAATACCAGCCTGGCAAAAGGCATCCTTGGTCAAGCTCAGTCAAGTGGGTTTTAACAAAGGGCTTAAAAGTGGAGAGGGAAATGGATTTTAGGAGGGAATTGCAGAGCGTGGGGCTTACATGGTTGAAGGCACGGCTGCCAATGGTGGAACGAAGAGAGGGGCAAATGCACAAGAGGCCGGATTCAGAGGAATGGAGGCCTAGAAATTCCCGATCTGGCACAATTTCTGAAACGCCCAATCTGGCACAAGGGTCCTTCCAACAGACATTAGGTCCCTAATTAACATATGCAAGGAGTCTGATTTAGGCAGTTGCCCAGAATGTCTGAAAAATGGGCCTGGCGAATTTAGCAGTGGGCCAAACGCTTATTGGGCGCAGGCCATCCCACTGTTAAACTGGTTAGCATTGCGCTTGTTTTACACCCGAAAAATGGGCGAAACACACCAATTTCTATCTTGGAGATTTCGGGGAGGGGGTTGTAGGGCTGGAGGAAGTTATAGTGATACAGAGGCCGTGGCGATGTAAGAATGGAAAGTATTGGCAGTGAGCCGCCTCCCTAATTTCTATTGTTTTTGAGGCTGTAGTGAGCCCAGTGAGCAGCCTACGACTGGTACATTTCAGACACTCGGCCTGCTCTGCTCATTTTCTGCCTGTGGCACGAGCGGATACTAGACCCTACAATTAATTATTCTGCTGGTAAAGCACAACCTTTAAGACTAGAAGGTGTAATCGCTCTTCATTGATGAAATATATACTCAGGTCCATTGCAGATCAGAATTCCTCCTTTGTTTGTGGGTAGGTTAATTAAAAACATGCAGACATTCTGGTTCCAATATTAAGTGTGATGCAGAAATTTGCATTCAACAATGTGTCACGTCTGGAGTGTGGGCTCTGGAGTGGTGACATAACGTTACTAGTGTGATCTTCTGTGGAGGTGCTGATAATGAGTTTAACAATAGAAGTTACACTTTGTAAAAATTTATATTTTCATTGTCACTGATTTATGGTGATTGAATAAGTCAAATTGCATTTTTATTAGAGCACTGTAGGAGTGTTAGTGATATTTTTGGGTTTGAAATGCATGGTCATGACATAGCTGAATGGAAACGATAAGCCGTGGTCCTGTTACTATTAAATGTTCATTTAACTGTGTAGCTAATTTATGTCTTATCTCTTTTTAAAGCTCAGGATACAGAGGGAGCTGGAGAGATATTCCAGGTTGCAGGTCAATAGGAGGTAGGCTGCAGAAACTCCCAGAGTTTTGTTTATGTTCATTCTCGGGATGTGGGCATCGCTGGTAAGGCCAGCACTTATTGCCCATCCCAAGTTGCCGTGAGAAGGTGGTGGTGGGCCTTCTGTTGCAAGACCACTTCAGAGGGCAGTGAAGAGTCAACCAAGTTGATTTGGATCTGGAGTCACATATAGGCCAGACCGGGTGAGGATGGCAGGTTTCCTTCCCAAAAGGACATTAGTGAACCAGTTTGAATTTTATGACAATCTGACAGCTTCATGGTCATTTTTACTGAAACCAGCTTGTTATTTCTAGATTTTTGTTTTTAAACTGAATTCAAATTCTCAAACTGCCTTGGTGGGATTTGAATTCACGTTCTTTGGATTCTTGCACCAGGCCTCTGGATTACTAGTCCAGTAACGTAACCACTGCACTACTGTATAAATTTATTTTAAGGTGTCAAGGTTCCCTAGATTATCGGACACTTACATTTTATTGTTTGCTGAGGTTGTACTCCTCTGATCAGTCCAAGCAATAGAAATACTGTTTGAGGATGGCAAAGGTATGTTCCACTATCACCCTAGTGACTGCATGGGCAGTATTACAGTATATCTCTCTTGGACTCTTGTCCATGAATAATGCACTGATGTCACGAGTCAAGGCTGCAGGGCTTATCTCCTCCAAAAGCCATCCTTGGACTCTTCTTGGCCCTTCTAATAAGGCTGTTGACTGCTGCAGGATTAAGGAACCAAAGCAAGATGCCAGGTTTGTGGTGGCACAGACCACCTGTACATTCAGTGAACCGCAGTGTTTACTTTTCATAAACAGTGCCATGTTAAGGCTAGGGGACGTATGGCCATATCAGTGATCAATTATGCTGCTGGCCCTTAAAGGGGAGACAAAAAAGTGACCAAAACCAACCTTTGCTGGCAAAAGAAATGAATACAAAGGAGAATTGTGGATAAAGCGGGCACATTCACTGACATTGAAAGTTGTGCTGCCAAAGATACAGCAAAGGTGGGAGTCTCTATTTGGGGTCGAAGGCCACCCTCCAGTGAAAGCCAAGGTGCAGATAGCATGGAGGGAGGTAGCCCAACAAATCAATGCAGGTCAGAGCCATCATAGCTGGAAGCAAATGCAGTAGAAGTTTGCTGGTGTCAGGAGAAGTGCCACGGTAGGTGTACCCTCCTTTGTATACAGGCTTGCTCTTCATCTGTAGGAGGTGCGGTATCAATTCAAATGTTTCTTTCTTACATCCTCAGGGAGCTAGAGTATGAGTACATTTACCCCTTTGTTCCCAACACTTCTTCATACAGCAGAAACTGGAGGGCACAGTTGCAGTGGAGCAACAATAGCAGTACTGCCAGCAGAAACACCCCGTTAGTTAAGTTGCAAAGTCCTGTCACTGGGAGGGAGGTGGCATGGACACAGGGGTGCTGTTTGGAATGCTCAGATAGTGGCTAACATTTTTCGAAATGTTTTCTGCTCACAGACCAAGGCAGCTTACATCTACCAAAAGAGAAGATTAGACGGTGGACCACCCACGCTAAAACAGCTCATCCAATAATGAGGAGATACTGTGGTCATCTGCGGAAGGGATTGGTAAGGGTGAGTTCACAGGGATGATGCCATCACCCAATAAATATCTTCCATTTGTTATTATCTTTCCTACACACACTTTCTTAATCTTTGCCACAGAGGCTACACTTGCTAAGCAGGTGCATGATGAACAAAATGTCTTATGGTCTTACCTCTCTTTGAAGGTGTTGTATTGGGGATGTATATGCAAATATTCTTCCTTTTCTCTTCCTCTACCTCCTTGAGGTAAGAGTCTGGCACCTCACAATGGTGTTCCATCTGCCTCTGGCACCAGAGCCCTGGAGAATACAGTAAGTGAGTTTGAGGAAGGTGCCCTAGGTAATTCTAGGAAAAAGAAAGAAGGACTTGCATTTATACACATCTTTCATGACCTTAGGATGTCCCAAAGCGCTTCACAGCCAATGAAGTAATTTTGAAGTGTAGTCACTTTTGTAACTTAATTGGAGTGGCAGGAGAGGAAGAGGAAAGATCTGGCCTGGCTGTGAGGCCACAACATATGTCTGCTATATGGGCAAGGGATTGGTATCTTGCTGGGCCTACCTTCACACACGAGTTGATACAAGAGCAGAAGGCATTTTCCACATTCTTTGAAGCCACCATTGCAGGTGCAGCAGCTGGTGGAGAATGTTCAGCAGTGCATTGCTGACATCTGCAGTCTTGCGTGAGGTATTTACAGAAAAACAGAGTCCCATGGAGTGAATAGTACCTCTGTGGCCATGGGCAGAGGAGTCCCAAAGCACAGAGAGTACAAGGACAGAGCAGCTTTCTCTCGCAAACATTATGACTGGCGCCATTGAGATCAACTTATCTGTCATTGCTGGATTTGACAGACTGGGTGCCCATTTGGAAAGAACAGTGATGCTGGGCTTAACCTACATGGGACAGACCATGGGGAAGCACTGCTCTCCTGCTAATTGCTGGTCGTCTAGTGGGGGAGTGGGGGGTGGTGGTGAAGCAGGAAAGGGGACGATCAGGCGTCTTTCTCTCACGTTCTCCCACTCCAGCCAGACCCCTGTGGTTTGAGGCCAGAGTTGTGCGCATGTTGGTGCTGGGTAAGGGCAGGTTTGGGTTCACGCACGTCAGCCCTCAGGTCACCGTGCAGTAAGCATTTTACAGTGATAGGCTAGCACACTACAGATACATTTGAGATGCATTGTCTTGTGTCTTCAATTCATGCACGTGTACATTGAACTCTTTCAGTTGCATGTATCTGTCAGACAGCTTAACGGCCTTTGAAAACAGGGCTTACTATTCAGTTGGGAGTACATTCACATTACAGTAAAATGACCATATCCTGTGTGGGTCAACTATGCCAACCCAGTCAGCTAGGTCCAATGTGACCACTGTTTCTGTTGTGCATCACCTGCCAGTTTTGCACCTCATTCCAGCCTTAGTCACTGTTCCAGCTGTTCAAGTGTACCTAATGGAGAAATTGTACAGTCTGTCATTGTGTAACTGAAACAGCTGCTGCGTAGGCTCCATAACCCTTAAAAGATGTTTTACCATTTACTGAGAATGCTAATAATGTAAAGTCACTCTGTCCCATCGTGGTGATCTTTCAATAATGTTTCAGTAACACTCACCCAATGTGCTTAAAAAAAAACCTACCTGCCAACTGTTGCTAACGTTGTCGATATTTAGTGTGGAATCTCCATTACCAGGATTTATAATTTGAGTCACAAGTAAAATTTGACTCCACCAATGATGTGAATCAGGTTTTGTCAACATTCTAAGGTTAATTTGTTTCTGTTAAAACGGGATAGAAATCCTTTTGTTCTTGAACTATCTTTGATAGGGTCCAGATTGCAAACAAAACATTACCATGCATTCCAAGTATTGTCTTAAAATAAGTCGTTTCCCACACGCGAGTGGTTAAACAAGGCCGATGAAGGCGGGGAAATTATTTATTAACAGGAAACCTAGCACAGCAGTTCGAAGCCAAGTATTAGTCTGAGGCGAACACAACAATTGGTTTAGTTGAAAACAGCAACTGGAACTAAAAATCCATTCAGATATCTGAATATTAACTCTTTCTGGTGTCATAATAGAATCTCCGGCATAAATGTAAACTACTCCTCCGGGCCCCACGAGGAATGTTTATGCCTTCCCTGCTCTGTGTTCGACTCCTTCCCTCTTGTTAGACCCTCCCTTACCCCCTCCCCGTGACTTACCTTGTTGCCGGTGACTGTTCCTTTGGTGCCGGCTGGTGGTCTCCTGCTGCCTAAAATTCCACTGCCTCCCGCTGGCCAACTGCCACTTCCTGCCTATCTCGGGTGGGCAGTTGACTGGCAGCATGCAAATGAGGTCACGCTGCTGAGGTCGGGGGAGTTTGGCATTTGGCTCACCCCCTGCCCGTCCAATCCCCACTCCCGGTTAAAATCGGGGCTAATATTTCTGTTGCTAGTTTTCTCCCCAGTGTCGTCTCCTCCTCTCCTAAAGGCATTCACTCCTTACTGAGATACACTTCCTGTAGTGTATGTACCCGTCTACCTTTAAGAGAACTATTGTATGTAACCGTTCACCTTTAAGAGAACTATTTTAGGTGTGGCACTACTTTGTTTGGCTTCTGTATACGGTAATACCGACGGTGACCACACCAGTATATAAGTGTTGTGCCAGGAGTTATTGGGCAGATTCGCCTTGACCTTCGAATAGTAAAGTCCTGTTTTAAGTTACTCTTGGAGTCTGTGTATTAATTAACTAAACAACCCACAGACTTTACAGTGGCGACGAGTCCGATCGTACCCTGCGGCAACAATAATTCCGAAGCAGTTAACGAGCGTCGAGAAGAGGCAACCGCCCTCGTCATTCTGCTGGGAGAAAACTCGAGTCTGCAGAGCTGGAAAGGAGGAAGAATTCAGAGACAAAGACTTCCATCAGCAACAGGCACTGACTGTCCCTTCTGCCACTGTGAGGAGTGAGCCGATCAGCACGAGAAGCAAGGCGGCCACGGTGACTGTGAGTAAGGGAAAAGTAAAAAGAATAACCGGAGGATAAGGGCGGTGCACTCGACAACGGTCGAGGGGGAAAGGAGCCGGACAGGAGTCGGGCCCAGAGGCGCTGAGACTGGGGCAGCGTGGAGCAAGGAAGCTGCGGTACAGACAGGCTGGGGACGCAACGGCGTCGTGAGACAGCTAGACCGCGACCGGCGAAAAAGGCCGGGCAGCGACCGAAGCCACGAAGCGCTGTGACCGGGAGCGTAGGCGCGGGAAGATATAAAAACTCAGCCGCAGCCGGGGAGGGAAGCACCGGACTGCGAGACGGCTGGGAGAGGCGTTTGGGAGCCGAGCGAGCGGGAGAGGCAGAGCCGACCAAGGGAGACTGCGCGAGAGCCAGTCCAGCGGCTGAAACTGTTCTCCGTCAATGGGGTGTACCCAGCGCCGGTAGAGCCGAGAGAGCGGGAGAGAGACCGAGCCCGAGCAAGGGGAACTGAGCGAGAGCCAGCCCAGCGGCTGAACCTGTTCGCCATCAACGGGGTGTACCCAGCGCCGGTTGCCTTGCCGAGAAAAGGGAAAGCACTGAAGCCGACGCGCAGGCTGTGAATCTGAAAGCCAGCGGCCGTCGCCTGTGGGGGAAAGTGTACCGCTCCCGCTAGGGAAGAAACGCGGGAAGCCGCCATTAGGCGGGGAAGAAGACAGAAGCGGGAAACCGCCATTGAAGTGGGCGGGGAGAGAAGATAAGCACGGGAAACTGCCATTTTCGCGGGAAAACCGCCATCTTAGAGAAAAAAAAAATAAGTTAAAGAAATAATTCGGGGTGTTATCAGAAAGAGAGGAAGATGCCTAAGCGTGGTAACATCAACGATTTTAATGCCGAGGTAGAAGACTGGGCCACGTACGTGGAACGCATCGAGATCTATTGTGAGGCCAATAAAATAGAAGAAGATGACAAAGCTATAACCTTGCTAAACTCGATGGGCGCGAAGACATACGGGCTCTTGAAGCATCTACTATCACCAGCTAAACCGGCGGATCAGACATTCGATGATATTGTGGCTGTTCTGAAGGATCACTTGAACCCCACACCATTGATGTTGGCGGAACGATTCAAATTCTATGCGAGAATGCAACGGAAAGACGAAAGCAACGCAGAATACTTGGTCGAACTGCGTAGACTAGCGAAATACTGCCAGTTTGGAGGGAATCTGACAGAGGCATTGCGAGACAAGTTCGTGTGCGGGTTGGCAAAGGAAGGAACGCAAAAGCGACTACTCGAAGAGAACGACCTTACACTTGACAGGGCTGTCCTTATTGCAGCATCGCACGAAGCCGCAGCGAAGGGAACTGCGGAAATGCAGCTAAAGACAGCAGCACTAAGTGTGGATCAAATTACCTCGACAACAACAAAATGCTATCGTTGTGGGAAGACAACACACGACCAGAACGAATGCTGGTTTAAGAACCAGGAATGTAGGAAATGTGGCAAACTGGGTCACATAGCTGAGGTATGATGGTCAGGGAAGAAGACCAACAACCAAAGGACCAACAACCAAAGGAAGCCATCACAGGAAAAGTACAACAAGGTACACAAGGTGGCTGAGAAGAGTTCAGACGAACAGAATTCAGACTCAGACCCAAACGGCCAGGAGCTGGGTAGTCTGAGAATTCACAATGTGAGTAAGGAAGCTGACCTACAAACTATCTGGGTCATGCTAAAAATAGCTGGAATCCAAGTGAAAATGGAGTTGGACACTGGATCAGCTCTATCAGTCATAAATCGAAGGGATTACCACCGGCTATTCTCACATATACCCTTAAGAGATACCAAGTTCGTATTGCAGACATACACGGGGCATAAAGTATACCCCATGGGAAAGATAAGAGTCAAAGTGAGAGATAGGGGTAAAGAACACCCAAGAATGAACTTATACGTACTACATGAGGGAGGACCACCACTTCTAGGACGGGAGTGGATCAAGAAAATAGACATGGAATGGCACTATCTAAAAGCCATAACGAGTGAGGACTCAGTGCAGACAATCAGCTCAGATTCTGAAACGGGTGACGATAAGACCAACCCAAATATGAAAGACAAGGCTGAAATGGACTTGCCGACGAAGGTTGGAAAAACGAAGGCATGCATAAAGGCTTATGCTCCAGAGAAGAACAAAGTTTCAGAGCAGAACTCCACCGAACAACGACAACCTAGTTTGACAGAAAATTCTGAGCCTGTTCAAGTTACGGACATATCCATGACGGAAGAACACCGAGCTCGGACTCAAACTTATTTCAAATTACGACAACAATTAGGACAATTGAGTTACCGTCTCGTACAAGAGATGAAAACAATGAAAAAGTTCTATGACACCGAATGGGAGAATCTGGAAAGGCAACAGAAGCAGCTAGCTCAAGCAGAGGGCGACCATAGAGCCATCGTGACCAATTACCGATCACATCTCCCTTATGCTGTTCAGGAGTTAGAATATTTGCAGGAAGAAGCAAATGAAGAGGAATCTTCAGGAAGCCAGGATTTTATTCCAGTTCTTCTCTACGACTCCTTACAAGCAGAGTGTGAGAAGTTGAAAGAACAGTATGAACAGGCCCAGGCTACAATTCTGGAAGGGGTTAACTCGGCAACCTCCGAAAAGCTAGTTTCAGTGGAAGCATATGAGCAACTGAAGGTTGAACATGAGCAAGAAGTCCAAAGGCTGCAGGAAATTCTTGATGAGCTCAAGGCCAAGACAGACTCATCGGTAGAAGTTCCATCCATAGATGAGAAATTAGAGGTGAAAGACATGGCAGAACATGAAAGACAAGATGTACAAGAACTCATAAAAATATTAAAGGAAACCCAAGACAAATATGGGGCGGCAATGACCGAGATTCAACAACTTGAAGAACAGATTCAACTGGGAATCCGTTCAGTGGAAGAAAAGGGAACTGTAAGAAACACAGAGACTGTAAGAATGGCCTCTGAACATGAGCTAGAGAGCATCAAGGCGCAACTTCTCCGAGCGCTGGAAGCCAAAGTACAAGAGGAAAAGAAGGTGAAAGCATTGGAGGAAAAGGTGGATGAAATGGAGAAGACTCTGACCCACAGTATTCCCGTGGAAGAGTTAACGGTCAGCCAACTCCTTCATATGCTGAAGGACAAGACTCTACAATGGGAACAATCTGAACACGAGCTTCAATCTTCAAAGGGAAGGAGTTCGGAGCTCTCAAAAGTTATGGAAATAGCTGAGGTTGCAACACAGATTTTACAGGGATGCCAAAAGTACGCTGAATCACGTCAATGTGAACAGCAGAATGTTGAAACAGCTGCTCCAGTAGAAGGATTGAATAGCCTGATCAATCAATCCCCGATGGAAGGGGAAGTGTTGAAATCACAAACGAAGTCATTAGTGAAGGAGTTGCAGGAAACCCAGGAAGAGCGGGATGAATATGAACGCATGAAGAAGTCTCTTCAGGAAAGATGTCTAGGGAGGGAACAACAGTCGGCTAACGTCCAGTTGGGTACGGAAGAAGTAGCAGGCCCTCTCGCTAGACTAGCTCAGGACGACACCGAATATTACCATGACCTGTTGAGTGACACGGAATATTACGATGACTTGGTCTGCCCAGCTTGTGATGAAAACTCCCAAAGTGCAGAAATCAGGATGAAGCACTTAAAGTCTAAGGAACATAGGGAGATGGTGGCGCTACAGCTGGCAGCGGATAAGGGAGCCCCGAGAGTCTCCAAGAAGCAGAAAAGAAAAAGACGAAGCAGAAGATGATAACCATCTAAATCATTATCACTTCTATCAGATCATGCACGGGGGCCCCACGAAGGGGGCCAAATCAGTTGGAAAGTAGGAAAAATTACCAAGGCAGTCCAGCTGTTTGTAAAAGTCATCACTGCTGGTTCAGCAGGACGGAAGTTCAAGCTGTTAAGCCAAGGGAAAGACTATTGGATGAGTCACGCTAGAAATGTGAACCGGCTACACCACAGAGATGTTGTTCGGACCGAGTCAAGACCAGAGACTGAATCTGTGAACTGTTCCCGCAGAGACTGAATCTGTGAACTGTTTCCCGCAGAGACTATATCTGTGAATTGTTTTACATGAAGTTGATTATATGTTATGTTTAATGGGGAATAAGTATGTTGTAAGCTAAAAAGGGAGGATTGTAGTGTATGTACCCGTCTACCTTTAAGAGAACTATTGTATGTAACCGTTCACCTTTAAGGGAACTATTTTAGGTGTGGCACTACTTTGTTTGGCTTCTGTATACGGTAATACCGACGGTGACCACACCAGTATATAAGTGTTGTGCCAGGAGTTATTGGGCAGATTCGCCCTGACCTTCGAATAGTAAAGTCCTGTTTTAAGTTACTCTTGGAGTCTGTGTATTAATTAACTAAACAACCCACAGACTTTACACTTCCGACAAACATTTGTCAACCTCCTCCTGTTGCCATTCTTCATGCGTGAGACTTGACCATAAATGTAATCAGGCTATGCTACCATGCGGGGCATCGCAAACAAGCCCAATGTCCAGGACACCGCTGTAATAAGGTGCATACATCCACCTAAATAATGACTGGGCTTGCCATTGGCATATTGAGGCAGCACTGCAGCTTTCTGGATAAATCTGGGGGCGTCCTGCAATGCAGCCAGTGCTGTTTGGTGCACAACTTTGCCTTACAAAAAGGCATCATCCTGGAGGCCCTGGAGAAGGCCCAGGTGAGGCCAGGGGACCGCCAAAAAGTGCAGGAGCAGCCTTAAGAGAATGCAGAAGAGCGCTGCAAGAGCCCTTTGGCAAGCTCCCATACAGAAGACGTTGACTTTAATGCAAAGTAAAATTGGGCAGCGTGTAAAATGGGCAGTTGATTTGATCGGGTCAGTTTCCCCCTGGGCGGGTTAGGTTAACATTACCCCTATTCTCTCAACCAAGCTTTTGGTCACCTGCCCTAATGTCTCCTTGCTTGGCTCGGTGTCAAGTTACATAGAATTTCATAGAATATACAGCACAGAAACAGGCCATTCGGCCCAACCTGTCTGTGCTGGTGTTTATCATAGAATCATAGAATATACAGCACAGAAACAGGCCATTCGGCCCAACCAGTCTCTGCTGTTGTTTATCATAGAATCATAGAATATACAGCACAGAAACAGGCCATTCGGCCCAACTAGCCTGTGCTGGTGTTTATCATAGAATCATAGAAATTTACCGCACAGAAGGAGGCCATTCGGCCGATCTTGTCCGTGCCGGCTATACACCACACGAGTCTCCTCCCTTTCCATCTATTTGCCTTTGAGCATATCTTTCTGTACAAGTTTTATCTGATTACGCTCCTTGAAGAGGCTTGGGATGTTTTACGACATTAAAGGCGCTATATAAAGGCAAATTGTTGTTAACTTGGAAATGTACCCTCTGCATTAATAGTCCTGTCGATCTTCCCCATATGCTCCACAAGTATGTTATCACCTAATAATGCCCTAAATATTACACACAACTCACAAACCTCCCATTTCTTTGTAAGAGTACTCTCTCCACTAACAGCTGCAAACATTTTAAGAATCAAACGTGGTGTGCATACATGCCTCATGTTTGCTCCCACAGTGCTTCCTCTTGGTGACGGTGTTTGATACATGTGCTTTAAACCATGTACTGTGCGTTATATATGAGCTCCCTGAGTAGTCAGAGTTTGTGAGGTGGTTGGTTGCTATGTGCACATAATGGCCATTTGGGATTGAGTTTGTCTTTTGCCTTTCAGCGGTTGAATCCTGAGATGGGCCAGCTGCCTGCTCCACCACTTTTACAACTGCATGAATAGCTTACCCTGTAACTCACTGCGGCCACTGATCAGTATGACAGCAAATCTAATGGCACTGTGACAAAAATGTATTTTTGTCCAGAACTGATTATTGATTTGGACATAAGAGGTTAAAAACCTAGGCTCACCCAAAAAATGGCCAGGTGATTTTACAACAGCTAAACCTGGGCAAGTTAATAATTCCATAGCCAGTTTCTGATGGATAATAGAAAGTTTAATACGCTAAAGCAGACTGAATGCAGACTCATTGATGTAATTCTGTCAAATAGGCTTTGTTAACTGCAGGGACAATGTACTAATGGGCAGCCATCATGAGCATTCAAAGTAGTTAGTGGACACTCTGCAATTAAAGAATGTCTTTTGTTCTGACATGTCTTCACAGGATCTTGAAACAAGTCGGTGAAATTCTCTGGCAGATGAAAGCACCAAGCATCCTGGAATGATTGACAGCTATGAGAAAGGGCGGGACCATTGATTGGCTAGTAGACCTTTGATGGACAACCCTTTGGCCGGAAGCCTACAATTTAGGGGTTTATCTGCCTTTGCCCCAGCCCAGCTAGTCAGTCTACAGCCTGCAGCCAATAAAGGGTCTCAGCTAGTTTGGCTGATTGGTAGCATTTTGCCATGTAAGAAATGAGAAACCATGACGTTGTGGCGTACCGATCACAGAACGGACACAATCCGCTTTCCGGTCCGTAGACTATAAATCAGGCGTCATGCCTTTAAGAAGGATCACACCTTTAAGAAACTCGATCTACAACATAGTTAAGCCCAGAGCGGGGGAGGAGCGGTCGAAACTGTGCACTGATGAAAGGCAGTCGTACTTTGTGTAGTCTCTGACTCCATTTTGTGTTCAGCATGCAGCCTCAACAATTAAACCTTTTCTGTTGAACCTCTCTGAGTTCAGTATTTTTTGCTCGGAGTACGTAGACTCCTACATTGGTGACCCCGATGCTCAGGACGACTCCTAAGCGTAACCATGGCTGACACAAACGCAGTTTCTGTGAAGCTGCCGGAGTTCTGGGAGAACCTGGCCACCGCCTGGTTCCTTCAAGCCGAATCGCAATTCCGACTCCGCGGCATCACCGCCGACGCAACGATGTACGACTACCTCCTCGCCTCTCTGGGCAGCTCCACAATCACGAAAGTCTGGACAACACTACAAAACCCTCCGGAGGAAGGCAAGTACGCACATCTCAAGGCCGCGCTCATTAAAAAATTCACAGCCTCCCAATTCTTGCGCAACTGCCACCTCCTCGACCTCCCAGGCCTCGGTGACTCCACGCCGTCAGACTTGCTCTCACACATGCTGGCTCTGACCGACGAGAAACCGCCCGGCTCCCTCTTCCGCACGCTCTTAATTCGCCAACTACCTCCCAGCATCCGCCGGCGATCGTGGCGTCCAGCCTCACGGACCTCGAGGCCCTGGCCGACGAAGCCGATAAGCTCCTGTCCGCCAGCTCCAACCACGCCGTCACCCCTGACCTGGCCTCCGCAGCGTCGGCGTGCGCTCCACCCTCTATCGCGCGGCCACACAGCTCGGCCACGAGGCCCCCCAGGCCCCCACGTCCCCCAAGCCCTCCGACCCAGGGCTACTGCTACTTCCATACCCGGTTCGGTGCACGGGCACGCTGCTGCAGCCATCCCTGCATGTTTCCAACCACCCCCACACCAGCCTACACGATGGCCGTGGGGCAAGCAGGCGCGCTGCTGTACGTTACGGACAGCGCCTCCGGACGCCGTTTCCTATGCGACACGGGCGTGCAGCGCAGCATCATCCCCGCATCCGCCCTCGAGATCCAGCGAGGCGGCCGCGGCCCTGCGCTGGCTGCCGCCAACGGCACCGACATCCGGACGTACGGCACCCGCACCGTTACCATCGACCTCGCAGGCCGTCGCTACCACTGGGAGTTTATCACCGCCAAGGTGCTCGCCCCGCTCCTCTGTGCGGATTTCCTGTGCGCCCACGGCCTGTTGGTCGACATGCCTCGGCGCCGCCTCGTGGACATGAACACCTTGTCACCCATCCCGGGCACCATGGCCCCCCCCCCAACACGCCGAAATGGCGTGGCAGTGCCGCGCCCACTCAACGGACGACTACTCAGCACTCCTGGCTGAGTTCTCAGCCCTCACCAACCCGGCCGTCTCCGCGAAGGTTGCTAAGCACGGGATAGAACACTTCATCCCCACCACAGGCCCACCAGTGTATGCCCATGACCGCAGGCTGGACCCGGCCAAGCTGGAGATCGTGCGGGCCGAGTTCGCCACAATGGAACAGCTCGGCATCATCCGCCGCTCCAACAGCCCCTGGGTCTCCCCACTCCACATCATCACCAAACCCGACGGGGGATGGCGCCCCTGCGGGGACTACCGGCGCCTAAACGACGCCACCACGCCGGATCGGTACCCCATACCGCACATTCAAGACTTCTCGGCTAGACTGGCCGGCCGCTCAGTCTTCTCCAAAGTCGACCTGGTGCGCGGTTACCATCAGGTGCCAGTCCACCCCACGGACGTTCCCAAGACGGCCATAATCACCCCTTTTGGGCTATTCGAGTTCCTCCGAATGCCCTTCGGCCTCAAAAATGCGGCCCAGACCTTCCAGCGGCTCATGGACTCGGTCCTCCGGGACCTGAAGTTCCTCTTTGTCTACCTGGATGTCATCCTGGTAGCTAGTTCCTCCAAGCAGGAACACATCGAGCACCTCCGCACCCTGTTCCAGTGGCTCAGTGAGCACGGGCTCATCATCAGCCCAGCCAAGTGCCAATTCGGCCTCAGCAGGATCGAATTCCTCGGCCACCACATCACGCAGGACGGAGCCATTCCCCTGCCCGCCAAGGTGCAAGCCGTCCAGCAGTTCCCCTGGCCTACCACCATCAAAGGCCTCCAGGAGTTCTTGGGGATGATCAACTTTTACAACCGCTTCATTCCCGGAGCGGCCTCCCTCATGCGGCCCCTATACGAAGCCCTCCGGGGTAAGAAAGACAGAATGGCGATCGAGTGGCCGGCGGACATGTTGACCGCTTTCGACTCGACCAAAAAGGCGCTCACCGACGCCACCATGCTCGCTCACCCACAGCCCAACGCCAGGGTGGCCCTCACCACGGACGCCTCCGACCACGCAGTCGGCGCCGTGTACGAACAGTGGGTCGACGGGGCCTGGCAACCGCTGGCCTTTTTCAGCCGCCAACTGCGCCCCCCGGAGGCCAAATACAGCGCCTTTGACCGCGAGCTCCTTGCACTGTACCTGGCAGTCCGCCATTTTAGATTTCTTCTGGAGGGCCGCCCCTTCACCGCGTTTGTCGACCACAAACCCCTGACATTCGCGATGGCGAAATCTGCGGACCCGTGGTCAGCCAGGCAACAACGCCAGCTCGCCGCGGTGTCCAAATTCACCACGGACATCCGGCACGTCTCCGGTCGAGACAACGTGGTGGCCGACTGCCTATCCCGCCCCGCCGTCCACGGCGTCCACCTGGCAGTGGACTATGCTCAACTGGCAGCGGAGCAACGCACCGACCCCGATCTGCTCTCCGCGCCCACAACCCTCCCAGGGCTGCGACTGACCGACGTCGCCTGCGGCTCATCCACCGTCACAGTCAAATGCGACACCTCCTTGGTGCAACCCCGCCCCGTAGTCCCGGCGTCCTGGCGAAAACGGGTGTTCGGCATCGTCCACGGCCTCTCACACCCCGGCACCCGCGCGTCCATTAGACTGGTGGCCAACCGATTTGTCTGGCGCGGCCTGTGCAAAGATGTGCGCATCTGGTCCAGATCCTGCATAGCTTGCCAGCGTGCCAAAATCCACCAGCACGTCAAAGCCCCACTCGAGGAGTTCACCGTGCCAGAAAGAAGGTTCGACCACGTCCACATCGACCTCATCGGCCCCCTGTCGCCATCACAAGGTCACACGCACCTGCTGACAATCGTGGACCGTACCACCCGCTGGCCCGAGGCCATTCCACTGATGTCCACCACCACCGCCGACATCGCGAGGGCGTTCATCGGTACCTGGGTCACTCGGTTCGGCGTCCCCTCCAACATGACGTCGGATAGAGGCCCGCAGTTCACCTCTGATCTGTGGGCCGCCATCGCCCGAAACCTCGGGGTGGCCGTTCACCGCACCACGGCTTACCACCCCCAAGCCAACGGACTGTGCGAGTGATTCCACAGGTCCATGAAGGCGTCCCTCCGCGCCAGCCTCGAGGACGAGGCTTGGATCGACCGCCTCCCGTGGGTGCTACTCAGCCTACGCTCCACAGTCAAGGAAGACCTGCAAGCCTCGGCGGCAGAACTCGTGTACGGCCAGCTGCTGCGCGTACCCAGAGAGTTCCTGCCCACCGCCACGACCCCCTGGTCGGCTGACCAGCAACGCCGCGCTTTCGCCAACCGAGCACAACAGTTCGCTCCGGTACCCACCGGCCGGCACGGCGAACCAGCAACCCGCGTACCACCTAACCTGCACATGGCCAAATTTCTTTTTGTGCGCCATGACGCCCACTGAGGACCTCTACGGCCCCCATACGATGGACCCTACAAGGTACTCCAGACGGGGAACAAGTTCTTCCTCCTCGAAGTGGGCGGCAGAACTGACAAGGTGTCAGTCGACCGGCTCAAGCTGGCGCACCTAGAGCCCGACAAACCCGTTCAAGTGGGCCAACCCCCACCGCGGGGCAGACCGCCTAAGAACCCGACGCGTCCGACCGCCCCGCTCCCGACACCAACCGCCAAGAGCCGTTCCGGCCGTGCCATCAAGCCACCACGCCGGTTCGTACACTCCCTACTAGCGGATTCTGGGGGGAGCTGTGTGGCGTACCGATCACAGAACGGACACAATCCGCTTTCCGGTCCGTAGACTATAAATCAGGCATCATGCCTTTAAGAAGGATCACACCTTTAAGAAACTCGATCTGCAACATAGTTAAGCCCAGAGCAGGGGAGGAGTGGTTGAAGCTGTGCACTGATGAAAGGCAGTCGTACTTTGTGTAGTCTCTGACTCCATTTTGTGTTCAGCATGCAGCCTCAACAATTAAACCTTTTCTGTTGAACCTCTCCGAGTTCAGTATTTTTTGCTAGGAGTACGTAGACTTCTGCAACGTAGACTTTCAACTTGGTAAAACTGGATGTTGTGGACCGGCTGCAAGTTATAGAAACTGTTTGATTTTCATTTTGAAATGGAAATTGGGCAGTTTCTATAATGAGCGGCCGATCCACAGTGCCAGCTTTATGCTCAGGAGATAAGTTGAAAATCTACTCCCTTGTGTTGATAGATTGGGGAAGCATTGTTTCGCAAATCATAAAGGATAGCAAGTTGTAAATGACTGTAAATACATTGTCTTCTACCAAATACTGTTTATTTACCTGTTCTAAGTTAAATAAAATGACTTTTGATTTATAGCCTGAGTTTCAGTTTGATAGAAGATATATTCAATCCACCTACCAAAGACAAGGAAAATCCATGCTGGCACGTGATACGTTCCAGCAAGTCAGCATACAGTGGCAATGGTTCTCAGTTTGAGTTCCGGAATCTTGCTATAATTTACCTAGATATTGGACAGATAAAGGTACAGTCGCAATCATGGGGTTCATGGGGAGCTTTTTATAGCAATGATTGTCGATGCTGAAGCTGTGTAGAATATCTGGCGTAAAACCCCAAAAAAGACAACAATGATATCTAATCTGCCAAGCTTATCGAAGCCATAAGAGCTAGTTCAATCCACCCTGGAGCCCCAGGCCTTATTAGCATCAGTGTGTGCACTTATGGGCAAACCACTGACAGGTGTTAGAGCCTCTGGTATGTGGGGGCAGGTCTTTGGTGCAAAGTTTCCACATGCTCTATGGTGTAGAGTGCAGTGTTGTGAAACTGCCATGCTAGACTGCACATTTGCAGCTAATGGACTCCTCTCCGATAGTCAACATCTCCAGTATGTTGTTTAGCAAGGTCCCCAATGACTGCATCAGTGCATGATGCTCAGAACGAATCTTGTTTTGAAAGCATCTCTTGCGACGTCCACATCTCTGGGTTCATGAGCCGAGGAGGCCCTCTGGACAGGCCCTCTTTTGCCACCATCAGTTGCTCTTGCTCTGTGTCTCGCCCAGTGCTATTTCTCCTATCTCACTAGCTAAATCCCCTCTGGGGTGGATCTATCTGACCTGGCGCTTGGGAGTGACAGATAGAGTGATGGTGCATACTTGATGCTGACACCAGGGGATAGTGAAATGTTTAATTTCCCAGCACACTCAGTGGCATCCTTCAACTTGATGAGCAGGAACATTTACCCAAATTCATGAGATAACAATATTGAAATAAAATATTGCCATCATTGCTTCAGTGATTATGAGTCCTCTTCAAAGTTTCCACTGGCCCATGATTCCCCCTCTAGGCAGGTTTGACCTGATGGAGAAGCCGTCACTGTTCCCCCGCTCAGGCCTCTGACTTAAAATTACAGTTGGATCCAGATGACATCATCGGGGCCGATTTGCATAACTAAAGAAGGACCCCGCTGCCTTCCTGCGGTTGTCATAGAAACATAGGAGCAGGAGTAGGCCATTCGGCCCTTCAAGCCTGCTCCGCCATTCAGTATGATCACGGCTGATCCTCTATCTCAATACCATATTCCCGTTCTCTCCCCATACCCCTTGATGCCTTTTGTGTCTAGAAATCTATCTACCTCCTTCTTAAATATATTCAGTGACTTGGCCTCCACAGCCTTCTGTGGTAGAGAATTCCATAGGTTCACCACCCTCGTGAGTGAAGAAATTTCTCCTCATCTCAGTCCTAAATGTCCTACCCTGTATCCTGAGACTGTGACCCCTCATTCCAGACCCCCCAGCCAGGGGAAACATCCTCCCTGCATCCAGTCTGGCTAGCCCTGTCAGAATTTTATACGCTTCAATGAGATCCCCTCTCATTCTTCTAAACTCTGGTGAATACAGGCCTAGTCGACCCAATCTCTCCTCATACGACAATCCTGCCATCCCAGCAATCAGTCTGGTGAACCTTCGCTGCACTTCCTCTATGGCAAGTGTATCATTTCTTAGGTAAGGAGACCAAAACTGCATACAGTACTCCAGGTGTGGTCTCACCAAGGCCCAGTACAACTGTAGTAAGACATCCTTGCTCCTGTACTCAAATCCTCTTGCAATGAAGGCCAACATACCATTTGCCTTCCTAACTGCTTGCTGCACCTGCATGTTTGCTTTCAGTGTGTGGTAAACCACTGTTATACCTGTCTGTAGAGGTATGTGTATTCCACTAGGTACAGGTCTGGACATGCCTCGGCTGACTCCTCCCACTATTCCAGGTATATAAGTGACTACCTCCCAGTCCCTTAGTATTCTGGACGGGTCGACCACTCGAGACAAGACCTTCATTCTTTAGTTAATAAAAGCCTGATTGTTACTCGCTCAACCTCAGTCTTTTGAGTAATTGATGGCGCATCAATTTTATTAACTAAAATTTTATAATGGAGAAGATCCTCACACCAGTATGCCTGGACCTGGACAGTCGGGAAGCGGACGCTTCCACCAAGTTTGCTCACTGGCTCATGTGCTTCGAGACATTCCTGACTGCCTCCACTGCGGTCACAATGGATGCGGACAAACTGTCTGTCCTGATCTCCAAGGTGAACCACCGAGTGTACTCAGTCATCCAGGACGCGACCTCGTACACAGACGCCCTCCAGCTCCTCAAGACCCAGTACGTGCGCCCTGTGAATGAAGTGTACGCCAGGCACCTCCTGGGGAGTCGCAAGCAACAACCTGGGGAATCGACTGAGGAATACCTCCAAGCACTGTCCGTGCTTGGCCGGGCCTGTGGGTGTAAGGCGGTAACGCCCGCTAAGTACACGGAGGAACTGATCCGGGATGCCTTCGTAGTGGGCCACAGGTCCAACTACACCCGACAGAGTCTGCTGGAGCAGAGCGACCTCAACCTCAACAAAGCCTCCGAAATCGCACTAACGCTGGACGCAGCCTACCGGGGCATGGATGCCTACTCCTCTGCACCGTGGACGCCGCGGGGAACGACAGCCTGGGACACGGTAGGACAGCCCCATAGCACCGTGCCACCCCAGCCACAGCCCAACAACGGCCCAACTACCGCAGCAGTGTCCCAAAGCCAGACAGCAGTATCCCAAGGCCAGAAATGCTACTTCTGTGGCCAGGCCAAACACCCCAGAGCGCGCTGCCCGGCGAAGAATGTGACCTGCTCGGGCTGCGGGAAAAAGGGACACTACGCCAGCATCTGCAAGGCCAAAGCCACCCCGAACGCCAACAGCGCCGCGTGTGGGCCGTGCGGGCCGCCATCTTGGGCCTCCCCAGCCATGTGCGAACCACCGCAGCAGCAGCCATCTTGGACGACTCCAGCCACATGGGAATCATGGACGCCGCCATCTTGGACACCAGCCGGGACGCAGCAGACCGCCAACCCCCCCCCAATCTGATACCCGCAGCGACACACCGACCCCTACGCTGGCCTCTGTTACGCTGGACCAAACGAGACCGCACCAACTAGCTCGGTCCAAAATGGACGTTAAGGTAAACGGCTATGCAATAAACTGCCTTTTTGACTCCGGGAGCACAGAGAGCTTCATCCACCCCGACACGGTGCGGCGTTGCTCTCTCCCAGTCCTGCCTGCGCACCAGCGGATTTCTATGGCCTCCGAGTCCCAGTCAGCGGACATTGGCGGCTACTGCGTGGTGACACTAGTAGTAGACGGGACTGTATTCAATAATTTTAAACTCCTGGTCCTGCCCGACCTCTGCGCTGCCGTCCTACTGGGGTTGGATTTCCAGTGCCACCTCAAAAGCGTTACGATGGCGTACGGTGGCCCCCTCCCCCCACTCACAGTCCGCAGCCAGCAGCCTCCAAATTGCCCGCCGCGCACCAGATGCAACCTCTCCACACTCAGAGTCCCACCCCCCCCACTGTTTGCTAACCTCACCCCGACTGTAAGCCCATCGCCACAAAGAGCAGGCGATACAGTGCCGGGGACAGGGTTTTCATCAAAACCGAAGTGGAGTGACTCCTGAAGGAGGGGATTATTGAGGGCAGCTCCAGCCCCTGGCGAGCCCAGATTGTGGTCGTTAAGACCGGCGAGAAACAACGCCTGGTCATCGACTACAGCCAAACAATAAACCGCTACACCCTGCTGGATGCCTACCCACTCCCCCGCATAGCTGACATGGTCAACCAGATCGCGCAGTACCGCGTCTTTTCGACCATTGACCTGAAATCAGCGTACCACCAGCTCCCCATCCGCCCTGAAGACTGCCAGTATACTGCTTTTGAGGCAAAAGGCTGCCTCTATCACTTCCTTAGGGTTCCCTTCGGCGTTACCAACGGGGTCTCCGTCTTCCAAAGGGAGATGGACCGGATGGTCGATCAAAACGCGCTGCAGGCCACTTTCCCTTACCTAGACAATGTGACCATCTGCGGCCAGGACTTGCAGGACCATGACGCAAACCTCGAGAAATTCCTCCGCACCGCCCAACTCCTGAACCTGACATATAACAAGGAGAAGTGCATATTCCGCACAGACCGCCTCGCCATCCTTGGCTGTGTTGTGGAACACGGGGTCATCGGTCCCGACCCGGACCGGATGCGTCCCCTTATGGAACTCCCACTGCCCCACTGCCTAAAAGCCCTGAAGAGGTGCCTAGGGTTTTTTTCCTACTACGCTCAGTGGGTCCCCTACTATGCAGACAAAGCCCGTCCGCTGATCAAATCCACCTCTTTTCCCCTGATGGCAGAGGCCCGCTCGGCCTTCCACCGCATCAAGGAGGACATTGCCAAAGCCACCATGCACGCAGTGGACGAATCCATCCCCTTCCAGGTGGAAAGCGATGCGTCCGACTTCGCTCTGGCCGCCACCCTTAATCAGGCGGGGAAACCTGTGGCATTCTTCTCACGAACCCTCCAGGGCCCGGAGACCAGACACTCCGCGGTCGAGAAGGAGGCCCAGGCTATTGTGGAGGCTGTGCGTCATTGGAGGCACTACCTGGCCGGAAAACGATTTACCCTGCTCACTGACCAGCGTTCAGTTGCTTTTATGTTCAACAACAAGCAGAGGGGCAAAATCAAAAATGACAAGATCTTGAGGTGGAGAATCGAACTTTCCACCTACAACTACGAGATCTTGTACCGGCCTGGGAAGCTCAATGAACCCCCAGATGCCCTATCGCGTGGCACCTGCGCCAGCGCGCAGATCGATAGGCTGAGGGCCCTCCACAATGACCTCTGCCACCCGGGGGTCACCAGGTTCTTCCACTTCATCAAGGCCCGCAACCTGCCTTACTCCATCGAGGAGGTCAGGACCATGACCAAGAACTGCCAAGTCTGCGCTGAGTGCAAACCGCACTTTTATAGACCAGACAGAGCCCACCTGATAAAAGCCACTCGCCCTTTCGAACGCCTGAGCGTCGATTTTAAAGGGCCTCTCCCCTCCTCCGACCGCAATGTGTACTTCCTCAACATCATTGACGAGTACTCTCGTTTCCCGTTCGCTATCCCCTGCTCGGACATGACCAGTGCCACGGTCATTAAATCTCTGAACAGCCTCTTCACCCTGTTCGGTTTCCCCAGCTATATCCATAGCGACCGGGGCTCATCGTTTATGAGTGACGAACTCCGCCAGTACCTGCTCGCTAGGGGTATAGCCACAAGCAGGACCACCAGTTACAACCCCCGGGGGAACGGACAGGTGGAAAGAGAGAATGCGACAGTTTGGAAGGCCGCCCTACTAGCCTTAAAGTCTAGGGGCCTTCCGACCCCCCGCTGGCAGGAGGTGCTCCCCGATGCGCTCCACTCGATTCGGTCACTGCTCTGCACTGCCACCAATGCCACCCCTCACGAGAAAATGTTTGTCTTCCCAAGGAAGTCCACATCGGGGACATCGTTACCGCCATGGCTGACGTCCCCAGGGCCGGTACTACTGAGAAGACACGTGAGGGCCAATAAAATGGACCCCCTGGTCGAGAGGGTCGACCTCCTCCACGCCAACCCCCAGTACGCTTACATTGCGTACCCGGACGGGCGGGAGGACACAGTCTCCATACGAGACCTCGCACCCTCGGGGACCGCTGTAGGGCGGGAGGACACAGTCTCCATACGGGACCTCGCACCCTCGGGGACCGCTGTAACCCACTACCCATTACCACCCCCCCCACGACCCGATATCCAACCCCAGCAGCCGGCTCGCCTTGGACCGTCACCCACGAGGACTACACTCCAGGGCCCCAGCCTACACGGGACGCGACGCCGGAAGCTCCACCACCCCTGCCGTCACCACGTCGATCACAGCGGCAGACAAGACCTCCGGAGAGACTTCAATACACGAACTTTTAAATACACTTCACTCCGCCGGACTCATTTTTAAACAAGGGATGAATGTGGTAAACCACTGTTATACCTGTCTGTAGAGGTATGTGTATTCCACTAGGTACAGGTCTGGACATGCCTCGGCTGACTCCTCCCACTATTCCAGGTACATAAGTGACTACCTCCCAGTCCTTTAGTATTCTGGACGGGTCGACCACTCGAGGCAAGACCTTCATTCTTTAGTTAATAAAAGCCTGATTGTTACTCGCTCAACCTCAGTCTTTTGAGTAATTGATGGCGCATCACAGTGACTGGTGTACAAGGACACCCAGGTCCCTTTGTACATCAGCATTTCCCAATCTAGCACCATTTAAATAATACTCTTTCTGTTTTTCCTACCGAAGTGGATAACTTCACATTTATCCACATTATACTGCATCTGCCATGTATTTGCCCACTCACTCAACTTGTCTAAATCTCCTTGAAGCCTCTTTGCATCCTCCTCACAACTCACAATCCCACCTAATTTCGTGTCGTCAGCAAACTTGGAAATATTACATTTGGTTCCCCTTATGTGGGACTTTATCAAAGGCCTTCTGAAAATCCAAATACACCACATCCACTGGTTCTCCCTTATCTATTCTACCAATTACATCCTCAAAAAACTCCAGTAGGTTTGTCAAACATGGTTTCCCTTTCATAAATCCATGTTGACTTTGTCTAATCACGTTGATATTTTCTAAGTGTCATGTTATCACATCCTTTATACAGTAAATTCTTTCGTATCCGGCATCTATGGGACCGGGATGGTGCCGGTTGATTAAAAATTCCAGATAACGGCGAGGTATACCTACCAAGGTACGAGAGCCCCGTTACACAACCACGGGTGCAGGAACCCCCGTTACACAGCCACAGGTACAGGAGCCCCAGTTACACGGCCACAGGTACAGGAGCCCCGGTTACATGGCCAAAGGTACAGGAGCCCCGGTTACACGGCCACAGGTACAGGAGCCCCGGTTACACGGCCACAGGTACAGGAGCCCCGGTTACACGGCCACAGGTACAGGAGCCCCGGTTACACGGCCACAGGTACAGGCGCCCCGGTTACACGGCCACAGGTACAGGAGCCCCAGTTACATGGCCATAAGTACAGGGGACCCGGCTACACGGCCACAGGTTCAGGAGCCGCGGTTACACGGCCACTTGTGCAGGAGCCTTGGTTACACGGCCACATGTGCAGGAGTCCCTGTTACACGGCCACAAGTGCTGGAGCCCCGTTACACAGCCACAAGTGCTGGAGCCCCGGTTACACGGCCACAGGTACAGGGGACCCGGCTACACGGCCACAGGTACAGGGGACCCGGCTACACGGCCACAGGTACAGGGGACCCAGTTACACGGCCACAGGTACAGGGGACCCAGTTACACGGCCACAGGTACAGGGGACCTGGTTACACAACCAGAGATGCAGGAGCCATGGTTACACGGCAAAAGGTACGAGAACCCCGGTTACACAGCCACAAATACACAGTAAAACTTACCTTTGGGTTCCTGAACCTACTCCTGAATTTTGCTGGTTATTAGAGAATTCCGGATAATTAGGTGCCGTTTAAATGAGAGTTTACTGTAATAGACTCTAGCCTGCTCGCCTGCTCAAAAAGAGCAGATTAAGATCAGGACATAGCGGGAAGACAGCGGGATCAGAGGGAGTAAGTCGCTGCCCTTATTTTAACTGCACTCACTCCCGGTTTCCGCCAGGAGTGGGATGTTAAAATCAGGCCCTAACTCTTCTTGTCCTATTCTCGAAATTTAAGATAAAGTAGCATTCTGCATTTACCTTTCCCACCCATTTAACTATCTTATATATAAGATCAGCACTCAGATGCCTCCTTTCCAAACTGAAAAGCCCAAGTTTCTTCAGCCTTTCCTCATAATTCGGTCACTGAAAACTGGGATCAACCACATGGCTCTTCCCTGTACTGTCTCCAGAGTTTGAAAGTCTTCCTTGTGTCTCAGCAACCAGGAATTGGACACAGTCCTCAAGGGGGAGCTATTTTTAACTTTTTGCCGATAGTTTAAAATGGGCAAGATCAGATCGGCTGCTCGTTATACATCTGTCCTGATTTTTATTTCCACTGACTTCAACGGAAATGAAAATTTGGAAGAGATGGAAATCGGGCTGCCGACTCGCTATCACCCGTTTTTTGCACACGCATCTAACCAGACAACAAAACTATTACTTCCGGGAAATTGTTTTCTCCTTAGCCTCCTGTGCCTCAGGTATAGAGAGGAAGACTTTAATCATTGCGGGCCTAGTGTTGCTGACTGAAAGTGGACTGTACGTTATTTTTTATTTCTTTGATTGAAGCCTGAAAAAAAAAACACATTATCTGAATAACGCCACAGGCAATGACCTATTTTTGTCTGTAAACCAGCTTACACCGGAATTTCCTGGATTGCATGCAGGCAGAATCAGGCAGAAAGACGTCAGTTTTTAAGCCGATCTTGCCGACGGGAACTTACGCCCAAATTTCCTGAGCATTGTATTAGCATAGGCCGGAACGTAAGATCTGGCATAAAGCAAGCAAAAATGAGTGTAAACAATCGGGGCCCAAGGAAAGCTTGGAACGTACTCCACCTTCCTTCTTTAAGTCCTTCTTTATCGTATTGATGTTATGAAAATTAAAGTTTGAAGCCATCAAACCAGCATTTCTGCACATTAACCACATGTTGAAGGAAATGCAATTGTGGAAGCTTTTCTCTTTTTAATGTAATAGATTCTAATGCCATAATAAAGCAAAGATCTAAAAAAAAAGTAAAGAAAAATTTAAAAATCGCTACAAAACACCAGAAATAGTGGCTTTGGGTCCTTCTGCACCTAAATTCTGGGCGTAAAAATTTACACCCGTTCTGAACGGGCGTAAGTGCAGGAAATTTGCATTTTCTGATCTTTTGCAGGGGTTTGGAGCTATGTTCATGAGGTGTGGGATTTCAGTGGTCCTAACTTGGGAGCGGCGCAAATGATCAAGGACCTTTGCACCTGGCAATGTTTCGGTGTAAAACCGCCGCAAATCAATTATGCAGGAAATTAGATGCAGAGAAAAGGTGTCACCCAGGTCAGTCATATATACACAGAATGAGCCATCATGACATGGCACCTGTAAATGGCAATGATGTGAAAGATTCAGACACAAACATTATACTAACCATGACACAAAGAGCAGGTGATCCTACAATGTGGTGCAGTGGTGGCACTGATATTCCACAGGAAATATAAAATAATTCCCATTATCTGTATTACCTTGAGTATATCCGAGGTAACATGGATACGACTGCTGTAGGCTTCCTCCTTATATTACAGCACCATGTTTGATTTTACATGGAGATAATGAGGATTAGGTGCAATTTATGCACTGAAATCGAGAACCAGCTGTTCCTCTGACTGGAGACTCATACATCGCATATGTGTCATTTTTTATCATTATCTCTATGTCTTTCATTGGCAAGCATCTGCTTAATGCTTCAACTCTCAATAGGAACCAGATCTGTTTACATCTGAAGGAACAAGAAAAGATTCCTCTTGGATAATGTCCTTACACCACTTACAATACATCATAGTTAACGATATTTTTATGAAGAACAATGCTAAAAATATTCTTCTGGTAAAATCGGGAACAACTTTGAAAGAGGTGCATTGGGGGTATTTGGGGGTATTTGGGGGTATTTCAAAGCCTCCGCTGCAGTACCTTTAATATCCCGAGGTTGCCAGTCTGTGTGCAATGTCATGCGCTATAGCACATATTTTGGAAAAGTGGACAAAGCTATTGTTTTCAGTTGTTGTTCAAATGACTGTAGATACAAATTATGACATATATTTGTTATATGCAGTAGAATGAACACAGTATAAATGTGTATAACTGTGTTCACAGGCGTAGAGAAAGGAAGTGGCAAAGATAGGCGAAACAAGAATGAACATGATTTCACTATAAATGTGATAGCGAGAATCTTTCATTGAACCGGCACTCTAAGAGGACAATCCTGTGAATGTCATTTTGGGGGAATAGACACACGAGTTACCATTGTGTTGCACATAGATGTCTGTTCACAGACTGATTGGGATCCATTTTATTCCTTTCAAATCCATCCCGTTTAATTTTGCACCAACTACAGAGCTAATGCCAACAGGGTTATAAAAATGGCTCCTGCTCGATCCAATCACTCAGAGAGGTTCATAAATCAGAGAATTCTGTACTGAGTCCTCCACCTTAATGCAGTGGAGCTCCACCATGTCGAGTACCACTTTGTGACATGCTTCTCTCATAGTTTTACAGTGGTTACCTTCAACAACTGATTATTATTCTTCCTTTTCTTTTTATTTGGGAGGGACTGTGCACATTCTGCTCCTGCCCGACCATACATAGGAACATACAAAATTGACATGCAGGAAAAGACCAGCTGGTCCATCAAGCCTGCCCCACACCATGATGGTTGGACCATCATAACTAAACACTTCTTCACTCCAACCACCTCCCACCCACCACCTAACCCCAGCCATGTAATCACCTGGGAGAGGCAAAAGTACAGCTTCTGCAGCCAAGAGAACTGTCTGCTCTCAGGCCACCACCAAACCTAGTCTTGATCAGCTTCTACAGAATGCACAAGAGCAGAGAGGAGCCCCTGCACAGTGACTTTTTTTATTTGTTCATGGGATCTGGGCGTCGCTGGCAAGGCCACCATTTATTGCCCATCCCTAGTTGCCCTTGAGAAGGTGGTGGTGAGCCGCCTTCTTGAACCGTTGCAGTCCGTGTGGTAAAGGTACTCCCACAGTGCTGTTAGGTAGGGAGTTGCAGGATTTTGACCCAGCGACAATGAAGGATCGGCGATATACTTCTAAGTCAGGATGGTGTGTGACTTGGAGGGGAACATGGAGGTGGTGGTGTTCCCATGCGCCTGCTGCCCTTGTCCTTCTAAGTGAAAGAGGTCGCGGGTTTGGGAGGTGCTGCCGAAGAAGCCCTGGAGAGTTGCTGCAGTGCATCTTGTAGATGGTACACACTGCAGCCACGGAACGCCGGTGGTGGAGAGTGAATGTTTATGGTGGTGGATGGGGTGCCAATGAAGCGGGCTGCTTTGTCCTGGATGGTGTCAAGCTTCTTGAGTGTTGTTGCAGCTGCACTCATCCAGGCAAGTGGAGAGTATTCCATCACACTCCTTACTTGTGCCTTGTAGATGGTGGAAAGGCTTTGCGGAGTCAGGAGGTGAGACACTCACCGCAGAATACCCAGCCTCTGACCTGCTCTTGTTGCCACAGTATTTATGTGGCTGGTCCAGTTAAGTTTCTGGTCAGTGATGACCCCCCAGGATGTTGATGGTGGGGGATTCGGCAATGATAATGCCGTTGAATGTCATGGGGAGGTGGTTGGACTCTCGCTTGTTGGAGATAGTCATTGCCTGGCGCTTGTGTGGTGCTAATGTAATGACAGAAAGATACAGTGCCTTTCACAACCTCAGGATGTCTCAAATCGCTTTACAGCCAATTCATTACTTCTGAAGTGTAGTCACTGTTATAATTTTTGATTTTTTGGTGACACACTTTTGCTTGGAGCTGAATATGATCAAAAAGTCTGTCTTTGGCCAGTTTAACAGGGGCAAGCACAACTGGTGCATTATCATTTCATTTTCATATTTTAATGATGCAATAGAAGATTTTGAATCATAATTGGAGTAAAAACCTAGGCAATAGAGATTTTACAGACATGGGCATCAGTCGCCAAGATACACAACTACATTGTAGAAGTCTTTGTATTTTTTAAAGTCAAGTCACGACAAAGAAGGCTCTACATCACATCATTGAAACAGAGGACAGTTACAACCCCTATAAACTTTTATTTTAAGTGAAAATACTTCCTCATGTTATTTGTATGCTCATCTTGGGTGAATGGTCAGTCATTTTATTTTTTGAAGCTGCATCATCTCCTCCTAAAAATTGTTACGTTCTTAATTCGGTGAATGGGTTACTTCTAGTGCAGTAAACAGCAGTTAACTGGAATCTCCCAATGGGGCTTAGCAAGATTTATCAAATAGGTTATGTGGCTAACATGTAACTGGAATATGTGGACATGTGATGGAGGTCCTGACCCTCACACCTTCTGGCCCTAAAATTCCTGTGGTCGGGGAGGGAGGTTTCATGGCGGACTGCTAGCAGGGGTCGGGAGTTTGGAATAGAATCCAGATGCACCAAAGTTTTCCTTCTTTTCTGCCCCATTAGAGATCCTGGCACTTTTGGAGCGAGCATATTACTAAAGGATGTAAATGAGGAAATCGTGTTGTAAAACATATGCAAAGAGAATACAGATTGAGAAAGGCACTTGATGGAACCAATTTAATTTCAACCAGGTGTCTGTGCAGATGTTCCATGGTAAAAATGCTTTCAAATGCAGGCAACACAGCAATCTCTTCATTTTTCACTCTAACAATTCCACCCGTGGTCTCAGGAATTAGCATAAGTCACAGCGGAATAGTGTGTATGTGGGGTGTGAGGTGCCTTGTGAATATTCATCATCTATTGATTTACAGTGCGAACGTATGGTGGGTCATGGAGGTGCATCATGTATTTTGCAGTCTTTTAGGATGTGCATGGGTACTCATGACTTGGCTTAACTTGGTCAACCTTATGAGATCATTAAACTGTTTCTGGCACTGTGTTGCTGTTTGTGGGGTGGTCAAGGTGGCACTGACTGCCTGCGCCACCCTCTTCTTGGGTACCAAGGAGCCGGTGTCTCTTTGGCCTCATCTCTGCTGATAATACATCCACTGATTCATCAGAAAATCTGGCGGCATTTGCCACAACAGGTGCCCACTGCAGTATTTCCTTCTGCTATTGCAAACTAGGTTCTGCTTAACTCTCTATTTCCTCCTCTCCCTCTTCTTTTTCTACCTTTTTCTGTCTCTCTTCCTCCAATTGAAGTGCACCTGGCCATTTAAGCAGCTGCGGCCTTTTACATACCACACCTTAAACTGCATTTCCTTCCCTCCCAGCGGAGGTCATAGACTCATAGGGGGAAAAATTCGGTTGCTTTGAGCCTCCCGTTAGCGCCCTCCCGCGAAATTCAGCGGGAGGTTAGCGGCAGCGTTAACCGCTAGCGCCCTGTGGTGCTGTGCCACCGGTGATGACGTCATTGCCGTGCGCAGCACCCCACCCACGATCTTCGGTAGCGCCCCCTGACTTACCGCCAGACGTTATGTCAGACGGGGTCAGGGGGGCCTAGCTGCGGCCGGGGCGGCGCTATTTAAAGGCGTGGTGCCGGGCTGCCATTTTTGTTGCTGGCCACCTGCCAGCACCTGCTTTCGCTCCCGTCCCCGGCCTCCTGACGCCCCCCTCCCCTCCCGCGGAGTGCCGGCTGCGTTCCATGAGCCCGGCACTTCTCTTGAGCCCAAGTACTTCCCGCTACTAATGGAGTTGGGGGCGGGGCTTACAAAATGAACTACTCTGGCCACTGTCTCAGGCTGAACCAAATTGTTCGCAACCTCGGCGTCCTGATTGACCCTGAGCTGAGCTTCCGGCCCCATGGCCTCTCTATCACAAACACCGTCTACTTCCACCTCCATAATATCGCTCGCCTCCGCCCCTGTAGCCAATGGAAATAAAAATTGGAAGAGATGTAAAACGGGCTGTCGACTCGCTGTCACCCGTTGTATGCCAGCGCACAAAGTCAAGATCTATCCCACTGTGTCATCGTGCGCGGTAGAAGTGATGGAATTTGAAAATTGTTAAATTATCTTTAAAATGTAGAGTTATACTCAAGACAGAGATCGATAGATTTTTGGATACTAAGGGAACTTTCGGGATATGGGGGTAGTGCGGGAAGGTGGAGTTGAGGTAGAAGATCAGCCATGATCTTATGGAATGGCGGAGCAGGCTCGAAGGGCCGAATGGCCTACTTCTGCTCCTAGTTTTTAAGTTCTTATGTTAAATGAATAGATTCAAATGTTTTTTTCTTCCTGATCTGTAGTGGTTTTTCAACGTTAGATTTTAGGAGCAGAAATGGTGCTGTTGCTCTTCAAGGGTTAATAGCATTTTCAGTGAACCAGTGCAGTCTCACCATGACCTATATATTTTAATCAGAAAACATCTGCTTCCTGTTCCATGTCACACAGAGAACAAACAACTGACTGCTGCTCCACTTGGAGACAAGGTTTGTGTCCCACTCATTGCATTTGTATTCAGGCCTCTAAATACAAATCATCTCAGCAAAATTTACCCCAGCAACAGAGATATAAAGACTATTTAAAAGCGGCTCTGAAACAGTGCAAAATAGACGTCCATAAGTGGGAACAACTTGCTCAAGCTAAGAAAGCCTGGCGAAAAACCATCCATGAAGGCACCTCCTACAATGAGGCCCGTCGCATTGCTGATGCTGAATGTAAACACCAGCTGAGGAAGTCTCATTTGAAAAATTTCCCAAGCAAGTGTATCAGGGATCCACTGTTCAATCTGCGGACGCTCAGTCTGAGCAGGAGTAGGTTTCATCAGTCCTCAAAGAGCTCACTGTGAAAAATGAGATGATATTCTGACTGTCTTCTTTGATATCAAAGGATGAACGATGACAATTTAAACCTCTATACACAGGCCACAGTGCTCCTCCTCTGATGACAAATAAGAAAGAAAGAAAGAAAGAATTGCATTTATACAGCACCTTTCACAACCTCAAGACATCCCAAAGCGCTTTACAGCCAATGAAGTATGTTTTTAACGTGTTGTCACTGTGGTAAACGTCAGACGATTCCAGCCAAATTTGTTTTTCTACATTTCAAATGTCCGTTAAATACAATAAAAAATAAACGTCCCCTTTTTTCCTCCGTGGGTATTGCACAGTGTGATGTTCTATTGATCCGGATAGACTGAGAAAGTTCCCAGTTCATTCCCTCACCTGTGCTTAGTTAGCTGACCTCAGCTGATGTGGCTTGTGGTGCTACAATTTTCCTGTGCCTTCCTAGGTTACGGATGAGGAAAATCAATCAGGATTCACAGCCCTGGTCACTATTTAGTGATGTTTGCGTCTGTGGATATTAGGCAAGGACAGGATGGAGCTGCGATGTTTCATTACTTAAATAAGCCCACTGACTGGGAACATAGGAATGTAGAAGGCAGTGAAGGACCACTGTGGTCCATCTGGCCAGTCCAAACGTCTCGGAAATATTACACTCCATGACACCTCTCATTCCTCTCTGTGAAATGTTCCTCCAGCTACAAATCCAACTCTCTCTTGAATTTGCTGATACAGTCTGCCTGCTGTCTCCCTGTGCTGTCCATTCTATACATTACATATGTTAAGCAGTTAAATCCAAACTGTCCTTTTACCCTCCCTCTTCCACATTTGAAGCTATGCAGTCTTGCTGTAAAACCTGTGATTATGTTAAACAATACTAAACACTGTTTAAGCTCACGCTTGAAGGATGGCCATATATGGATGAAGTACCAGAGGGCTACAAACTAGTCTCAGCCAGGGCTGTGCTGATGATTTAAATGACCAACCCCCCACCCCAATGCAAAAAAATATAAGCCTCCTATTGCAGTCCACTTCACAGTACCACATAAAGAAACCTCCCAAACATGTTTAATGCAACAGTATTTTTTATTGCATAAATCAATTACTGATGATCACCTATGATGTTGCACATGGTGATGGGCGAGTGCGGGGTGTCATTTTCACTTTTGGCACGGGGGGAAATCTGGCGGTTGCCAATCGGCCGCCTGTTATACCCCCTGCCTTTTTTCCATCTTATTTTCAGCGAATATGTCAGCTTAAGGAGAACCACTTAGTTTCATGGCCGACAGCACTGCTTCCTTCATCTCTGGGTGATATCATTCAAACCCAGTCTGGGGGCTGGCATGAAAGTCTCTTCTTTCTGCCAGCTGTAAGCGGAACAAGTGAGTTGCCATTTTTTGCTGATATTATTTATCCCTGGGTTTAAGGCATCCCAGTCAAATAGATTCATTTTACGTAACCTTTCTTAGAAAGAGCAGGATGTAACTCAGTGTGAGACGTGACCTTTCTCCAAAGTACTTTGAATGTTGTGCTTTTCATAGGGGCAGAGAGCTCATCAACCACACATGGAATGATGATTCAGATATGACTTTGAAGGAACAACCACCGTCAGTCTAAAATGGCCACTAACATACTCTGTTATAATTGATAGACCAACAGATCAATGATACAAAAAAAACCAGAGAATTGGAGAGACCGCCACCACTATTTGCAAAGTGTGTGACAAACAAGCAAAAAAAAGGTCCATATAAAGCTAAATGCTGCCATATGTATTGGGGATTCCCTTCCTAAACCTCTCCGCCTCTCTACTTCTCTTTCCTCCTTTAAGACGCTCCGTCTGCCCTAATGTCTCCTTTTATGGCTCTGTGATATCCGAGTGGTAAGGTCAGAAACTGAGAGAAGCGAGATATAAGGAACAAAACCCAACTGTTTATTACACGGTGTAGCAGAGAGACATAGCTCTTACAGCTGCAGGCAAAACACACTTCTTACTGCACGAGCACCAAGATGGAGGATTCACCTCTGAGTCATACCCATAATGCAATGCTACATTACCGTATAAACTGGTGTACCAGGACATTGAGTACATGACCCATTACCTTAAATACTAGTGAATGTGAAACCTTACTCTTTGGCTCCATCTGGTGGATAACTTAAACATTACATCCCAGATTACTATATCCCCCCCTCTTAAGTTTACATTAATTTCTTAACAACATTCTTAAAAAGTCCCATAAGGAAACTCCTTTAACGATAGTCCATACTGAACGAATCTAGCAGGTCATTATCAATCTCTCTGGTGGCTTGTGAGTACCTTGGTGAACGTCTTACAGTCAAGTCCCTGCTTGGTTGTGGTAGAGCCACCTGCTTCTCCTGAGCAGTACTCAGAGTATCTGACTCTGCTACGATGGTTTCCTCTTGACTAAGGGGTCCAGGTGGAACTGGCTCTGTTCGTGGTGGTGGTACCACCGATGCATTTGGATAACTGGGGGCCAACTTGTCCTCCGACATCTCCTCTGGAACCTCCATTTCGCTTTCTCCTTGTCTGGTCAGTATCTGATCTACATGTCTGCGTACTACCTGACCAGTTCCCACCATGACCGTATATGATACTGGACCGGTCATTGAGTCTATGACGCCAGGAATCCATTTTGGACCATAACTGAAATTCCTGGTAAGGACCGCATCTCCTTCTCCAAAACTGCGGCTCTTTGTCCTTCTGTCATGGTTCTCCTTTTGTTTGATTTGTCGGTTTTCCACCTTCCTTTTTAGATCTGGGTGAACCAGGTCAAGAGTGGAGCGTAGTCGACGTCCTAACAACAGCTCAGCAGGAGAGAGTCCTGTGGTAGATTGAGGTGTTATTCTGTAGCTGAACAGAACTCGTGACACCTTGGTTGCCAAACTCCCTTCCGCACTTTTTTTCAATCATCTCCTTAAATGTTTGTACGGCTCTCTCCGCAAGTCCATTTGAAGACGGATGATATGGAGCTGAGGTCACGTGCACTATGCCATTGTTTCTCATGAACTCTTTTGTTTCGGTACTCACAAAACACGTGGCATTGTCACTTACTACGATCTCCGGTAGCCCTTGATTACTAAAACTCCGATGCAGGCAGTCTATAGTAACAGTAGATGAAGCAGAATTTACAGGATACACATCCATCCATTTGGGATGTGCATCAACGATTATGAGGAACATCTTTCCCATGAATGGACCCGCATAATCTACATGTAATCTTCTCCATGGTTTATCCGGCCACTCCCAGGGGTGGAGAGGAGCCGCTGCTGGTGCCTTCCTGTGTACTTGACAAGTGCTGCATGTCTTGACTAGATTTTCTATCTCCTCATCTAGCTTTGGCCACCACAAGTAACTCCTAGCCAAGGCTTTCATACGCAAGACCCCAGGATGACACTGATGTAGTTGCTCTAGGATAGACTGTCGTGCTGGCTGTGGAATAATCACTCATGCTCCCCACAACACGCAACCATCCTGCACACTCAGCTCTGTCTTCCTGACACTGTAAGGTGTGAAATCAGTCCCTTCCGGATGCTGTGGCCAACCCCTCATCACATATTCTCGGACTCTAGACAGTACTGGATCTTTACCGGTCCAAGTCCTTACTTGTTCAGCAGTCACAATTGCCGTGTCCGTGTCCTCCAACATCAAAACTCTGTCCTCTGGAGCTGCACGGATAGGTGTGCCTGGCAGTGGAAGATGGCTCAAGGCATCTGCATTCCCATGGTACTTGCCCGCCTTGTAAACGACGACATACTCATATGCCCTCAACGTCACTGCCCACCTCTGGATCCGGGGTGACACCATCTGTGGTACTGCTTTCATTTCATTAAAAAGAGATAGAAGAGGTTTATGATCGGTGCATATGGTGAATTTCCTGCCATATATGTACTTGTGAAACCTCTGTAACCCAAACATTACTGCTAACCCCTCTTTATCTAACTGGGAATAGTTTTTTTCCGCTGGTGTCAGAGTTTGAGACATAAATTCTATTGGTCTTTCTGTTCCATCTTCCAAGCTGTGTGAAAGAACCGCCCCCACCCCGTAAGGTGAAGCATCACAAGAGAGAATGATTTCTTTCTCTGCATTGTAGTGAACCAGCACATCCGAGGACAGCATCAGTTTCTTGGACTGTTCAAATGAAACCCTCTGTTCCTCTTCCCACTGCCACTGTGTCTCCTTACGCAGAAGTTTGTGAAGAGGTGCTAACACTGTTGCCAAGTTTGGTAAAAATCTGTTATAATAGTTTAGCAGTCCCAGGTAAGCTTTTAACTCAGTCACATTGGTAGGAGCTGGGGCCTCCTGCAGTGCTTGTACCTTCTCCTTGATTGGATGGAGCCCGGTGGCATCCACTCTGTGCCCCAGGAACACGGCCTCATTCCCCAGGAAAGTACACTTACTCCTCTTGAGCCGTAACCCAGCCTTAGCCAATCTTTGTAGTACCTCTCTCAGAGTGCTCAGATGCTCCTGGTCAGTTCTTCCCGTCACCAGAATGTCATCCAGATAGATTGAAACATGTGGGATCCCTTGCAGTACACCCTCGATAGTCCTCTGGAAAATAACTGGACTAGATGAGACACCGAATGGTAAGCGGTTATAGGTAGACAAACCCTTGTGTGTATTTATGGTTACATACTTCTTGGATTCCTCATCTAGTGTAATCTGCAAGTATGCATGACTCATATCCAGCTTCGTGAATTTCTTCCCTCCAGCCAGGTTCGCAAAGAGATCCTTTGTTTTGGGAATAGGATACTGTTCTAGTTTAGACACCCTATTTACTGTCAATTTATAATCTCCACAGAGTCTTACTGAATTGTCCGGTTTTAAAACAGGTACAATGGGAGCTGCCCATTCTGAACATTTCACAGGTTCCAGAATGTTCTCTCTCAAAAGATGGTCAAGCTCAGCCTCTACCTTCGGTTTCATGGCATACGGCACAGGTCGTTGTTTAAAAAACCTTGGCAGTGCCTCCTTGTCTACATAAATCTTAGCTGGGGGGTCATTAAATGTGCCAAGTTCTTCCTTGAACACGTTCTCATGTTCAATCAACACTTCTTGCAAAGACAACTGTTTGCCTCCCTCTATTTGATTTATTGCTCCCCAATCTAATTTAAGTTCTTGTATCCAGCCCCGACCTAACAAGTTTGGTCCAGAACCCGGTACTACAACTACAGGTAGCTGTTCCACGGTGTCCCTGTGTTGCACAGTTACAGTAGCTGTACCCAATGTCGCCACTCGTTCACCGGTATATGTTTTAAGCTGCATAGAGCAAGACTTTAACTCTGGAACTTTTGCACGGTTCCACAATTTTGAGTACTCCTCCCTGTTCATTATGGTTACGCCGCATCCAGTATCCACTTCAAAGTTGACCTTAGAGCCATTTACTGTCAGTTGCAAGGTGATAGGATCCACTTTTGGAATGTTCTCTACCATACGATGCATTATGAACATATCGTCTTCTTTCTCAGCTTCTCCGCTGATGTGATGTGCTCCCTGTTTTTTCACTTCTCTTCCTAGTTTTTGCTTTCCTCCCCCTTTTGGTTTGGATTCCTCCACGATTGCTTTTGCCCTGCATGCACGTTTTATATGTCCTTTTTTCCCACACTTGTGGCACTTTTCCTCCAGGAACCTGCATTCCCTCGCCAGGTGATCGCCATTGCATCTATAACATGCCTTCACATGCTCACGTTGTAGTTTCTGATGCATATTTAACTTGTGCACACTAACCTGACCTCCAACTTGCTTTGTCGTAGCCCAGTCTGAACCTTATATTTCTTTTACATCTTGGTTCGCTGTCTCTATGGCTTGAGCAAGTTCCAACGCTTTTTCATACGTAAGCCCAGTCCCAGACAATAATCTCCTCTGCATTCGATCATCCATTATCCCGCAAACAAGCCTATCTCTCAGCATGTCTTTCAGGTTGTTCCCGTAATTGCAATCGTGTGCCAATTTTCGCAACACCGCTACATAATCCAATACAGTCTCTCCCGGTTTTCTGATCCGTGAATTAAATTTGAAACGCTGTACAATCTCACTCGGTCTGGGATTGAAATGGTCCGTCAGCAAGGCCACTAAGTTAGCAAATGTTCTGTCTCCAGGCTTTTCAGGACTGCATAAGTTTCTCATTAAACTATACGTCTGACTTCCCACAGCAGTGAGCAAAATAGCTCTCCTTTTTCCGACATCATCTATATCATTTGCTTCAAAGAAATGCATCAGCACCTCGTAGTACTCATCCCAGGTCTGAGTCTGAACATCAAAAGCAGAGATCTTTCCTACCATAGCAGCCATGATCGGTTATTCAGTGCTCCTTTTCTTTTTTTCTTCTTCAAGATGTGATCTGTTGATCCTCGTCGCCAATATGTGATATCCGAGTGGTAAGGTCAGAAACTGAGAGAAGCGAGGTATAAGGAACAAAACCCAACTGTTTATTACACGGTGTAGCAGAGAGACATAGCTCTTACAGCTGCAGGCAAAACACATTTCTTACTGCACGAGCACCAAGATGGAGGATTCACCTCTGAGTCATACCCATAATGCAATGCCACATTACCATATAAACTGGTGTACCAGGACATTGAGTATGTGACCCATTACCTTAAATACTGGTGAATGTGAAACCTTACTCTTTGGCTCCATCTGGTGGATAACTTAAACATTACATCCCAGATTACTATATCTCGGGGTCAAGTTTTGTCTGGTAACACCCCTGTGAAGTGCCTTGGGACGTTTTACTACGTCAAAGGTGCTATATAAATGCAAGTTGCTGTTGTTATTGATTAAAGCAGCGAATCCTCAGGAATAGTTTATATTTGCATTCGTTAATTACCATTAACACTGGCGTGAAATAGCTAACACATATTTAAACAGTATTTTTGAATATATTGTCTTTGAAGCATAAGGATAAATTCAGTGGTCCTGTGATTCTAGCAGGGAGCTGCACTAGAAGGGAACACTGGTCCTATCAGTGTTCAAATGCAGTAGCCATCTTTCCGAGCTGTCCTCCCTTCGAGACTGGCCCCCCACTGGAGGATTGTGGAATTGCTGAACTAACCCCATGTAGTTATGTTATGAAATGTTCCAATGTTATTCAAAATTCATTGTTTATTTTGAATGGCTTAATGCTTCAGTTAAAATAACAGACAAGGGAGTGTCATACGAACACGCTAAAATTACAAACATTTCTAGGCTTCTGTTATTTTCCTATTTGATCAGCGGAGACTTGAGCCAAATGATTTAAATATTGAATTTCAATCATTGGTACATATAATATATGATCTAATCGGCTGGTGAAATGGCCCTGGGTTACAATAGTACAATGATGGCTTAGTGAAAGCATTTTCATCTCTGGCTCAGAAGATGGTGGGTTCAAGACCCACTCCAGACAATGAGCACGTAATCTAAGCTGATACTTTGGTGCAGTATTGAACAAGTGCCATATTGCTGGAGATTCATTCTTGTCAATGAGCTGCTAGACCATGCCTCTGTCTGCCTGTTCCGGTGGACGTACAATATCCCCAGGAACTTTTTGAAGAAGAGCAGGGAATTCTCCTGATGTTCACCCACCTTAGCTAATGGACAAACAGGCCATTCATCCCATTGCTGTTTGTGGGACCTTGGCTGTTGTGTTTGTCTCCATGATAACAGTGACTACAGTTCAAAGTAACTAATTGGCTGTGAAGTGCTTTGGGATGGCCTGAGAGCATGAAAGGTCCTATACAAAAGCAAGTTCTTCCTTCCTTTCATTCTCAGGGTGCATTTTACATTTTAAAGGCTGGATCCCTTGATAGTTTTGTGGATATTTGAACCATGCATTGTTGATTTTAGCTATTCACACCAGGAAGGTTCCAGATTTGGCCCTTGGCCCTGTGCTGAATTAGCCAAGCGTTAATAGAGGGGACTGCAAGTGGCCTTAGTATCTCTGGACTAGGAATGGGACAAGTCAAGCTGGCTTCCCATTCTTGCAACAATAGTAAAATACTGCGGATGCTGGAAATCTGAAACAACAACAGAAAATGCTGGAAATACTCAGCAGGTCAGACAGCATCTGTGGAGAGCGAAACAGAGTTAACGCTTCAGGTCGATGACCCTTCGTCAGAATTGGAAAAAGTTGGAGAAGTAACAGATTTTTAAGCAAGTGTGGAGCAGGGAAAGGGAGGAGGGGAGGAAAGAACAAAGGGAAGGGAAATAATCAGCAGGCCAGGCAGCATTTGTGGAGAGAGAAACAGAGTTAATGTTTCAGGTCGATGACCTGGAGCACATCAGTAATATGTAAATGAGGGAATCTTGGAAAACCTGGGGAGGTCCACTCTTCATGCCAGAAATGTAGAATGTGCCAGGGCAAATTGCGTGTGCCATTACTGCACCCTCAGAGCAATTTCAGCCCCCATGTTAATGAATGCAAAGTGGTCCACTCCAGGTTCCTCATGTCGTTCTGCAGTGCGATTCAGTATAAAACAGGCACCAGGAGGCCTGCAAGCTGGGTTTTTTGAAGAACTCCACCACTTTAAGCTCGGTTGCTATATGAATGAGACATGCATCTTTGGCTTGACTAACTGAACTTTGATCATTAGATGTAATACAACTTTTCTGCCCACTGCGTACTGCTGTTTTCCTTCAGCTCTATGATCGAAAATGACAGCAATAGAATCCTCCTTTCTGATTGGAGGACCTGGCCAATGTAATCCCAGGGATGCTTCTGAACCGTCTGTGTCCCTGGGATCTGTGGGCCTTTACACAGGTGTACGCCCGCAGGCCCAGGACCCGAAGTCTCCGAAGCCTGGGAGCCAGCAGGTAGGTTCGTATTTTTTTTCGGGTCAGAGGTGTACTTCAGAGGTTCATCTCCGACCACAAATTCCGGCCCATCAGAGGCAAAGTAACCTAGAGGGTGAATTTCCTCAGGGATTTTCCTGCTCTGGCAGGGTAACTTCGGCAGAAACCCAGTTACACACGTGAACAGGATTTCCACCGAAGTTCTATCAAAGTTACGGCAGCGGTGCGGGAGCAGCCTTGAGGAAATTGAGCCCTAGAGTAAGAAGGGGAGAAAAGACCCTCCAAATGTAACACCTATTGTAATGATATCAGCAAATAGAGATGGTATTTGCCTGTTCGATTATGATGCCTTAATAGCATGATTGCATGTATTGATTGCTTGTGCCTGACCAGCAGAGGGCATGTGACCGAGAGAAGCAAGGCAGTTAGTTTAGTTTCGGTTTCGTTCTAGATGCATCACAGCATCGTGTCTCCTGAATGCTGTATAAAGAGTTGAACAGACTTTAGATTAAAACTCATTCTCTTTCATAAATGTCTCATCATTGAACCCACAAAGAAATCAATACATGGTGTCAGAAGTGGCTGAAAGAGATGAAGAGAAAAAATTTGAAGTTAAATCAGCTCTCCACAAATTAGCAAGCCAAAAGAGAACATCGTTGCTTACCATTGGAGAATAGCTAACGAAGTGAAAAAATGGAAGGTTTACACCCACCGGCGACGCTTCAGTTGACAGGTAATGTGGCTGAAAATTGGAGGAGATTCAAACAACGTGTGGAATTGTATTTAGCGGCAATCGGAGCTGACGAGAAAAGTGATAAACAGAAATCGTCAGTGTTCTTACATGTCGTGGGTGATGAAGCGCGGGAGGTGTATAATAACTTCACATTCGCTGTTAATGGAGACAAAATGAAGCTAGATAAAATAATGGAACAGTTTGAGGCCTACTGCATACCTAAATGTAACGTGACGTTTGAGAGGCACAGATTTTTCACATGTGTACAGAAAACGGGTGAGACTATTGATCAGTATGTGACTGAACTGAGAAACAGAAGCAAATCGTGTGAATTTGGGGGACTGACAGACTCGCTGATAAAAGACAGACTGGTGTGTGGTATTCCGAATAATGGTCTAAGGGAAAGACTGCTAAGAGAGCAAGATCTAGACCTGGGAAAAGCCATAGCACTGTGTAGGGCTACAGAGACTGTGAAGTTGCAGGCAAAGGAGCTGTTCAGTGACAGTAGCTGCAACGTGGATGCAGTGAGAATGAACGGATACAAACTGTTTAACAAAAAGAGCGCCAATGTGAAAAAAGAGGCGTGGCCAGCGAACGAAAATGAAAGGGACAATCGAAAGTCATGTAGTCGATGCGGTACACAGCATCCACCAAGAAAGTGTCCAGCATGTGGTAAAACATGCAATAGTTGCAACAAGAACAACCATTATGCCCGTTGCTGTAAGAACCAAATGCAACAAAGCAAGGTCCATGCAGTAGATGAAAGCGACATAGAGGAGTTCTATGTAGATGTTGTGTCTGAAAACAAAAAAGAAGAAAGAGACTGGATGTTGACACTAAAAGTGAATGACATACACATTCCATTTAAATTGGATACTGGAGCACAAGTTAATGTGATATCAGAGACTGATTTTAAGAAAATTAGACCCAGACCAAAGATACATGGAATAAAAGTGAAAGTGACAGGATACTCAGGTACTGATATACCAGTGAAAGGAAGATGCATTGTCAAAGTAACACACAAGGACAGAGAGCACACGCTAGCATTAATCGTGGTGCCAAAGGATGTGCAAGCCATACTAGGTTTAAAAGCCTGTGAGAGACTGAACCTGGTAAAGAGAGTCCTCGTTGTGGAAAGCGAAGGAGAGACAGTCTATGATGAACTGAATGTTGCGTACACACCGGGTAAGCTGATGTATACAGCAGACACGTTGTCCAGAGCTGTTGACCCAGGAGAGCCCGCAAACACAGTCAAAAGACTGAAGTACAAGGCAAAAGACAGTGGAACTGACTTCTACCAAAGCATGCTTGTATACCGCACAACGCCGCTCAAGTGTGGTAAGTCACCAGCCCAACTCCTGATGGGACGTCGGCTAAGGTCAAACCTACCCATCCCGGAGAACCTCCTGAAAACAAAAGAGGGGGAGAAAGTGAGGAAGTTCAAAGAACAACAGAAAGAAAAGCAAAAGTACTACTATGACAGAGGAACACAAAACCTACCTGAACTCCACACTGGTGACCAAGTAAGGTTGAAAGACAAAACAAACACATGGACTCAGAAGGGAACTTTCCTGAGTGAAGTTCAACCAAGATCATACACCATTCAGACAGATGAGGGTGCTGTTCTGAGAAGAAATCGTCGAGATCTTCTCATGGGACCAGCCACAGCAGGTCAAGAGACTGATACTGTTGAACAACCTGATCACACAGCTGAGAACCAATCATCTGAGGCAACAACTCAGATTCAAGGACAATCAATCAGAAAATCCTCAAGACACGTGAAGCCTCCTGAGAGACTCATTGAGCAAATTTAAGGACTATTGTTATAGAAGGAAGTAATGTTATCTTATTCTTTCTTCAAGTTCTAGTGTATTGACATATTTCATGTGAACACACAAAGCAAGGTTAAAAAACCTTGATCATGATAATGATAATGTAAGTTCATTAAGTGTTACAGTTAAAATGCAGATTAATACAAAGAAAACATGTTGTTAGTTAAAAGTAAAATACTTTTGTTTTAAGAAAAGGAGATGTAATGATATCAGCAAATAGAGATGGTATTTGCCTGTTCGATTATGATGCCTTAATAGCATGATTGCATGTATTGATTGCTTGTGCCTGACCAGCAGAGGGCATGTGACCGAGAGAAGCAAGGCAGTTAGTTTAGTTTCGGTTTCGTTCTAGATGCATCACAGCATCGTGTCTCCTGAATGCTGTATAAAGAGTTGAACAGACTTTAGATTAAAACTCATTCTCTTTCATAAATGTCTCATCATTGAACCCACAAAGAAATCAATACACCTATATTAGCATATTCTCCTCACAACAGCAAGACCAATATAACATTATGCAGCTGTTGGCAGATGTGGCAGCATGTTACTAACTGAGTGAGCTTGAAGGGCTGTCTTGCTGCAGTTGTACAGGGCCTTGGTGAGACCACATCTTGAGTATTGTGTGCAGTTTTGGCCGCCTTATCTGAGGAAGGATGTTCTTGCCATGGAAGGAGTGCAGTGAAGATTCACCAGGCTGGTACCTGGGATGGCAGGAATGACGTATGAGGAGAGATTGGGTCGATTGGGCTTGTACTCGCTGGAGTTTAGAAGAATGAGAGGCGATCTCATCGAAACTTATAAAATTCTAACAGGACTAGACAGACTAGATGCTGGAAGGATGTTCCCGATGGTCGGGGAGTCCAGAACCAGGGGTCACAGTCTAAGGATAAGGGGTAAGCCATTTAGGACAGAGATGAGGAGGAATTTCTTCACCCAGAAAGTGGTGAACCTGTGGAATTCTCTACCAAAGAAGGCAGTAGAGGCCAATTCATTAAATATATTCAAGAAGGAGTTGGATATATTTCTTACGGCTAAAGGGATCACGGGATATGGAGAGAAGGCAGGAGCAGGGTACTGAATTTGGATGATCAGCCATGATCTCATTGAATGGCGGAGCAGGCTCGAGGGGCCGAATGGCCTACTCCTGCTCCTATCTTCTATGTTTCTATGTTAAGCAAGAAGAAGTTGAAGAGAACACCGATCTTGTCAGGATGCCATGAAACCACCAAGAACTTCCTTGCTAACCCATTCATAAAGCCTCTTTATCGTGGGTGAGGCAATGCAGGTTGATAGCATCAGCGCAGCTTCCTTCTCAATGGCTGTAGCCCAATGCCAAGCCTACATTCCGCCTTGTGTGAAGGGGTAACTACTCAGCATGCAAGTAGCTAGACTTGGTGGCTAAACCTGAAGCAGTTATGTGAGGTGAAGCCTTTCCTTTGCCAGCCACCAAGTTCCAGCTAAAGCAACGATTCAAGGAGAAGGCTCACCACCACCTGGTCAGGGTAACTAGGAAAGGGTAATATGTGTAGCCTTGCCAGCATCCCAAAAACAAATGAAATAAAAAGATATTGTAGTTGAGGGTGCAGTATACTGATGGCACATGTGTGGACTCGGTGCTTTCTGCATGCATATGACAGCCAATCATTTCATTTGAGTTGGGAAACTACAGTCATTCACACATTGGCATCTTCCCTCAGGTCAGAAAACTTGTTTCTTATCTGACCACGCAACCTATGGACCAGGGAGAGTGCATTGACTCTGTGGGCACCCTCCTGCCATGCTTGCTACACATTGGGCTCTGCCCCAGATATGGATGCCTTGCTCTGCTGTACCTCCTCCAGTAATATATCTGGCATCTCCTCATCAAAGGGCAGTTCTGGTGCTCGACCTTTGGTGAAACGTCATCTCATTCCCAGTACCCTAGCAGAACAGTCACTTACAACGGCAAGGAACTGCAGCCCTTTATCAACAGCAGTCGTTTAAGCGGCACTCCCCTATTCCCTGCCCACTTGCACCCATAGTGCTTCCGATACACATGGAAAACACTCTGGGAGCATATTGGAATTATATAAATGAGGTGTGCTCACTGAATCTGCAATCAATGAACTAACCCATCTGTTGTGGGAACAAATACATTCAAATACAGAATAATAAAGGATAAGTAAATATGGCAATACAGCAGGAATACAGCAGCGCCTATATTTCCTAAGGAGGCTGAAGGGATGTAACCTGTCACCCCTGATCCTCTCTAACTTTTACCGCTGCACAATAGAGAGCATCCTGATGAACTGTATCACAGTATGGTATGGCAGCTGTAGCTACTGTGACCGGAAAGCCCTGCGGCGGGTAGTCAAAACTGCCCAACGCATTACCGGCACCCGGCTACCGACCATAGAGCACATATACCAGAAACGCTGTTTACGGAGGTCACGGACCATCATCAAAGACCCTACCCACCCCAGCCACAGTCTGTCCGCCCTCCTGCCATCTGGGAGACGCTACAGATGCATTCGCACCCGAACGACCAGATTTAGGAACAGCTTCTTTCCCAGGGCTGTCATCCTACTGAACTCCACAAATAAACTCTAAAGCCTGCACATCTGCCAATGCACTTTATTATGGTTATGTTTATGTTAATGTATTACAAGCCAAATGAATGTTGAATGTTTAAATGTCTTAATCTAAAGGACACTCTCGGGAGCCACAAGCCTACATTTCGTTGTACTGCACTTGTGCACTAACAATGACAATAAAGTTGATTATGATTATGATTATGATTATATCAGAGAACCTAACTGTAAGGTGGGAGGTTATCACACACTCAAATTCATGGCTGATCGACTGTGGTTAACAAGGATGCCCGATTATGGCTAATGCCATAGTTCAAATGGAAAAAAAGAGATACATTTTCATATCAAAAGCTGTAACTTGTTATGTCAATTAGCCTGTGTTAATGTTTTCTTTTATGTCTAATTAGTGAAAAATTCATTATTTTTATTGGGATGACAATTTTTGCTGATTTTGTGAATTAAAAAAAACTGACAATACTATAACCCCTTTGAAAAAATAATAGAAGCCATAAATGATACTGCACTAAGTGTTAGACAATGATATTAAAATCCAATAAATATATCTGTATGCCATTGGTCGAATATAAAATAGCCCTAGATATGTTAATACTTTGTTGCCTGTTACATCCTGCACAACATGATGACCACCCTTGGTATTACTGTTGACCTGGTAGAGGACAACAATGACTGAGGTTAGATGCAGATAGAAGGCCCAAAGAGCTTGCTGGAACAAGGTCAACTAGCTGGCAGGACATCCCACATGCTATAAACTTAAATAAATGTTTTGTTTTTATTTTAAACGATTGTTATTGGGCATATAAGAAAGAAGAAAGAACTTGCATTTATCTAGCACCTTCCATGGCCTTGAGACCTCCCAAAGTGATTTGCAGCCAATGAAGTACTTTTGAAGTGTAGTCACGACTGTAATGTAGGAAACGTGGCAGCCAATTTGCGCACAGGGAGATCCCACAAACAGCAATGTGATAATGACCAGGTGATCTGTTTTTAGTGCTGTTGGCTGAGAGATAAATATTGGCCAGGGCATCGGGGAGAACTCTCCCGCTCTTCTTTGAAATAGGATATTTTACGTCTACCTGAGAGGACAGATGGGGCTTCAGTTTAATGTCTCATGTGAAAGACGGCACCTTCGACAGTGTAGCACTCCCTCAGTACGGCACTGGAGAGTCAGCCTAGATTTTGTGCTCAACATAAGAACATAAGAAACAGGAGCAGGAATAGGCCACTTGGCCCCTCGAGCCTGCTCCGCCATTCAATAAGATCATGGCTGATCTTGGGCTCAAAGCCACTTCCCTGCCCACTCCCCATAACCCTTCACTCCCTTATCTTGTCAAAATCTGTCTATCTCCACCTTAAATGTATTTAATGACCCAGCCTCCACGGCTCTCTGGGGCAGAGAATTCCACAGATTTACGATCCTCCTCATCTCAGTTCTAAAAGGGTGACCTTTTATTCTAAAACTGTTCCCCCGCGTTCTAGATTTCCCCACGAGGGGAAACATCCTCTCTGCATCTACCTTGTCGAGCCCCCTCAGTATCTTATATGTTTCAATAAGGTCACCTCTCATTCTTCTAAATTCCAGAGTATAGGCCCAACCTGCTCAACCTTTCTTCATAAGTCAACCCCCTCATCTCAGGAATCAACCATGTGAATCGTCTCTGAACTGCCTCCAATGCAAGTATATCCTTCCTTAAATAAGGAGACCAAAACTGTACGCAGTACTCAAGGTGTGGTCTCACCAATACCCTGTACAGTTGTAGCAGGACTTCCCTGCTTTTATACACCAACCCCCTTGAAATAAAGGCCAACATTCCATTTGCCTTTTTGATTACTTGCTGCACCTGCATGCTAACTTTTTGTGTTTCATGCACAAGGACCTCCAGGTCCCTCTGAACTGTAGCATTTTGTAATCTCTCTCCATTTAAATAATAATTTGCACATTTATTTTTCCTGCCAAAGTGGATAACCTCGCACTTTCCCATATTATACTCCATCTGCCAAATGTTTGCCCACTCACTTAGCCTGTCTATATCCCTTTGCAAATTCTTTGAGTCCTCTGCACAACTTGCTTTCTCACCCATCTTTGTATCATCTGCAAACTTGGCTACATTACACTCAGTCCCTTCATCCAAGTCATTAATGTAGATTGTAAATAGTTGAGGCCCCAGCACCGATCCATGTGGCACCCCACTAGTTACCATTTGCCAACTGGAAAATGACCCATTTATTCCGACTCTCTGCTTTCTGTTAGTTAGCCAATTGTCTATTCATGCTAATATATTATCCCCAACTCCGTGAGCTCTTATCTTATGCAGTAACCTTTTATGTGGCAGCTTATCGAATGCCTTCTGGAAATCCAAATACACCATATCCATTGGCTCACCCTTATCCACCCTGCTCATTACATCCTCAAAGAGCATCAGCAAATTTGTTAAACATGATTTCCCTTTCATAAAACCATGCTGACTCTGCTTGACTGCATTATGATTTTCCAAATGCCCTGCTACTGCTTCCTTAATGAAGGACTCCAGCATTTTCTCAACGACAGATGTTAGGCTAACTGGTCTATAGTTTCCTGCTTTCTGTCTCCCTCCTTTCTTAAATAGGGGTGTTACATTTGCGGTTTTCTAATCCGCTGGGACCTCTCCAGAGTCCAGGGAATTTTGGTATATTGCAAACAATGCATCCACTATGACTGCAGCCACTTCTTTTAAGACCCTGGGATACAGGCCATCTGGTCCAGGGGACTTGTCATCTTTTAGTCCCATTATTTTACCAAGTACTTTTTCCTTAGTGATAGTGATTGTCTTTAGTTCCCCCCTCCCTGTGGCCCCTTGATTGTCCATTATTGAGATGTTGTTAGTGTCTTCTACCGTGAAGACAGATACAAAATATTTGTTCAGAGTCTCTGCCATTTCCCCGTTCCCCATTATTAATTCCCCATTCTCATCCTCTAAGGGACCAATGTTTACTTTAGCTACTCTCTTCCTTTTTATATACCTGTAGAAGTTCATACTTTCTGCTTTAATATTTCTTGCCAGTTTACTCTCATAGTTCATCTTCTCTATCTTTATTATTTTTTTTAGTCATCCTTTGCTGGTTTTTAAAAATTTCCCAATCCTCTGGCTTCCCACCAATCTCGGCAACATTGTATGATTCATTTTCAATTTGATACCATCCTTTACTTCCTCAGTTAACCACGGATAGTGCTCCCTTCTCTTAAAATCTTTCTTTCTCACTGGAATATATTTTTGTTGAGAGTTATAAAATATCTCCTTAAATGTCCGCCACTGCATTTCAACTGTCTTACCTTTTAATTTATTAATTTATTTTATTTTATAATTTATTTTCTGGAGGGCAGCTTAAACCCACGACCTTCTGATTCAAAGGCCACTCTTGCCACCAGTAATACCAATATATCTCACACACTTACATACAATGCATTGTACTATGCAGGATCCTGGCACACACTTGCTGTAACATTTGAGAGAACAAAGGATACAAATCATGGAAATATATGGACCCAGCTCTTTGGTGCATATGCTCTAGATGCAAAAAGTTAAGAATTTTGCCAATAACATCTACAGTGGATGCAAGGCTAACGTGGATGCTAACATGGAGTTTCAGCTAAGGTGTTGCAAGAGATTGCTGTCTCTTCTGATATCTTTGCCCGCCTGCAATAATACACCCGTAAAAAGTTTCTCTCTTTATATTGCAGATATACGGTTGGGTATATGTATACCAATAACAAGAAATGAAAATTCTATGCACGTTTAGAAACATAGAAACATAGAAGATAGGAGCAGGAGTAGGCCATCCGGCCCCTCGAGCCTGCTCCGCCATTCGATGAGATCATGGCTGATCATCCAAGCTCAGTACCCCATACCTGCCTTCTCCCCATATCCCTTGATACCTTTAGCTCTAAGAAATATATCTAACTCCTTCTTGAATATATTTAAAGACTTGGCCTCAACTGCCTTCTGTGGTAGAGAATTCCACAGGTTCACCACTCTCTGGGTGAGAAATTCTTCCTCATCTCTGTCCTAGATGGCTTACCCCTTATCCTTAGACTATGACCCCTGGTTCTGGACTCTCCGACCATCGGGAACATTCTACCTGCATCTAGTTTGTCCAGACCTGTCAGAATTTTATAAGTTTCGATGAGGTCCTCTCTCATTCTTCTAAACTCCAGCGAGTATAAGCCCAATCGACCCAATCTCTCCTCATACGTCATTCCTGCCATCTCAGGTATCAGCCTTGTGAATCTTCGCTGAACTCCTTCCATGGCAAGAACATCCTTCCTCAGATAAGGCGACCAAAACTGCACACAGTACTCAAGATGTGGTCTCACCAAGGCCCTGTACAACTGCAACAGGACATCCTTGCTCCTGTACTCAAACCCTTTCGCGATGAAGGCCAACATACCATTTGCCTTCTTCACCGTCTGCTGCACCTGCATGCTTACCTTCAGCGACTGGTGCACAAGGACACCTAGGTCTCGTTGCACTTCCCCTTCTCCCAATCTATTGCCATTCAAATAATAGTCTGTCTTTCTGTTTTTGACACCAAAGTGGATAACCTTGCATTTATCCACATTATATTGCATCTGCCACGCTTCTGCCCAATCACCCAACCTGTCCAAATCATCCTGGAGTTTCTCGGTATCCTCCTCGCAGCACACATGCCCACCCAGCTTTGTGTCGTCTGCAAACTTGGAGATATTACATCTAGTTCCCTTATCTAGATCATTAATGTATATTGTGAATAGCTGGGGTCCAAGGACCGGTCCCTGCGGTACCCCACTAGTCACTGCCTGCCACTCGGAAAAAGACCCGTTAATTCCTACTCTCTGCTTTCTGTCTGCCAACCAGTTCTCTATCCAAGTCAATACCTTGCCCCCAATCCCATGTGCCTTAACTTTACACACTAATCTCTTATGCGGGACCTTATTGAAAGCCTTTTGAAAGTCCAAATACAGCACGTCTACTGGTTCTCCCTTATTTATTTACCCAGTTACATCCTCAAAAAATTCCAGTAGATTAGTCAAGCACGATTTACCTTTTGTAAATCCATGTTGACTTTGTCCGATCCTGTCACTGTTTTCCAAGTGCTCAGCTATTACATCCTTTATAATGGACTCTAGCATTTTCCCCACTACCGATGTCAGGCTTACCGGTCTGTAATTCCCCGCTTTCTCTCTACCATCCTTTTTGAATAGTGGGGTAACATTAGCTACCCTCCAATGCATGGGTACAGTTCCAGATTCCAGCGAATTTTGGAAGATGATCAGCAATGCATCTACTATTTCTAGGGACACCTCCTTAAGTACCCTAGGATGTAGATTATCAGGCCCTGGGGATTTATCGGCCTTCAATCCCGTCAATTTCCCTAACACCATTTCCCTACAAATACTGATTTTTTTCAGTTCCTCCCTCTCATCAGACCCTATGTTCTCCAACATCTCTGGGAGGTTATTTGTGTCCTCCTTTGTGAAGACAGAACCAAAATATGCATTTAATTGGTCTGCCATTTCTTTGTTCCCCATTATAATTTCCCCTGCTTCTGACTGCAAGGAACCTACACTTGATTTCACTAATCTTTTTCTCTTCACATATCTATAAAAGCTCTTACAGCCAGTTTTTATGTTCCCTGCAAGCTTACTTTCATATTCTATTTTCCCCTTCTTAATTAATCCCTTTATCCTCCTTTGTTGAATCCTAAACTACTCCCAATCCTCAGGGTTACTGCTTTTTCTGGCCAATTTATATGCCCTCTCCTTGGATCTTATGCTATCCCTAATTTCCCTTGTTAGCCACGATTGAGTCACCCTTTTTGTTTTATTCTTATCCCAAACTGGGATGAACAACTTCTGTAGTTCATCCATGCTGTCTTTGAATGTTTGCCATTGCCTATCCACCGTCAACCCTTTGAGTGACATTCCCCAATCAATCCTACCCAATTCGCACCTCATACCATCGTAGTTTCCTTTATTTAAATTCAGGACCCTAGTCTCCAAGTCAACTACTTCACTCTCCATCCTAATGAAGAATTATATCATATTATGATCGCTCTGACCCAAGGGGTCTCATACAACAAGATTGCTAATTAATCCTCTCTCATTACATAATACCCAGTCTAAGATGGCCTGATCTCTGGTTGGTTCCTCGACATATTGTTCCAGAAAACCATCGCGTAAACATTCTAGGAATTCCTTCTCCACAGTATTTTTACTAATTTGGTTAGCCCAATCTATATGTAAATTAAAGTCACCCATGATGACTGCTGTGCCCTTACTGCATGCTTCTCTAATTTCCCATTTAATGCCATCCCCAACCTCCGTATTACTGTTTGGAGGTCTATATACCACTCCCACTAACGTTTTCTGCCCCTTGATATTTCTCAGTTCAATCCATACAGATTCCGCATCATCAGAGTTAATATCCTTCCTTTCAATTGTGTTAATCCCCTCTTTAACCAGCAATGCTACCTCACCTCCCTTTCTTTTTTGCCTATCCTTCCTAAATATTGAATACCCCTGGATGTTGAGTTCCCAGCCTTGGCCACCCTGGAGCCATGTTTCTGTAATCCCAATCAAATCATATTCGTTTACCTCTATTTGCACAGCTAATTCATCCACCTTGTTCCGAATGCTCCTTGCATTAAGACACAAAGCCTTCAGGCTTGTTTTTTTAACGCTCTCAGACCTATATGAATTATTATTTACTGTGACCATGTTTGATTTAAACTGTTTAGTTCTTTGCCTTGTAATTTTGTTTTTCTCCTTCCTGTCTTTTGCTTTTTTCCTTGTTTCCCTTTCCTCTGTCTCCCTGCTCAGGTTCCCAACCCCCTGCCACTTTAGTTTAAACCCTCCGCAACAGCACTAGCAAACACTCCCCCTAGGACATCGGTCCCGGCCCTGCCCAGGTGCAAACCGTCCCGTTTGTACTGGTCCCACCTCTCCCAGAACCGGTTCCAATGTCCAAGGAATTTGAATCCCTCCCCCTTGCACCATTCCTCTGGCCACGTATTCATTTGAAATATCCTCCTATTTCTACTCTGACTAGCACGTGGCACTGGTAGCAATCCTGAGATTACTACCTTTGAGGTCATATTTTTTAATTTACCTCCTAACTCCCTATATTCTGCATTTAGGACCTCATCCCGTTTTTTACCTATATCGTTGGTGCCTATGTGCACCACGACAACTGGCTGTTCGCCCTCCCCCTCCAAAATGTTCTGCAGCCGCTCCGAGACGTCCTTGACCCTTGCACTAGGGAGGCGACACACCATCCTGGAGTCTCCATTGCGGCCGCAAAAATGCCTATCTATTCCCCTTACAATTGAGCCCCCTATCACTATAGCTCTTCCAGTCTTTTTCCTCCCAGCCTGTGCAGCAGAGCCACCCATGTTGCCAGGAAGTTGGCTGCAGCTGCCTTCCCCTGATGAGTCATCCCCCCCAACAGTATTCAAAATGGTATATCTGTTTGAGAGGGGGATGGCCACAGGGGATTCCTGCACCACCTGCCTGCGCCTCTTACTCTGCCTGCTGGTCACCCATTCCCTTCCTGCCTGTACACCCTTTACCTGCGGTGTGACCAACTCGCTAAATGTGATATTCACGACGTCCTCAGCATCGTAAATGCTCCAAAATTAATCCATCCGCAGCTCCAGTGCCGCAATGCGGTCTGTCAGTAGCTGCAGCTGGACACACTTCCCGCACACATGGTCGTCAGGGACGCAGGAAGCGTCCCTGATTTCCCACATAGAGCAGGAGGAGCATACTACGGGGCTGGGCTGTCCTGCCATGACTTACCCTTTAAAATTAAATGAATCCCACCAATTTCACTTCAATTAACTGATATACTCAAAGGCCCTTGCTTAATAGTAGTCCCCGCTACACAACAGAGACCTTAGAAACCACAAAATTTAAGCTGCATGTGGGAAACTGATGTAAGATACACAGACTTGTTTACGATGGAATATTCCAGGACCAACTTTTAGTTGTCCATGTCTTTCATAGGATCATACAGCACAGCAGGAGGCCATTCGGCCCATTGTGCCAGTGCCGGCTCTTTGAAAGAGCTATCCAATTAGTCCTGCTCGCCTGTTCTTTCCCCGTAGCCCTGCAATTTTTCCTTTTCAAGCATTTATCCAATTCCCTTTTGAAAGTTACTGCTGAATCTGCTTCCCCCACCCTTTCAGGCAGTGCAATTCGGATCACAACAACTTGTCCATGTCTTTATATTGGGTTATTGCCAAACACATTCACAAATTGAATGTGATGAATAAAGATGTGAAAATTCTAAACTTACACAAAGCATGCATAGTGAAAATACTATTTTTGATTCTAACAAATCAACATTTATTGAGCTTACATTGCTACTTGTGAATGTAAAAGTATTCACCTAAGTATCACATCAATTCTATAATACCAGTTGTAAGGCACAGTGCTTTCCGTAATACATTCACCTCTATGTTCAACCAATGGACCCAGTCAAGATGCTGAATGTTGTTGCACCCTAAGCTGTGTACATAGATTTTTCACTATGTAAGTTTACTGTGGAGTTGTTTGGTGGCTGTAATACTACCAGCAATAGGCCATCTCTAGAGAACCATTTGAGTGGCGGTGCTTGTTGTAAGTGTAAAGGCCTATGATTGACAGCAAAACTGGCAAATTATCAGATGAGGGATTTGAATATTGGATTCGATGGGACATTAGTAGGACATTAATTTATCTCCAGTAGATCTCCTGTGATATTGCTCACGGTGGGTCAGATATACTCTCTCTCTTTTAATGTCTCTGTTTTCTTTGTGTTGCTGATTTTCTCTATTACTCTTGTTTTCTTCTGTCATTTCAGTTCAGAGGTAATGGCTGATGAGGCAGGGCAGGAAAAGAAGCCGCCAAGGGCCATTATCTCGTAGCGTGACATGAAATCTCCCTGGGCAAACAGTCTGAGGTGACGGATACTGGATAGCTTCAGGAAGCTTTCTGTACAGATTCAAGTCCCCTTTGTGCCAGAGCAGCAAAACATACATTAACAAATGTGACTTGCCTACTGTGAAGCTTCCCGCAGGGAATATAACTTGCAAGGAACGGCTGGAAAACATTAGCATTAAAAAGGCAGCAATAGTTGTGGGCCGCAAATGTAGCGCCCATGTAGGAATGCACTTCACCAGAATATGCATAATATGCATGGGGGGGGGGGAGACGGGGGCGGGGGGGGGGGTTGGAGCGGAGAGGGCGGGGGGTGTTCCCACACTATTTCTTGGCCAAATAGATGTCAAATCTAACAGAGATCGGCCTACACAGGAGTTCTCCTGGGCTCACACTGTAACTACAGTGAGAGACTGGCGGAACCCCAAGCGAAACAGCGTGAATGGCTGTGAACGCTGTTTCTTAGCTGGGGGTGTTTGCTGGGGCTATCAGAAATCCAGATTCAGAGCTGTGCCTTAAGCTGCAAGGATACCTGCAGCTACCGTGCAGCGTAAAGCTGGTATATCCCACGACAGTACCGATCGGCTGTGGCTCCACCTCCTCGCCAGTGTGTTGACACATGGGATTGGTAAAGTGAAGCTGGAACAGAGGGCAACCCTTTTGCAAGCACTTCATGTAGCATTGCCCCACAAACACACACACTTCAGCAGCCATTAAACGGGGTCAGCACTGGGGTGTTCCGTCACTTGCCTGCAGGCATTTTCCTGCACCTTAGGGTTGCAGAGGTCGATGGAAGAGGGGACTAAGAAATGGCAAGCAAAGAGGATCATATTGTTTTTCTTCCATCCATGCTTCTTACTGGATTATTTAATGGTTCTTTTTTAAGAGATTAATAACACAGTCAATCCCACTTACTTGCTACTCAAATCCCATATTTTTTTATTCATTCATTGGCAAGGCCAGTATTTATTGCCCATCCCTAATTGCCCTTGTGAAGGTAATGGTGAGCCGCCGCCTTGATCTCTGCACTCCGTGTGCTGATGGTACTCCCGCAGTGCTGTTAGGGAGGGAGTTCCAAGATTTTAACCCAGTGATGAAGGATTGGCGATATAATCCCAAGTCAGGACGGTGTGTGACTTGGAGGGGATCTTAGAGGTGGTGGTGTTCCCATGCGCCTGCTGCCCTTGTCCTTCTAGGTGGTAGAGGCCGTGGGTTTGGAAGGTGCTGCCGAAGAAGCCTTGGCGAGTTGCTGCAGTGCATCTTGTAGATGGTACACACTGCAGCCGGTGGTGGAGGGAGTGAATGTTTAAGGTGGTAGAGGGGGTGCCAATCAAGTGGTCTGCTGTGTCCTGGATGGTGTCGAGATTCTTAGGTGTTGTTGGCGCTGCACTCATCCAGGCAAGTGGAGAGAATTCCATCACACTCCTGACTTGTGCCATGTAGATGGTGGAAAGACTTTGGGGAATCAGGAGGTGAGTCACTCGCCACAGAATACCTGCTCTTGTAGCCACAGTATTTATGTGGCTGGTCCAGTTAAGTTTCTGGTCAATGGTGACCCCCAGGTTGTTGGTGGTGGGGGATTCGGCGATGGTAATCCTGTTGAATGTCAAGGGGAGGTGGATAGACTCTCTCTTGTTGGAGATTGTCATTACCTAGCAATTGTGTGGCCTGAATGTTACGTGGCACTTATCAGCATAAGCCTGAATGTTCTGCATGCGGGCATGGACTGCTTCATTATCTGAGGAGTTGCAAATGGAACTGAACACTGTGCAATCATCAGTGAACATCCCCACTCATGATGGAGGGAAGGTCATTGATGAAGCAGCTGAAGGTGGTTGGGCCTAGGACACTACCTTGAGGAACTCCTGCAGCGATGTCCTGGGGCTGAGATGATTGGCTTCCAACAACCACAACCATTTTCCTTTGTGCTGGGTATGACTCCAGTCAGTGGAGAGATTTCCTCCTGATTCCTATTGACTTCAATTTTACTGGGGCTCCTTGATGCAACAATCGGCCAAATGCTGCCTTGATGTCAAGGGCAGTCACTCTCACCTCTGGAATTCAGCTCTTTTGTCCATGTTTGGATCAAAGCTGTAATGAGGTCTGGAGCCGAGTGGTCCTGGCGGAACCCAAACTGGGCATCAGTGAGCAGGTTATTGGTGAGTAAGTGCTGCTTGATAGCACTGTCGACGACACCTTTCATCACTTTGCTGATGATTGAGAGTAGACTGATGGGGCGGTAATGGGATTTGTCCTGCTTTTTCTGGACAGGACATACCTGGGCAACTTTCCACTTTGTCGGGTAGATGCCAGTGTTGTAGCTGTACTGGAACAGCTTGTTCCAGTACAGCTACAAATATATTCACATATCAGTCATGTCCATTATTTCCTGTGTCCTGATTCCTTTGCGTAAGCCAGAATATAAACTCAGTCATTTATATGCAACTTTGATGAATGCAAATCTGGACTGGAGTACATGAGAGGACAGCCACAGCTTTAAAGGTAATAATAACAACATTACCACAATGGGAATGTTTATTTTGTTACATAAAGATAAGGAATGAACTACATCATCAGAAACTGTTTCAGCACAAATATCCTGTTTACTGCCCCTTATCATCCTTTAATCTCAAAATATATCAATTTGTAGTAATATATAATAGTAATGTATAATGGCCCAGAATTTGCGGCCAGTGGCAAAACAAAGGCTTTCGCCGCTGGCCCCGAAGAACGCTGCGCACAAGGGTCTCGCGATCCCTGTGTCGAGAATTTGGGGTTTTCCGACCTACAATTCAAATCAACGGAATTTAATGGGGATCCCCTTGTGCGAAGTGCTGTGACATCAACAGGCTGTCTAAGCAGCCAATCAAAAGGCAGAATTCTCAGAAACAGCGAGCAAGGAAGTGAGTAAAGTTAAAATTCTAACTTTTTAAAAATGTTAGAGAGAGCAAAACAAAGATTGGGCTTTATTTCAAACCTGAAATAAAGATGGACAAACTTTAAAAAACATTTTTTTGAAAAGTTTCTTAAAAATTTTAATTTTTATTAAAATGGACAAATTTCACACTGCACAAAATTAAAATGTGTTTTCCAGGCCCTTAACCTTTGTTTAGCATCAATACACTGTTAAAATGGCAGTTACACCTAATCCCTTTTGGTCTAACTTTTCGTGGGGAATTTAACAGCATAATACTGCGGAAGAGCCGAAGTTTTCATCAGTTTCTCTGATTTGAGAGATTTCACTGATTGCCGGCACTGTGGGCGGTTGGGAGTGGGGCGGTGCGGGCAGCGCTGGTGGGGGCGGGGGAACAGCACAGTCAGTTTTGGAGCCAGACCACAACTTCAGGATTTCCGCAAAATCCCAAAGTTGCGGTCAGTTTCAAAGGCGGAACGATGGTGAATGCTGCCAGTTCACCGTCATCCCGACTGCAAATTCCGGGCCAATATTGCAGCTATTTAGTTCACAGGCTTTTGCTGCAGTGTAACAATGCCAGTCTTCATAAATGACGCAGGGGATTCTTAGCCATGCATTCATACTGTATTTCATTCTTTTTTATGCAAGTAGATGATTTTCCATGTCAGAGAACCACTTTGGAAGCTACTTTGAATATTCATCAGTTAATAAGTATGGTATTAATGGTATCAAAGAAAGAAATATATAGCCCCTTTCACGACCTCAGGACGTTTCAAAGCACTTTACAGCCAATGAAGTACATTTGAAGTGTAGTCACTGTTGTAATGTAGGAAACTCAGCAGCCAATTTGCACACAGCAAGAGCCCACAAACAGCAATGAAATAATGACCAGATAATCTGTTTTAATAATTTTGGTTGAGATATAAATATTGGCCCGGCTACCGACCATAGAGCACATATACCAGAAACGCTGTTTACGGAGGTCACGGACCATCATCAAAGACCCTACCCACCCCAGCTACAGTCTGTTCGCCCTCCTGCCATCTGGGAGACGCTACAGATGCATTCGCACCCGTACGACCAGATTTAGGAACAGCTTCTTTCCCAGGGCTATCATCCTACTGAACTCCACAAATAAACTCTAAAGCCTGCACATCTGCCAATGCACTTTATTATGGTTATGTTTGTGTTAATGTATTACAAGCCAAATGAATGTTGAATGTTTAAATGTCTTAATCTAAATGTACACTCTCGGGAGCCGCAAGCCTACATTTCGTTGTACTGCACTTGTGCACTAACAATGACAATAAAGTTGATTATGATTATGATTATGATTATGAACTCTTCAAAATAGTGCCATGGGATCTTTTACATCTACCTAAGAGGCCAAATGGGCCTTCGTTTATTGCCTATCCCGATCACTTTTTAACTGGCAGTTTCCAACAAAGGTTAAACCAATGGCAAATTGTTTATTTTTTTTTTTTTAAATCGCATTGAATTGTATACTACCTGTATATGGTTACACTGTTAAATCAAGGCTCTCATCATTGGGAGAAGGGAGGGGGAAGAACTAATTTTCATTGTTTGAATTATGTCTTGTGTACTTTTAGAACATGTCAAATTATGTTTGTTGTTGTAGTGCGGAGTCTGTAATTCATTTTTACAAGGACACTGTGCTTCATCGTAGATTAACTGCCAATTAAAAAGAAAACATAGACTTCAGCCACAGTTTGGAAAGATTTATTCACCTTATCTATTTTAGTGCAGCTTAAGAGATTTGTTGAAGTGGCTTATTTAGCTGATGGGTTAGGATCGCTCTGGATTTATTAGCAAATTCTTACATATTTGGAGGAGGTTGCGAGCCTTTAAGTGTCCTGGATAAAGAGGCTGTCAAATTTCAACTTCTCTTTCTTATCTCCCTGAACAGTCTGGAAAGTACAGGGGGGTTTGTCTCAAGCTTTCTGGGTGGCTAATCACTCAACCGAAGCTTGTTTCTTTTTAGCACCAGTATATTAAAACACCTGGCCCTGGAGGTGAAGCTCGGGAGTCTCCCAACTTAACCTGAGCGGATATTTGGAGAGACCCAATTCACCGTATAGAAGAAGCTAATTCGTTGCCCCTAAAAAAAAAATCAATTTTTTTGATATTGGAACAGGCTGCAGGAATTTTGAATTCAGCTTTGCCAGTGAGCAATTTGAAATTATTGGACAGTAACTCTGCCAACAATCATAGAATTTACAGCACAGAAGGTGGCACCTATACCACCTCCCCTACTTTGGAGCTATGTGCACCAATCCCACTCCCCTGCTCTTTTTTCCATATCCTTTTTATATTCTTCCCTTTCAAATACTTATCCAAATTCAATTTTACCTGACGTTATAATCTCTGTCTCAATAGCCACTGTGGTAAAGTTGTTCTAAAAACCCCTCTGTTTGAAAGTCATTGTTCCAACCTAACCCTTCATTTTGCTCACTTTGGGTGGTCTTGATGTACAGAAAATCCAAAGAGATTCAGGTGTAACTTTTAGAGATGTGGACATTAGGCAAACACTATGGACTGAAGACTGTCTAAGTAAGTAGATGTACTAAACTACTGAACAGAAGCTGCCTGGAAGTAGAGTGCATTGGTATAATGTTATGAACTGAGTTTATATCTGCAGTTGCCTGCATTGTGAACTCCATTGAAGGAAAAGTAAGTTATTTGTTAATAAAAACAATGACTACACATTTATTTGAGAGGTTCAAATCAATAATGTAATACTTTTAATTTAGTGTGAACAAAGAATGCAATTGGCTAAACAAGACACATTCTACGCATCTTCTTGACCATGTCCTCACTGTCTCATGTACAAAATTGTCAGCCTGTTCTGACATTGTTTGAAAATCATTACTATATCATGTGAAAGCTGAAGGTATTCAAGATTTTTTTTTTTAAAGTGTTTTTTTAATGTCAATCTTTTCCTCTCCTCTCCTAAAGGCATGGCCTCCCTGCTGGGTTACAGTTCCACACGCTCCCGTTGTCCTCTGGTACTTTTCCCAAGGTGCCGTTGTTCATCAGCTTTGACAATGAAAGCTGTTTGACTATTTGACTTCGGGAAGCATCACAGCTGAGGATGATCCTGTCCTCGTGCCCCGTTACATTCAGTTTTGGCTTGGTGGTAGCACTCTCACCTCTGAGCCTGAAGGTCGTGGGTTCATAGACCTACCACAGAGACTTAAGCCCAAAACCTATTCTGCCAACTTAGTGCAGTATTGAAGGATCTCTACAATATCAGAGGTGCTGTCTTTTGGATGAGATGCTAAACTGTGATCCTGTCTGTCCTCTTAGGTGGAGGTAAAAGATCCCATGGTACTATTTGAAGAAGTGCATTTGAGTTCTCCCAGTGTCTTGGCCAACATTGATCCTTCAATCAACATCCCTAAAACAGATTGGCCTAGAAATTCAATTGCACCAAAAACAGGCGTGCGCTGCACACACCTGTTCACATGGTCACAGGGTCCTTGTGAAATTGGCGCTGGCAGCTCATTATAGAGACAACACTTAAAGGCAGCTAGCACCTCTTAAAGGGGAGGTGTACTTCGCCTGCAGACAGCAGGGAAGCAATGTGAAAGGGCTACATTGTCTGGAAGAGGTCCAGAGAGGGCATCCAGGTTCTTTGATACAGCGTTGACAAGAGGAGGGTAGAAAGCCCTCCAGGCAACACCTCTGCTGCCAATGGGAGGAGGTCAATGCCAGGAGCTTGGCTCCCAGGATGTGGCTGCAATGCCGCAAAACGTTCAATGACCTCACCAGACTGGTCAAGGTAAGAATCTTACCTCTCACATCAATTACTCTCTCCTCACATCTGCACCATGTGCAGCCTTACTACTTGCAATGGTCGCCTCCCCCGCTTCCCTTCACTCACCTACAATCACTGCACCACACTTCCCTCCTTCTCATCCTAGTCACACACCCTGCACCTTCTACTCGCACCACCATTGCAACCCTTACTTCCACCACACTTCACATCTTCCACACAATATGCGAACTATTTGACCATGACAGGCATGTTCTCAAAACAGCTCACAAGACTGTCACTACCACACGCCCTTCTTTCTTGCAGGAAGTTTTGTGCAATACAAGACACATGACGACTATCGGAGGAGGCCGAGCCCGCCTGTACACTCTGGGGGCTAAATTCAGTTGATTTGCACCTCCTGTTAGCGCCCTAAGAGGGCAAACCAACTAGCACCTGGGCGCGGCACCGCTAATGTCTCCAGCGAAATTCAGTGGGAGGTTAGTGGATGATGTCATCGCCGTGCGCAGCGCCCCGCTCGAGCCCCGGCTTTAATATTGGGTGGCGCCCCCCGACTTACCACTGGACGCTATGTCCGCCGGGGTCAAGGGGGCCTACCTGTGGCCGGGGCGGCGCTAGTTAAAGGGGAGGTGGCAGGCGGCCATTCTAGTTGCTGGCCGCCTGCCAGCTCCTGCCCCCGTTGCTATCCCCGGCCCCGTGAAGCCACCCCGCGGGGTGCCGGCGGCTCTCTGTGAGCCCGGCACTTCTCTTGAGTGCCGGGCTCATTTGCTGGCACTCACGATCCCTGGTGGCCCAGCTGGGCGCCGGGACGTGCTGCGTCAGGCCCCTCCTCTTTAATAAAGGGAGGAAGGCCTGCAGTACTGCGGTGCATGATGTGCCATAGCGCATGGTGCTGCGGCATGTAGCCCCGCAGTTTTGGCTCTCAGCGCCCCAAGAGGGAAGCGGGGCGCTTCCAGTAGCGCCCCATCTCCCTCTCAGGGCGCTACCTGGGAAAATCAGCTACGAGGGTGCTAACTTTTTCGGGCGCTGCCCCGGTGAAGGTAGCGCCCCAATGGCGCTACCCAATTTTTACCCCTCTGTCCCCTCTGGAGATAGACCTGCTGGCCATCACGGGTAGGGTGAGAGTCATGGCCACAGCAAGTGGCAATGTTGAAGGAGACGTCACGCAGGATTTCTTCACACTTTATCGTCTTCTACTTTCTTCTATCTCTCTCAACACCCTCTGCATGACAAACTGCAACTGCTTTCAGCAGCCATTCAACTCTCTCTGTTCTCCCTTCACACTAAAAGTAACCCTTGTCCCTCTCATTCACTTCAGGTGCTGAAAATGTTGCCGCCCCTCTGCCACTTCAGGAAGAGGAGGCAAGCCTTTCTGAAGATGCACAGTCACTCGATCTGACCCTAGCAAATATCAGCTCAGAGATTGGCACCACACGTACTTTAGAGGATGGGTCTTCATGTGGTGAATCACTGTCCACAAGTATGGAGGAGTTGGGGCGGGGGATATGACACCACAGGTGCCAGCTCGCCGGAGGGCGATATCGCATACTAGCTCTACTGCAGAGGGCTCAGACGCTGACTTTGAGAGTCCAGTCTACCGAAGAAGGCTGATGGGCATACACCAGGAAAGGCTAGGTGCACAGAACACCTTGCCAGCTAACTTGCACGCAAAGGCCCAGAGCATGGAGGCGTCCAGCTCCAACTCGCGTTGGGGCTTCGCGCAGAGCACGGAGACAATTCTTTCCAGCATAGACCAAGTAGTCAGATCCATGTACAAGATAATGGCACCCACCAATGTGGAGCCTCTACAGACAGCTCTGACAGTTTCCATGGCAACTCACACTGCTGCCTTGGAAGCTCAGATGGCTGCCATCTTGGCTCTGGCACCTAGTGTTGACAGGGGCTTCTAGTGCGTCACATTACTCCTTCATTTTTCTCTCGTGCGGAAACAGAGGTGTGCTGAGGCGCAGTCCCAGGAGTGTGGCCTTGGCTCCATGGGAAAGGCACCTGCTCACATCTCTCAGGATGACAGCATGCCTGCTCCCCTGCCACACCCTCTGTTAAGTCTGTGTGTTATAGTGATAATTACTACACAGACTAAGAGAGTAAATTCAACAGGTCTTTACTGGTTGGAGGTCGGGACTATATTGAATACAATATTACTACACAGTGCTTATATACCGGTGTGGTCACCACCGGTATTACGTATACAGCAGCCAGAGAAAGTAGTACATCTCTTAAGGTGGAACAGGCTTAAGTTCTCTTAAGGTGGAACAGGTTACATACACCACAATCCTCCCTTTTTAGCTTAACAGTCATATCCCCATTTAACATAACATAATAACATATATACATATATAACTTCAGGTATAACAGTTCAAAGGTTCAGTCTCTCAGGAGGCTTTCTGATGCGGCTTGGATAACGCCTCTCAGTAGTCTCTGATTCTTGTTGTTGAGGTGCCTCCTTTATTTGGTTTCCAATGTATTGGGTGTCATCATCATCAAGTACATTCCCTGCCGAGGTAGATGCTTCAGGTTCATTAACGTCTTCCACAGTTGTCTCTGTCACAACCATGGGTTCGACCCTTGCTCTCGACTCTACCAGTTGATCCGCATGACGCCTTATCACATTATGACCAATATCTACTGTGTACATCAGAGGTCCTTGTCTGGCCCGAATTGTTCCGGACTGCCATTTTTCGTTTCCATAGCCCCTTGCCAACACTGGTTGTCCTATGTCGAAAGTTCGAGTGGTCTTGTTGTTAATATGCCGAAACTGTTTGTTTTCCACTTCCCTCTGCACATTTGGTTTTAACAAGTCCAACTTGGACCGCAACCTCCTGTTATAAAACATCATGGCAGGACTTTGGTTAGTCACTGCATGATCGGCGTTTCGATATGACATCAGGAACTTGTCGACCTTGTGTTGCAGCGGAATCTGATCATCGTTCATGGCCTTAATTGCCTTTTTGAATGTCTGGACAAATCTTTCAGCCAACCCGTTTGTCGCCGGATGATATGGGGCAGAGGTATAATGTTTTACTCCATTCTTCTTTAAGAATTGTCGGAATTCTTCCGATACAAACTGTGGTCCGTTGTCCGAACAGATCTGTTCTGGCAATCCGTTCCTTGCGAATATTGTTCTTAACACCGCAATTGTCTTTTCTGAAGTAGTGGTATTCATCTTGATGACTTCTGGCCATTTGGAATGTGCATCCACCGCGATTAGGAACATGGAGTCCATGAATGGACCAGCAAACTCAATGTGTACGCGTTGCCATGGGGCTGAAGGCCATTCCCATGGGTGTAGCGGTGCTATCGGAGGTGCATTTTGCACTTTTTGGCACCCAGCGCAGCTTTTCGTTAACTCCTCAATCTGTTGGTCAATACCCGGCCACCATACATAAGCCCTAGCAAGACTTTTCATTTTAACTCCCCCCAGATGACCTTCATGCAGTTCGTTTAAAACTCTTTCCCTTAACTTGGGAGGAATAATCACTCTTGTCCCGTACATCAAGGTACCATGGCAGACGGACAGCTAGTCTCGCCTTGCCGAAAATGCCGGTAACAGAGGATCACCCCATGTTGGCCATCCTTTCACTGTCACCTCGTAGACTCTGGACAGTGTCGGGTCATTCCTGGTTTCTCTTTCAATACTTGCATTGGTGACTGGTAAACACTCGATGATGGTCGAATGAAATAACTCAACAGGGTCAACTTTCGTCGTGTCTTCTTCTTCAGGTAGTGGCAGGCGCGACAGCCCATCAGCATTGCCATGCTGTTTCGTACCTTTGAATTCTATTTGATATTGATGTGCCCCTAGGAAAAGAGACCATCTCTGGAGACGCTACGCTGTCATCACCGAAACACCCTTCTTAGGGTTAAAAATGGATACCAACGGTTGATGGTCTGTCAGAAGTGTGAATTTTTGGCCCTGCAGGTAATGATTAAACTTCTTCACTCCCCATACAAGGCTAAGAGCCTCCCTATCGATCTGCGCATAGTTGCGCTCAGCGGAGGTCAATGATCTGGATGCAAATGCGACTGGCCTTTCCGTGCCATTTGGCAACTTGTGTGAGAGTACTGCCCCAATACCATATGGGGAAGCATCACAAGCCAACCGAATAGGCAGTGTCGGGTTGAAGTGAGCCAACACTTCCTCTGAGGTGGTCAATTCTTTGCTTTTGCGAAATGCCTTCTTACAGTTTTCGCCCCATTCCCATGGTACCCCTTTCTGTAAAAGAGCGTTTAACGGGTGCAGTACCGTGGATAGATTTGGCAGAAATTTATGGTAATAGTTAATTAATCCTAGAAACGACCTCAACTGAGAGACATTCTCCGGAGCGGGAGCCTTTACAACTGCCTCAATCTTGTCAGGAGACTTATGAAGCCCCTCCCGGTCAATGACATGGCCACAGTACGAGATCCGCTTCTGGAAGAACTCACATTTCTGCCGATTTACTCTAAGTCCATACTCTTTCAGTCTGTTGAGCACCAGTTCCAAGTTTGCGAGATGTTGTTCATCACCATCACCTGTGATCAGAATATCGTCCAGGTAACATTGTGTGCCTGGAATTCCCTGTAATACCTGCTCCATGGCCCTCTGCCAAATTGCTGGAGCCGATGCCACTCCAAAAACCAGCCTATTGTACCGGTACAACCCTCGATGTGTGTTGATCGTGAGGTATTGGCGTGACTCTTCCTCAACCTCCATCTGCAAGTACGCCTGCGCCAGGTCTATCTTGGTGAAGTGTTTCCCGCCAGACAATGAAGCGAAAATATCCTCAATCCGTGGAAGCGGATACTGCACCGTGTGAAGCACCGGATTAACGGTGATTTTGAAATCTCCACAGATGCGAACCTTCCCTGGATCTCCTGGCTTGTTGCTCGCAGGACGTTTCATAACGGGAACAATGGGCGTAGCCCACTCACTCCAATCTACCTTAGACAGTACACCTGAACGTTCTAGTGCTTCCAGTTCCGCTTCAACAGTAGGTCATATTGCATAGGGTACCGGTCTGGCTTTAAAAAATTTTGGTTGTGCATGTTCATCAATCTTGATGTTTGCCGTAATTCCTCTCAGTGTTCCCAGTCCCTGCTGGAACACCTCTTTAGCATCATCCAATATTCTGGACAATCGTTTAGGTTTGACATCTGTTTCCCCAGAATCTACCGTTAGTGCCTTCAAGGAGTGCCAGTCCATATTCATTTTCCTAATCCACTCCCGTCCTAGTAGTGGTGGACCTCCTTCAGGTAACACATATAAGTCCATTACTTGGCTTTCTTCGCCCTTGTGGACCACTTCTACCTCTATTTTTCCGATGGGGTACACTCTTTGCCCCGTGTATGTTTTCAATATAATCTCCGTATCCTGTAGGGGAATATGTTGGAATAACCTTCTGTAATCTTTCTTATTCATGACCGTCAATGCCGATCCAGTGTCCAATTCCATTTTTACTTGGACTCCTGCTATCTGAAGAGTGACCCAAATTGTCTGGAGATCTGTATCCTTACCAACGTTGTGTACTCTTAAGCTATCCAGTTCATTACTGCTAGCGTCTGAATCTGACTTCTGTTCGGTCAAACTGTTCTTTGTCACCTTGTGTACATTTGCGCATTTTCCTTGCGGTGACTTTTTGTTGCTGGTCATCTTTCCTGACCGGCATACTTTAGCTATGTGGCCAAGCCTGCCACACATTCTGCATTCTTGGTTTTTAAACCAACACTGGTTCTGATCGTGCGTTGTCTTTCCACAACGATAACATTTGACAGAACTCAAACCCAATTTGTTTGTACCGAGTTCCGGTGACCGTAACTGCATTACTGCCGTGCCTCTCGCTGCGGCTTCATGTGCTGCTGCCATAGTGACCGCCTTCTCAAGCGTCAGCTCATTCTCCTCGAGCAGTCGCTTTTGTGTATCCTGTTTAAATAAACCACACACAAATTTATCTCGTAGTGCCTCTGTCAGTCCCGTTCCAAACTGACAATATTTTGCTAGCTTACGTAATTCCATCAAATATTCAGCATTGCTTTCATTCTGCAGCTGCCTTCTGTCGTAAAATTTAAATCGTTCCGCTAGCATCAGCGGCGTGGGGTTTAGATGATTTTTCAGGACAGTAACAATCTCATCGAACGTCTTATCCGCCGGTTCATCTGGTGATAACAGGTGTTTCAATTGCCCGTATGTCTTTGCACCCATTAAATTTAATAATGTTAGTGCTTTATCTGCATCAGGAATTTTATTTGCCTTACAATAATTTTGTATGCGTTCTACATACATGGCCCAATCTTCGATGTCACTATCAAAGGTATTAATGTTCCCATGTTTAGGCATCGTTGCAATTTATTGTATTTTTATGTTATCCAAGATGGCGGCTTCCCGCTCTTTGTCGTCGTCCTCCGCCCACAAAATGGCGGTTTTCCCGCGCTTGGCGGTCTTCAACCGTCCCCCGACGCTGTCTCCGCTTCACCGCGGCTCTCGCGCCTTCAGTTTCCCCAGACGCTGCGCCTTTTAGCCCGAATGCGGCCCTTATCTCCGGTCGCGATCGATGTCCCCGCGCTGCGCCTCTCGCTCGAAAGCGGCCCGGCCCTTATCTCCGGTCGCGATCGATCTCACCGCCCTTATTCCTCCGTCTTCCCAGCCCCGTCTGTACAGCCAACGCGGTTGACTTTCTGTCGCGTCGCTGCCCGGCTTACCCACCACCGAGGTAGAAGAAGAAAGCTGACAGTTGCTGATGGAGGCTTTGAGGTCAGAATGTCTTCTGCACTCCGGTTTCTCGATGCCTGCCGCTCGACGTGTCTTCCAGTAGGGTGATGAGGGTGGAAACCTCTCTTCGACGTCCTGTCTGTGGACGAAGCCGCCGTGGAAATAACTGCCGCAGGGTAAGAATCGGACTCGTCGCCACTGTTAAGTCTGTGTGTTATAGTGATAATTGCTACACAGACTAAGAGAGTAAATTCAACAGGTCTTTACTGGTTGGAGGTCGGGACTATATTGAATACAATATTACTACACAGTGCTTATATACCGGTGTGGTCACCACCGGTATTACGTATACAGCAGCCAGAGAAAGTAGTACATCTCTTAAGGTGGAACAGGCTTAAGTTCTCTTAAGGTGGAACAGGTTACATACACCACACCCTCCTGTCAGCTTCCTTTGTTAGTGCCACACAGCCAGCTGGGCCAGACTGCCCTGGCTCATGCCTAGATGCTACAGACTACTGCAGAGCCCTCAGGGCCCAGAGCTGCTCGGAGTCACCCACCTCAGCCATCTGAAGTGTCCTCAATGGAAGCTCAGCAGCCTTCCATCTCCTGGGGCCGTTGGATTGTGATTGTGGAGCAGAAATACAGGCTGAATGATCTCCCCATAACCTAGAGTGCTGAGGCCAATATCACCGCTTCTGCTGAGATGAGGTAACTCAGGACAGACCAGAGATCAAATCTGGACCAATAGGTTCACTGGGCCAGTAAATTCTTATCACAAGACCTATTGACACAGCAATGCTATCCTGCTGGGAGATTGGGGCAATGACTAAATTAACAGGTTTTAAATACAATACGTCCATTGCAGTCTTTTCAGTAGCACTATTTTTAAAGTGCTTGAACAGTACAATTGTCAGATAGAAAATGTTATTTAAATATTTTAAGTATCTCAGAAATAATTTTTGTAGTGTATGTACCTTTAAGAGGAGAACTACTTTTACAGCTCCTGTATACTGTAGTACCGGCAGTGACCACACCTGTACATAAACCCTGTGTAGGGATCTGTACTGTTAGTCTTTAGACTACCCTCATCCAGTAAACACCTGTTGATTGTTAATCTGCAGTCTCCGTCTATTTATTGAAGAACACCATACCTTAAGATTCACGGATTTAACAGTGGCGACGAGGTCGATTCGAACCTACCTGCAACTCTGCATTTCCTCCCAGGGATTCGCTCCTGGAGGACAGTGGAAGAAAGTCGAGGCCAGAAGCACGGGCGTCGACCACGAGCAACCGCCCAGTCATCTGGCAGAGAGTGAGCATCGCAGGGGAGGCTGTTGAGAGCTGGGCTTGGTTCTCCAGCCACGACGATCCAGCAACAGGCTGGCAACAGGTACAGCGCAGACCCTTCCTGGACAGCGGCGGCTGGAGCCGACCGACGGCACAGAAAAGGCCGAGCAGCGTCGACGGGGTAAGAGAGAGGGTAAAGCGCACAGGGCGCAGCTGGGGGTTGAAGACCGAGCGGCGTCGATGGAAAACAAAAAGAGAGAGAGGGTAAAGCACAGCCGGGGTTCAGGACCGAGTGGCGGCAATGAGAGAGGCGCACAGGAGAATGCGCAGAGCGCAGCCAGGGCTCAAGGGCTGAACAGCGTCCGCGGGGGAAGAAAGGAAGCATGGGAGACGCCATTTGAGCCGCGGAGAAGAAGGGAGAGCGCGGGAGATGCCATTTTTGAAGCCGCAGCGGAGAAGAAGGGTGAGCGCGGGAAGAAAAGGAAGCGCGGGAGATGCCATTTTGAGCCAGCGGAGAAGAAGGGAGAGCGCGGGAGATGCCATTTTAGCCAGTCTAACCACACCCAAGGATGCCGAAGAGTGGCAGTGTCACAACGTTCGACAATGAAGTCGAAGATTGGGCGACATATGTGGAACGCATTGAGGTGTACTGCAAGGTGAATGAAGTGCCAGATGCCAGGAAAGCACTGGTTTTGTTGAATTCCATGGGTGCAAAAATGTATGGCTTACTGCGAAACCTAGTAACCGCAGAGAAGCCAGTGGATAAGGATTTCGAAAGCATAGTGGAAATCCTACAGGACCACTTAAACCCCACACCGCTGCTGATAGCAGAAAGATTTAAGTTTCACAAAAGGAACCAGCATAAAGATGAAAGTAATGCTGAGTATTTAACGGAACTGCGCAAGCTATCGAAATACTGCCAGTTTGGAATGGGACTAGCAGATACGTTAAGGGACAAGTTTGTGTCTGGGCTTCAAAGTGAAGGAACCCAGAAACGGCTTCCATCAGAAAAGGATCTTACGCTGGACAAGGCTTTCAGCATGGCAGTATCACACAAAGCAGCCGCAAGGGGCGCTGCAGAGATACAACGGAGACCGCAAGAATATGGCACCAATGAAATGTCATATGGAGCAGGGAAGTGTTATCGCTGCGGCAGAACAACACACGACCAGAAGGATTGTTGGTTCAAGGACCAAGTGTGCAGACAGTGTGGAAAAGCAGGACACATAGCAAGAGTCTGCAGGTCGGGGAAGAAAACCAGCAGCAAGAAATCTCCACAGGAGAAGTACAAAAAGGTACATAAGGTGACGGAGAGTAGTTCAGACGAACAGAAAAGTGATACAGACTCTGGAAGCAAGGAGCTGGGTTGTCTGAAACTACATATTGTAATCAAAATGGAGGATCACCAAACTATCTGGGTCACGCTCAAGATAGATGGAGTCCAAGTGAAAATGGAATTGGACACAGGATCAGCCCTAACAGTCATAAACCGAAGGGACTACAAGCAGCTATTCTCACATATACCCTAGAGAGATACAGAGATTGTCTTGACGATGTACACGGGGCAAAAAGTCTACCCCAAAGGAAAAATAAGGGCGAACGTGATATACAACGGCCAGGAAACACCAAAAATGGACCTATATGTATTGCCAGATGGAGGACCACCACTACTAGGACGTGAATGGATTCGGAAGATACAGTTAGATTGGCATTCCATACAGGCACTGACGGTAGAGGCCAAAAAGGATGACGACGTCACACCTGGACGACTGTCAAAAATGCTAAGTGACGCACACGAAGTGTTCCAGGAGGGACTCGGAACACTAAAAGGCATAACAGTGACGATTAAAATGGAGGAAAATGCAAGCCCAAAGTTTTTTAAGGTCTTATGCGATCCGCCCAGCTTTCGAAGCAGAGCTGGAAGGTTTGGAACGTTCAGGAGTACTGTCCAAAGTGGACTGGAGCGAGTGGGCTACACCCATCGTTCCTGTAATGAAGAGGTCGTTGAGTAATACGCCTGGGGAACCAAAGAAGGTTCGCATCTGGTGACAGTGAACCCAGTCCTTCACACGGTACAATATCCGCTTCTGCGGATTGAAGATATTTTCGCCTCGCTTTTTGGAGGAAAACGCTTCACTAAGATTGATCTGGCCCAGGCGTACCTGCAAATGGAGGTAGAAGAAGCCTCGAAACAATAACTCACGATCAACACTCACAAAGGTCTCTACCAATACAACCGGCTGGTGTTCGGGGTAGCATCAGCTCCGGCTATTTGGCAAAGGGCAATCGATCAAGTCCTGCAAGGGATCCCAGGGACCCAGTGTTATTTGGACGACATCCTGGTCACGGGCGAAAATGACAGTGATCACCTCGCCAACCTGGAGCAGGTGCTCACTAGATTGAAGGAATATGGGCTATGAGCTAATCGCCACAAATGCGAGTTTTTCCAGAAGCAGATCTCGTATTGTGGCCACGTTATTGATGAAGAGGGGTTACATAAGTCCCCTGAAAAGATTGAGGCAGTAGTCAAGGCTCCAGCACCGGAAAATGTGCCACAACTGAGGTCGTTCCTCAGGCTGGTAAACTACTACCATAAGTTCTTACCAAATTTGTCTACAGTATTACACCCACTGAACACCCTACTGCAAACGGGGGTACCATGGAAGTGGAATGACGAATGTAAACGAGCTTTCCAGAAGTGCAAAGAATTGATCACATCAAAAGAGGTGTTGGCTCATTTCAGCCCAGCACTACCAATTCGGTTGGCGTGTGATGCATCACCCTATGGTATTGGAGCGGTGCTGTCGCACAAATTTCCAGATGGGTTGGAGAGGCCAGTAGCCTTTGCGTCTCGGTCACTCACCTCAGCCGAGCACAACTACGCCCAGATTGACAGGGAGGCCCTCAGCCTAGTATGGAGAGTGAAAATGTTCAACCACTATCTGCACGGGCAGAAGTTCACCTTGCTGACTGACCACCAACCACTTGTCTCCATCTTTAATCCAAAGAAGGGCTTTCCGGTGATGACTGCGCAACGGCTACAAAGATGGTCCCTTTTTCTAGGGGCGAACCAATATGAAATAGAGTATAAGGGCATGAAACAGCATGGAAACGCTGATGGGCTATCACGCCTGCCACTGCCTACTGCGGAGGAAGTACCAGCAGTGGACCCTGTCGAAATATTTTATTCAACCATAATTGAACGCTTGCCAGTAACTAACGCGGATATAGAGAAGGAGACCCGAAATGATCCGACACTGTCTCGGGTATATGATTTGACGGTGAAGGGATGGCCAACACATGGCGACTCACTGTTGCCAGCATTCTCATCCAGAAGAGAACAGCTGTCAGTATGCCAGGGGACAGTGATGTGTGGATCCCGAGTGGTAATTCCACCCAAGTTAAGGGAGAGAGTGCTCAATGAGCTTCACGAAGGCCATCTGGGTGGGGTAAAAATGAAAAGCTTTGCTAGGGCTTATGTGTGGTGGCCGGGGAGCGATCAACAAATCGAGGACCTAACAAAGAGCTGCTCAGGGTGCCAGAAGGTCCAAAATGCACCACCACATGCCCCTCTACACCCATGGGAGTGGCCCTCCTCTCCATGGCAATGGGTGCATATTGATTTTGCTGGTCCATTCATGGACTCAATTTCCTTAATAGCAGTGGATGCGCACTCGAAATGGCCTGAGGTGATCAAAATGTCCTCCCACCACTACGGAGAAAACGATTGCAGTCCTACGGACCATATTTGCCAGGAACGGCTTGCCAGAGCAGATTTGCTCTGATAACGGACCGCAGTTTGTGTCCGAAGAGTTTCGGAAATTTATGAGAAGGAATGGGGTAAGGCATTACACATCTGCCCCGTATGATCCAGCCACAAATGGATTGGCTGAGAGGTTCGTACAAACCTTTAAAAAGGCAGTAAGGGCCATGTGCGATGACGACATTCCACTGCAGCATAAGGTGGACAATTTCCTGTTAGCCTACAGAAATGCGACACATGCAGTCACCAACCAGACCCCGGCCATGATGTTCTTTAGCCGAAGGTTGAGATCTCGTCTGGATTTGCTCAGACCAAATGTGCGAAGAAATGTTGAGAATAAGCAATTCCAGCACATCAATGAGAAGCCGGCAAGGAGCTTCAATGTAGGACAACCAGTCTTGGCCCGCGACTACCGAACAGAGAAATGGCAACCCAGAACGATATGCACACGGCAGGGGCCACTAATGTACACAGTGGATGTTGGGGAGAACATTGTGAGACGCCATGTCGACCAGATCCTAGCGTCACAGGAATGAGTCAACCCCATGTCTCGCGTACCTGGTGATGAACCCGACATACCGGTAGCATCTACCCCAGAAACAGTAGCATTGGAAGCTGATGAACTAACCGACAACAGGGGGCCAGAATCGCCTCCGCACCAAGAGCAAGACACTCAGGAAAGGCGCTATCCAGAAAGGATCAGGAAGCCGCCCCAAAGACTGAATTTATAAATGGACTATTTCAGATAATGCGCATGTTAAAAGTGTTAACTGTTAAATGAATGTTATGGTACTGTTAATCTAAAAGGGGAGGAATTGTAGTGTATGTACCTTTAAGAGGAGAACTACTTTTACAGCTCCTGTATACTGTAGTACCGGCAGTGACCACACCTGTATATAAACCCTGTGTAGGGATCTGTACTGTTAGTCTTTCGACTACCCTCATCCAGTAAACACCTGTTGATTGTTAATCTGCAGTCTCCGTCTATTTATTGAAGAACACCATACCTTAAGATTCACGGATTTAACAATTTTATATATATGAAAAAAGCACAGCACATTTACTGTCTGTTTTGGATATTATCTGGTTTCTCTTTTCAATCAGGAGTTTCTGATTTTCCAAGCCAGAAATTCCCGAGTGTAACCAGCTGTCATGGAAACATTTCAACATTTTGTCCACATTACCTCTTTTGGATCACTTGCTTAATCTTTCATGGACCTCCAGCCTTGAAAATGATAGGCTTTTCCCACAGCTTTATGCCTCTGCTTTACCACGAGTCAGCCACTAGGAGGCAGAGGTCTTTCTGACTAAAAGAAAGACCTGCATTTATAACATTTATAAGGCTTGTATTTAAAACTTACCCTGACTCCCAAGCTTATTTTCTGAGTGGAGATGATTTACTAGCAGCTGGCTATGAGCTGAAGAGAATAAATCTGAACATGATAAGACTGACTAGAATTTAGCCAAGTTGCAAAAATCACTGGCTTTGATTTTTTGACAATTCAAGATAAATATAAAAATAATTATCTTAATAAGGACTCAATATAATCTTTTTTATGAAGGTGATATTTGTTAATGTAGTTCATAGATGATTCATCTTTCGCAACTGACCATAATTTTTATGCAAATTGTTTTTATTTATAAATTTTGGCTAAATCTTTCGGCAAACTTGCCTCTTTCGTTTTTTGATGTTTTTTTTTAATTAATAGATTCTCAGACAAGTGTCTACTGAAATAAATGTGTGAGTTGAGCCCACTTGTACTCAACAGGACGTTAACCACAGATGTTAGAAACACACATTAGGTTAGTCAGTGAAAAAGGAATCAGGTTAATGTTTCAGCCAGTGCCCCTCATCAGAACGGAAAGATGAATTAGCAGTTTCATAGCATTCGGAAAGCTGGAGATGGAAAATACAAACAGACATAGGAATCGCAAAAGGGCATGTTAATGGGTGAATAGTCTGCAACCTAATTGGAAAAAAAAGCTGGAAGTTGTTAGCTGATGTAAGGAATCTTACCAGAGAAACAATAAACAGATGTTAAGTTACTGAGAGACCCACCTTGAGAGAAAAGGTGGAAATATTGAAAGAAAACTGGAGAGCAAACCTGCAAAAATGTAGGCCTGGAATTAAAATTGAACAGCTGGAAAATGGAGGATATAAGCTAAGAGCTGAAGTTACTAAAGTCAATGCTCGCACCACAGGGCTACAGAACTACTTAATAAAAATAAGATACTGTTCCTGATGTTTGCATCGGTCTTGGCCAGAACAGTGTACGAGACCAAAGGTGGCAAGGTCGCAGCAGAAATGGAGGGGGCGGTAGGGAGAGTTGGAACTGGTGAGTCACAGCGTGCTCAGGGTCACACTTACAAATAAACTGGACGTGTTCAACAAAGCAGTCATCTAATCTGGAATAGGAACATAGGAAGTGGAGTAGGCCATTCAGCCCCTTGAGCCTGCTCTGCCATTCAATTAGATCATGGCTGATCTGTACCTCAATTCCACTTACCCAACTTAGCTTCATATCCGTTCATACCCTTACCTAACAAAAATCTGTCGATCTCAGTCTTGAAAGCTCCAAATGTCCCAACATCCCCAGCCTTTTGGGGGAGAGAGTTCCAGATTTCCACTACCCTTTGTGTGAAAAAGTGCGTCCTGATTTCCCTCCTAAACGGCCTAGCTCTAAAGTTATGATTATGCCCCCTTGTGCTTTATTGCCTCATCAGAGGAAATTGCTTCTATCTACCCTATCAAATCCTTTTAACATTTTAAACACCTTGATCAGATCACCCCTGAATCTTCTATACTCAAGGGAATACGAGCCAAGTTTATGCAGCCTGCCCTCATCATTTAACCCTCTCAGCCCAGGTATCATTCTGGTGAATCTGCGCTGCACCCCCTCCAAGGCCTTCCTGAGGGGCGGTGTCCAAGACTGAACATAATACTCCAGATGGAGTCTGACCAAGGCGACAGAGACGATAGTCTACTAGATTAGAGGAAAGAGGAGGCGCAGGTAAATTGCTGTCTGACGTGGAAGGAGTTGGAGCCCTGGACAGAGGTGTGGGAGGTAGTGAAAGGACAAGTATTGCACCTGCTGCAGCTACATGGGAAAGTGCTGGGGAAGGGCAGCAACATAGTTGGGGTGATGGGAGAATGCGTAAGGACATTGCAGAGGTAAAGGTCTCTCTGGATAGCAGAGAGGGGAAGGGAGGGGAGGGGAAGATGTGCTTGGGGTCATGTTGTAGGTGGCAGAAACAGCAGAAGATAATCTGTTGTTTGCTTGTGTTTTCCTTCCCCACTTTTTTGTTTCATTTTCTTGATTCTATTAAAATGCTTGTGTCCCTTTCATATTTCAGTTCTGAGGAAACACACTGTCCAGAATGTTAACGTCACTTTTTCTCTCTTTGATGCCGACTGACCTGCTGTGTGTTTCCAGCATTATCTGTTTTTGTTACAGAGTTCTGGGATTTACAGGATTAGGCATTTTATTTGTATGTTTACTGGGATTCGGATGGGAACAGTCAGCATAAATGTCACTTGACAAGATGTTCTGGGTTAGATATGAATTGGAACCCTTTCTCCTGTGTGTGCCGCACTACAGCGATTCACTTCCCCCTCCTTTTTAAAAAAAATAGCTGGACAACTGCTGCCAGGTTCCTGTGAATCCTGCCCAGTCTGAAGTTGGGACACCTGCAAAAAATTCTCAAACTCAAGAAATGTTGCAAATGAAATCACACAGTCTCCCTGCTGAAGGATGTGAGAAAGGAACGAGATCAGTGGATGACAATTGCCAGCCCTCATGGATATTTCTGTCATCTCCCTTAGTTCCTTCCTTAAACTCTGCATGACCTCCCACTTGACCTTGTCCATTCCCTCCCTTATTGCTTCACCCAAATCTGCAAACAGATCTGATTAAAGTATTTTTTCTGCTTGTCCATCTGCCTTTATTTTGAGCTGCTGAAGAGTGAAAAAAAACAATCCATCTCCCTTAGGGGAACCACTTAAATGTGTTCATGGTGAGAGGTGTATCCCAGGCTACTATGTGAGGCAAAGGAGGAGATTGCAGGGGCTCTGACACAAATTTTCAGAACCTCTCTGGCCACAGGGGATGTGCCAGAGGACTGGAGAACAGCTAACGTAGTACCATTATTCAAGAAGGGTAGTAGGGATAAACCAGGGAATTACAGGCCAGTGAGCCTAACATCAGTGGTAGGGAAATTATTGGAAAAAATTCTGAGGGACAGAATTGGTCTCCACTTGGAGAGGCAGGGATTAATTAGGGATAGCCAGCATGGCTTTGTCAAGGGAAGGTCATGTCTGACCAATTTGATTGAATTTTTCGAGGGGGTGACTAGGTGTGTGGATGAGGGTAGTGCAGTGGATGTGGTTTACATGGATTTCAGTAAGGCTTTTGATAAAGTCCCGCATAGGAGACTGGTCAGGAAGGTAAGAGCCCATGGGATCCAGGGTGCCTTGGCACATTGGATCCAAAACTGGCTTAGTGGCAGAAGGCAGAGGGTGATGGTGGAAGGTTGTTTTTGTGACTGGTAGCCTGTATCCAGCGGGGTACCGCAGGGATCGGTGCTGGGTCCCTTGCTGTTTGTGGTCTACATTAATGATTTGGATGCGAATGTAAAAGGTATGATCAGTAAGTTCGCAGATGACACGAAAATTGGTGGGGTGGTAAATAGCGAGGCGGGAAGCCTTAGGCTACAGGACGATATAGATGGGTTGGTCAGATGGGCGGAACAGTGGCAAATGGAATTTAACCCTGAAAAGTATGAGGTGATGCATTTTGGATGGACTAACAAGGCAAGGGAATACACAATGAATGGTAAGACCCTAGGAAAGACAGAGGATCAGAGGGACCTTGGTGTGCATGTACATAGATCCCTGAAGGCAGCAGAACAGGTGGATAAGGTGGTTAAAAAGGCATATGGGATACTTGCCTTCATTAGCCGAGGCATAGAATATAAGAGCAGGGAGGTTATGATGGAGCTGTACAAAACGCTGGTAAGGCCACAGCTGGAGTACTGTGTGCAGTTCTGGTCGCCACACTATAGGAAGGATGTGATTGCTTTGGAGAGGGTGCAGAGGAGATTCACCAGGATGTTACCTGGGCTGGAGTGCTTCAGCTATGAAGAAAGACTGGACAGGCTGGGGTTGTTTTCCTTGGAGCAGAGAAGGCTGAGAGGGGACCTGATTGAGGTATACAAAATTATGAGGGGCATAGATAGGGTAGATAGAAAGGAACTTTTCCCCTTAGTAGAGGGGTCAATAACAAGGGGGCATAGATTCAAGGTAAGGGGCAGGAGGTTTAGAGGGGATTTGAGGAAAAACTTTTTCACCCAGAGGGTGGTTGGAATCTGGAACTCACTGCCTGAAAGGGTGGTAGAGGCAGGAACCCTCACAACATTCAAGAAGCATTTGGATGAGCACTTGAAATGCCATAGCATACAAGGCTACGGACCAAATGCTGGAAAATGGGATTAGATTAGATAGGGCTTGATGGCCGGCGCGGACGCGATGGGCCGAAGGGCCTCTTTCTGTGCTGTATAACTCTATGACTCTATGATCTATGACTCTATGAGAATGTGTTCAAGGCTTGTCTAATGTTGAAATATGTTTGTTTGTCCCATCCTGGATATTATTCTGGGACTCTGTTTTGAAAGATACAGTACTGTACCCAAGTCTGGGACATACATAGTTGTAAATTGTCAATAACTAAATAGATCTCTCCTTGTAAAAGTGTCCTGAATGATGTCTACCATATTTAAACATTTAGGACATAGTTGTATTACCTGCCACTACTAAGTTGGTTATTTTTAGCTTTGTTTTATTAACGTAAGATAAAATCTTTGAAGCTTACATTTGAAGCGTTTGCCCTGTAGTGCATGTAACATCTGCTGAAGTGAAGAATAACCATGGCACCAACGGCTGAATATCCTGAGCAGCCTTTAATTTCCCTCATAAATTGGCATTGTTCCTCGAATGCACTTTTGTAATTGGCTGTAATAGTGGATATTGCTCTGTGTGGCTGGCTGCTCAATATCCTGAACTTTCCTGCATGGGATGCTCTCGTTACCCCCGCTGCAACCCCAAACCCCCCCATCCATTACCAGGATGTCGATATATAACTTGACCATTCTTGAGTTGGTGGTGTAAGGTTTGTATAAAAGTATTAACTCCACCTTCTTTGTTACCAGCAGTATACCGACTCTGTGGTAAGATTAAGAGGGCAATTCTAACCTAACCCTCCATCAGGTAATTGACGAGATCAGATGTAAAGCTGCTTTTACCCCCACCCAATTTTACTCTCCATTGAAGTCAGTGGGGAGTTATACTAAAGGCAAAATACTGCGGACGCTGGAAATCTGAAATATAAACAGAAAATGCTGGAAATACTCAGCAGGGCAGGCACCAACTGCGGAGAGAGAAACAGAGTTAACGTTTCGGGTCTGTGACCTTTCCTCAGAACTGGAAAACGTTACAGATGTAACAGGGTTTAAGCAAGTGCAGGTGCAGGGAAAGGGGGAGGGGAGGAAACCACAATAACAACTTGTATTTATATAGCGCCTTTAATTTAGTGAAACGTCCCAAGGCGATTCACAGGAGTATTATAAGACAAAAAATTTGACACCGAGCCACATAAGGAGAAATTAGGGCAGGTGACCAAAAGCTTGGTCAAAGAGGTAGGTTTTAAGGGGCATCTTAAAGCAGGAAAGAGAGGCAGAGAGGTTTAGGCAGGGAATTCCAGAGCTGAGGGCCTGGGCAACAGAAGGCATGGTCACCAATGGTTGAGCGATTATAATCAGGGATGCTCAAGAGGCCAGAATTAGAGGAGCACAGATATCTCGGGGGGTTGTAGGGCTAAAGGAGATTACAGAGATAGAGAGGGGCGAGGCCATGGAGGGATTTGAAAACAAGGATGAGAATTTTGAAATCGAGGCGCTGCTTAACTGGGAGCCAATGTAGGTCAGCGAGCACAGGGGTGATGGGTGAATGGGACTTGGTGCATGTTAGGACACGGGCAGCCGGGTTTTGGATGACCTCAAGTTTACGTAGAGTAGAATGTGGGAGGCCAGCCAGGAGTGCGTTGGAATAGTCAAGTCTAGAGGTTTCAAAGGCATGGATGAGGGTTTCAGCAGCGGATGAGCTGAGGCAACTGCAGAGACAGGCAATGTTATGGAGGTGGAAGTAGGCGGTCTTAGTTATGCCACAGATATGTGGTCGGGAGCTCATTTCAGGGTCAAATGTGACACCAAGTTTGCGAACAGTGTGGTTCAGCCTCAGACAGATGTTAAAGAACAAAAGGGAAGGTCTGTGATAGGGTGGAAGTGTGAAGGAATATGCCATATTCAGAAAAATACACCATTCTATGAAAGAAAAAACCTTATTAAAACATGGCAAACTGGGCTTGGAAGCATACAGGTTTTTGAGATAAGATAAGTTGTTGACACTGAGACAATAGCCTTATTGAAGTAGAAGGTTAGAGGTTCCAGAAAGTCTGAAGCCTTGGAAAGAACACAATGCTATACCCTGTTTAAGTATTTTAAACCAACACTTCAGAAAGAATCACATAAAATTAAAGAAACATATGCCTTCGTAAAAGTAACATCAAATGAAACACGGAGACACGAACCAGTGTTACAACCAACTGAGGTAACTAAAAAGACAATGGTGCAACCAGCTGAGGTGTTCTAAATGCAAAAGATACAAACAGAAGACCTTCATAAGAATGACATCAAATAGATGCACTGCTCCATATTGTTTTTGTGTTAAGCTTGAGACACCTACACAAGAGACACAAGTCTGCTTGCTACAAGCTAATCTAACAGTAAGAATAGCAGGGGTTAACAGAAAAATGACTAGAGATAATGTCAAATGGTATACCTCTGAGAAAGTGTATAAAAATTGGACTTTCAACTGGGAAGACAGATTCGCTTGAAGGGGCAAAGTGATTCTCAGGCTTCAGAGGCAAGCTCTGTAAGTCTTCAATTCTTTGTATCTCGGGGATCAAAAAGGTACTTGTATTTGATTTTGGTGGATATCCTGGAATAAGACTAAGAAATGTAAAAATGTAACAAAGTTAAGATTTGAGAATAAGGATCTCTGATAATAAGATTAAAGCTTTTTGTATTTGGAACTGTTAATGTTGCGATTGAAACACCTACTGTAATTACATGTCGGTTCTTTAATAAATCTATATTTTTTTAGAATTGTCTCACATAGTACTTCTGTATCAAACTCGCAAACGCAATCTCTGTACACTCTTTGGTGAGGAGTTGCAGAATTCTGGGGGAGTTTTCCGGACCCTCATAATATCCGGAATGTCACAGTCTAGCTAAACTTATTAAAAGTGCTATCTGGAGGACGGTAACATCTTCAGGTCGTTCCTTTCCTTTAGGGAGAGATAGTCTGAACCTTTAGACCAATTAAGCATCTTTAGGATTCGGCTACCTCTAACTTTAGTTGAAAGTGAATGTCTGGGGAATACACCTGATCTGGGGTAGCCCTACAGGGGCTAGGACTAGTAATAATCCCTTTCAGAAGGTAGGAGAGATTAAATGGCAAAAGGGATGATGGTGCAAGGCAAAAAGGGGCGGTAGTGGGACAAGTAAAGAAACAAAGGGGCAGATTTTGTGGTTGGCACTGCCGGCATCCGAATAGAACTTACCTGGTGTGGACCCTCCTTTGTGAACTTGCTCTCTGACGCTGCATACACAAGGGCAGCGTAAAGGCCCATGGATTCCAGGGGCACAGCGTGTGTGGAAGCATACCTGGGATCAGGTGGGCCTGGTGCTCCAATCAGTGGAAGCACAAGTGTCCTCTTGACAGATATGTGGGAACCAGCATCAGGCTTTGACTGTTTGTTCAATGGGATACTGGTACACAGGGAAGTAAAGTTATAGAATAAGGCGACAGAGGAGAAAGGAGGGTGCCTTTACATATAATGGGGGCGGGGGGATGCAAATTGACCTTAGATTTTTTCTTTTCATTAATTAAACTGTATTACAGTAAATTGTACCATATTTATTCAATATATCAAATGCCTGTCTAAAATGAAAAAAACTTTTGATAAATTAAAAAAATACACTCCTTAAAGCATTTTAGCTATTGCTGAACCACCCTGGCCAGATGCAAACTCTTACTTATTTTCGCCATTAACGCGGCTTAACCTGCAAAAGAATGGAAAGGTGGTTCCTTTCACAGAGAAACAGGCTCCTGCGCCTGCTTTCATTAACCGTAACATTTTCGTCCATAATTGCTGGACAGTTGGTGCCCACCTCTGCGCCAGCAATGAGTGTTTCCCCGTCGGTGCGGACCAACTGTCAAGGCGTAACTTCACAGATCGCAAGTTCGAGATTTAGCGCAAGTGCATGTGGAAATCCTGAACTTGTGGTCAATTTCAAGGGCGGTATGACGGTGTCCTCTCAGAGAACACCGTCGTACCCACCGCAAAATCTACCCCATAAGATGGGTCTAGAAGAGCTATAAATGGCAACAGTGGAATCATTACCAGCACCTGCGGTCTGAAAAAATGGAGGATATTGGACGGGGTGACAAACCAACATCCTGTGAGTTTCCCGCCCGCCGAATTAGGTTAAAATCTCCTCCTTAGTTTCTTTTAATATTGGCTACCCCACCCTTTGTCCAGTGCTTCTTGTCATTCTGTCCTTTGACAACATTTACCTATCTCACTTTACTGTGGAGGTGGCATTTGGTTTGTTCATTATTTTGCTCCGTAAATTGGGTGCTAACTTGAATGCTGTCCTTGTCTCAAACAGCTTCACCTTTTTGTTTTATTTTCCCTACTTTCCAGACTTGAATCATGAAGAGTTCCTCTTTCTCTTTGCTCTGACCACTATTATTTTTATCTTATCCTGACATCACTTGCTGACTTAAAGCTGCATGTCAGTAATGTCAGTACCTCGCTCAATTTGCATACTACACCAGAGTGGGCAGTGCACTGAAAGACCAGCAGTGATTGCACTATTTAACATACACCACAAACCACAGTATAGCTCAAGAATGTGCCAGCATAAACAATAGTGCTTTTCTTCAACCTAGTTTTAATGCATACTCAAACCCATATGTGTTTTATCACTTGTTTCATATTACAACTGTTCCAAAAATAAGTTCCCTTAGTGGGTGGCTCATAGCATTTGGTACATGGATACTGAAGCGTTTGCAACCATCTTCAGTCAGAAGTGCCAAGTGAATGATCCATCTTGGCCTCTTCCTGAGGCCCCCACCATCATAGAAGCCAGTCTTAAGCCAATTCAATTCATTCCACGTGATATCAAGAAACAGCTGAGGGCACTGGATACAGCAAAGGTTATGGGCCCCGACAACATCCTGGCTGTCATGCTGAAGACTTGTGCTCCAGAACTAGCCGCGCCTCTAGCCAAGCTGTTCCAGTACAGCTACAACATTGGCATCTACCAACAATGTGGAAAACTGCCCAGGCATGTCCTGTCCACAAAAAGCAGGACAAATCCAATCTGGCCAAGTACCGCCCCATCAGTCGACTCTCAATCATCAGCAAAGTGATAGAAGGTGTCATCGACAGTGCTATCAAGCGGCACTTACTCACCAATAACCTGTTCACCCATGCTGAGTTTGGGTTCTGCCAGGACCACTCGGCTCCAGACCTCATTACAGCCTTGGTCCAAACATGGACAAAAGAGCTGAATTCCAGAGGTGAGGTGAGAGTGACTGCCCTTGACATCAAGGCAGCATTTGACCAAGTGTGGCATCAAGGAGTCTTAGTAAAATTGACGTCAATGGGAATAAGGGGAAAAACTCTCCACTGGCTGGAGTCATACCTAGCACAAAGGAAGATGGTTGTAGTTGTTGGAGGTCAATCATCTCAGCCCCAGGAAGTCGCTGCAGGAGTTCCTCAGGGCAGTGTTCCAGGGTCAACCATCTTCAGCTGCTTCATCAATGACCTTCCCTCCATCATAAGGTCAGAAATGGGGATGTTCGCTGATGATTGCATAGTGTTCAGTTCCATTCACAACTCCCCAGATAATGAAGCAGTCCATGCCAACATGCAGCAAGACCTGGACGACATTCGAGTTTGGGCTGATAAGTGGCAAGGTAACATTTGCACCACACAAGTGCCAGGCAATGACTATCTCCAACAAGAGAGTGTCTAACCACCGCCCCTTGATATTCAACGGCATTACCATCACCGAATCCCCCACCATAAACATCCTGGGTGTCACCATTGACCAGAAACTTAACTGGACCAGCCACATAAATACTGTGGCAACAAGAGCAGGTCAGAGGCTGGGTATTCTGCAGCGAGTGTCTCACCTCCTGACTCCCCAAAGCCTTTCCACCATCTACAAGGCACAAGTCAGGAATGTGATGGAATACTCTCCACTTGCCTGGATGAGTGCAGCTCCAACAACACTCAAGAAGCTCAACACCATCAGGACACAGCAGCCTGCTTGATTGGCACCCCATCTAACACATTAAACATTCACTTCCTCCACCGCCGGCACACTGTGGCTGCAGTGTGTACCATCTACAAGATGCATTGCAGCAACTCGCCAAGGCTTTTTCGACAGCACCTCCCAATCCCGTGACCTCTTCCACCTAGAAGGACAAGGGATGCATGGGAACACCACCACCTCCAAGTTCCCCTCCTAGTTACACACCATCCTGACTTAGAAGTATATCACCGTTCCTTCATCGTCACTGGGTCAAAATCTTGGAACTCCCTCCCTAACAGCACTGTGGGGGTACCTTAACCACATGGACTGCAGCGGTTCAAGAAGACGGCTCACCACCACCTTCTCAAGGTCAATTAGGGATGGGCAATAAATGCTGGCCTTGCCAGCAACGCCCACATCCCAGGAACGAATACATTAAAAAAAAATGGGTACCACACTAGTAAGAGTCACATAATATCCCCCTCAATTAGAGCCACATAGCAATATTCTCTCCTCTTCCTTTCTGCATTTTCTGGACAGTTTTTAGGTATATGGGAGGAGGGGAAATTGGATGTGGTCGGGGACGTAAAACAGGTGGTATCGCATTGGTCGCCTGTTACACGCTCCGTCCCATACTCAGCTCCGCTGACTTCAATAGAAGTGAATATCGGGTGTGCTGCATAATGACCGGCCAAAGCAGTTCTGTCTCTTTTGCCTCCCTGACCGCATTCAATTTCACCCCCTTCATATATACTAAAAAAAAATGAGGACTGTTTGTGACAAAATGTGATCCCCGTAGCAACGTTTTGTTATCTTTCTGCCTACATGTGATTATTGTGTTCAGCCTTTTTGGAATTCAGTTTATAATTCCACAAAGTATTTTCTGGGAGCTGAGAAATAATAATGTAAAGTGTGGCTGAATAACAGTTACATCTATAATACAGCCAGCCCATTAAGCTTTTTGAACCGTAATTGAAAAAAGAATGATAAATTTAAATGGGTGATTTGCATATACAATCCTCATTACATTCTTCTAGCGTAATCCAATTTGTAACATTGCATTTTTTTCGACAAGACTTCCCTTGCTCTTCCTGCATTGTTTTTACATAGAATTACATTGAATGTACAGCACAGAAACAGGCCATTCATCCCAACAGGTCTATGTCGATGTTTATGCTCCACACAAGCCTCCTCTCACCCTATTTCATCTTCTATTTCCTTCTATTCCTTTCTCCCTCCTGTGTTTATCCAGCTTCCCCTTCATAATGCATCCTTACGTGACACAATAAACACATTTTTCAGAGATAAAAGAAATCGAGAATGATTGCAATATTGAGACTATAAGATTAACAACAATAAAACAGTACTGCACAAGAGAATCTAGGCCAGTAGAATTATACTTAAGTTAACTAAAGTGTGCATAATTTGTACCCTGATCTAGTTTAATACACTTGTGTAAACATGATGTGAGGGTCCAGCAGATCAAGCCGAATTCTGGTTGTAACCTATCCATTCATTTTGCTCACTTGGATGAGAAAACTAATCAACTGTTGGACATAATCTTGTGACACGTAACGTTCATTTAATCTGGTCTGCACACATATCAATAGAGCCTTACTGGGATTTCTAAAAATGAGAACAGAAGTGAAAATCCCAGCAGAACACATGAAGATGAAGATATTGCTGGTAGTTGCAGAACCTTGCAGGTAGACTACCATTTAAATTGAATTAGTGGCTCTCCCGTGGTGTTGCTCATGGTAAGTCAAATGATACGCTGGTTTATGACGGGGCACTATACCATGTAATGCATCGTGCATGTTGTTAAGGTGGAACTGAGTTAATCTGGCCCATTCCTTTAAGTCCACAAAATTTAATTGCTGCGTGAACACATTTTTATTTAATTTTGATTTTATATTAAAAAATAGAGTAGCCTCCGACTCACCATGGGCAACGCCACAGGAAATCTGCTTATTTTTATATAAAAGTTTCAAGAACACCCATTGCACTTACACACAAAGACCAATAAATCACACCTGAGCAATCTTAATAAAATACAATGGAATAAGTCATGCAGTCATTTCCTACTGTTTTTCTCTGACCTTAAAGTAAGCTGGAAAGCCTGCTGAAATAACCTGGAGAGGGGCCAAGCACAGTGTCAGCCTTGGCTCAGTGGGTAGCACTCTTGTCTCTGAGTCAGAAGGTTGTGGGTTCACAGCCCCACTCCAGAGACTTGAGCACATAATCCAGGCTGACACTCCCAGTGCAGTACTGAGGGAGTGCTGCGCTGTCAGAGATGCCATCTTTCAGATGAGACATTAAACCAAGGCCTTGTTTGCCTTCTCAGGTAGATGTAAAAGATCCCGTGGCACTATCTGAAGATGAGCAATGGAGGTATCCTGGTTAATATTCATCCCTCAACCAACATCATTTAAAAAATACAGATTATCTGGTCATTATAACATTGCTGTTTATGGGAACTTGCTGTGTGTAAATTGGCTGCCATATTTCCTACATTACAACAGTGACTACACATTAAAGTATTTCATTGGCTGTAAAGCTCTTTGGGACATCCTGAGGATGTGAAAGGTGTTATATAAATGCTAGTTCTTTCTTTCCTTTACCTATGTATTTAACTTTTATCCATAACAATTTCTGAAGCTGATGATACATATTAAGATGGTGTGCTAGATGTACCAGTTGAAGGTAGGTACCTTTAGCAGTATTGTAGAGGTGGAGGTGTGGTTTCGCTGCAGGGGGAGGGGGCAATCCTAGGTGTTGGTACCACTTTGGGTGGTGAATCTGGACTTTGGTAGAAAGTGCTTTGTGACAGAACTGGGATAGTGTTCCTGAAATTTGGCAGCAGAGAGGGGGATGTCCTGGAGTTTGGCAGTCATGGGGTGCATGTGCTTGGGTTTGGTAAATTGGGAGGGGTCCTGTGTTCTGCCGTTATTGTGAAGGAGTATCTAGGATTTGGCAAAATAGTGGACATGAATACTGAAGTTTGTGAAAACTAAGGGGTTGGAATATGGTGTATGGCTCACTGGTGCATTCCTAGGGTCTGAGAGAAATTGAGGTGAGTGTGAGGGAGGGGCAGGTCGGAGCCTAACAGCACAGTCAGTGGGCAGGAGGGAGGGTAGGAGAGGGGCCGGGGAATGTGCAGGTCTGGCAGCACCAGTTTGTAAGTTTCTAAGTGATCTTTGCAAATATTGAATTTAGTAGAAAATGGTTAGCGGCTGACTACAGGTGCAAGATAGGCGTTGAGGCTGAAACACGCACCCAAAGATGTGGGCCCAAGGATCTCCCAAAATTGATCCTCGGGCATCATCTTAATAATCACAGCACGGAAAATGGCAATCTGTCCCATCATGGATATGCCGGTTCTTTGCTAGAGCAATGCAAAACTAATCCCACTGCCCCACTTTATCCCCATAGCCATGTACTTTCCTCTGTTTCAAATATTCATCCAATTTTCTGTTAAAAGATGCAGTGGCCTGTGCCCCAACCATTCCTATGGCAGACCATTCCGTGTTCCAACAACCCTCTGCATAACAAATTTCTCCTATCATCTCTCCTCACTTATGTGATAACTTTAAATTTATGCCTGTTTTTCACTAACTCCCCAACCAGAGGAACTAGTCTTTCCCTATTCACACTAACAAAACTCTTCACAATTTTAAAAAGCTCTATTAAATTTCCTCATAGTCTTTTCTGCTCCAATGGAAATAGTTCGAGTATCTCAAACCTCTCCTCATAACTATAGTTTCTCCTCCTGGCATCATATTGGTGTTCTATGCTCTATGGCTTTAATGTCCTTTCTATAATGGGGTAATGATTGGTGGATGCTCAGTCGTTGAGTATATTCAAGACGGAGAGCGATAGATTTTTGGACACTGAAGGAATCAAGGTATATGGGGATAGGGCAGGAAAGTGGAGTGGAGGTAGAAGATCAGCCATGATCTAATTGAATGGCGGAGCAAGGCTCCTGCTCATTTTTCTTCTGTTCTTATGGACACTCAAAACAGTACTAACTGTGACCTAACCAATGTTTTGTATAAGTTCATCATTACTCCTTTACTCTTGTATGCTTTGCCCCTATTTATAAACCCAAACATTCTTTTGGCCATTTTATACCTTTTTTCTACCTGCATTGCACTTTCAGGGAATTAGGTATTTGAACCCCAAGCTCTGTCTGCTCATCCACACCCACAGCATCTTTCCATTAAGTGCATATTCCCATTATTTATTTTTTCTCGCAAAGCGTATAACTTCATAATTATTCACACTAAAGTGCATATGCCACCTGCCTGCCCATTCTGCTAACCTATTCATGTCTTCCTGAAGTTTTTTACAGTCCGCTTCTCTATTTCCAAAACCCCCTACTTTTGTGTCATTAGGAAATTTTGAGATGTTGTTTCCTATATCCAAGGCGATGTCTATGTATACTGAGAACAAAGGTGGGCGCAGCACTGACCCGAGGTACACCATGTACAATCCTTCTCCAGCCCAAGCGATGCCCATTTACCATAACTTTGTTTCCTGCCCATCAACCAATTTTCTATTCATGTTGCTACATTTCCTCTAAATATCCAATTGGCTACTTCTTAGAAAAAACTCTATGAAATATGCCAAACCCCCTCTTTCTCTCTCACACATGCATAATACTGTTTAAAAAAAAATCAATATAAACTTTAACTGAATAAAGATTCTGAAATCTGTCCTCTATTTTTTTCTTCAAATAATTTTGACAAACAGCTAAGAACATACTGCTGGAAGCTGAAGAGAAATATTTCAGCAGATAGATTGACTAAATGCTACAGATGCATTCTGGGAAATTGTGCAAACTCCACATGCTCAGACCGTAAGATCTGCCTTCAGCTGGCAAGAGTCAAAACTCTGGGCTAAAATATCACATCTGAGCCCAGACAAAAATGAGAATTCAATGAATAAATTTAATCATGTAATTGTAAACGATGTAATTTTTAAAAAGTTTTTATTTTGGACATTGAACATTTCATTTGTGGTACTGAGAAAAAACAGTGGATGTAATTCTTTTCAAAAAGCATTTTGAGTGATTTGTATTCTATCCTTTCTATTTTCTTAATTGGTAGGTTCTCCTGAGTCTGACTAGTCATTCAGGATTGTTTTTCATAGGTCCTTAGTAGTTTATTATTGTCAGTCTTATAGCCATCTTCCTCTCTTTTGGTTCATACGTTCCCTACTTCAGTTCTGCTTTTCTGCTGTTTTAGTTTGAGTCTATTAACAATCCGTGATGGTGAAATGGTGTTAGGAAACCTGTGATGGCAAAAGTGTGAGAACAGGAAGTAAGTGCGACAAACAGGAAATGTGTGCTAGAGACAGACTTTTGATATATTGTATATAAATAAAAATTCAATTCAACAATGTGCAGAGATATATTGAGAGAGGGGCTACGACATATTTTCGAATAGGGCTCCCCAGTAATCTGAATACCAATGTTCTCATTATCATGGTCAGACTTTTCTGCACCACACTTTTTTACTGGAATATTTTTAGTGTTTTCCAACAATAATGTTTCCCAAACTTTTTAACTAGTGTGCATACAGAAAATAATTTGGTCCAAGATTACAAGATCTTGCTGACTATCCTGTAAGCTAAACTGTTTTCCCATACTTTCTTGATGTCACTCTGTATAGGCTTCTTTCATTCCCAATGGATTGTAGCTTTCCTCATTTTCCTAATTGTATCCCAATACAAATTATTTCTCCTGTGGATAGAATCATAGAATGTTACAGCACAGAAACAGGCCATTGCGTTCATCATGCCTGTACCAGTGCTTTTCTCCACATGAGCCACCTAGTCTAATTCTATTCTCTTGCTGGCTCTCCATACCTATTGCATTCCTCTTTTTAAAGCAACTATTTGATTCCCTTCTAGTTCTCCATTCTGCTTCAGCAATGGTCAGTAGCAGAGAATTCCACATTCTAACTATCCTCTGTGTTGAGGAGTTTTTCTAACTTTTTCCACTTTAATTCTGTTTTTAATTATCTGAAATGTGCGCCTCTGGTTACTGTCTCGCCAACCAATGGAAACAGTCTGTCACAAATTATCCTATTATAATCTTGAAGAATTCTTTATTGGGTTCCCTTTCAATCTTCTCAGCTCTTGACTAAAGCCCTAACCTTTCAAGTCTCTGTTCATAACTGTAACTCCTCAGTAAGGCCCTAATGCTGCACCTTATCCATTGTTTTTATATCCTTCCAATAATATGGTTCTAAAAACTCAATCCAATACTTCAGCCACAGCCTAACATCTGGTACAATTTACCTTTTTTGGCCATACCCTAATCTTTACCAAGGGAAAGATTTTGCGAACAAAATGAGAAAGGTAAGATTGAAAACATATTTAAATATTTAGAGCTGTGTTTATTTTCAGCAAGCCACAGTGAGTTAGGCTCTTTCATTTTCAAAATTATTCTCAAAAGGAACCGAGCTACCAATCTTGACAATTGCTATTAGCAATATCAGCAATCAAGTTGTATAAACTGTTTTAGAGGGAGATGTTTATTATGGAAACAATAGTTGTAAAAATAACATATTGATTGTAACTACAATTGGTGAGCCTTCCCCCTTAAAGAAACTTGGCAGCTTTGCAACAAGAAATAAATCATGATCATGAGGCTGTGGCTTGTTAGGAAGACTGTCATTTTCTTTACTCTTGAGCCAAGGCCAAATGTCAACAAAAAACGCGGTGCTTTATTCTCAAGACGGTGCAGTAAATTTGTACCCGAAGGTTTAAAAGGCGGTGAGTAATAATTGAAGATTTCAACTCCACATTCCATGTGGTGTAAATGGAGCCAGGCTCAATGAGAATTCTCCAGCCTCAACAGGCCCCCGTCACGTGACCTGTTTGTTTCTACTCCCGGACGCCGCGGGTAATGGTCCCCAAGAGCATGCGCGCAATCGGCCTCTCCCCAGACTCCGCCCCCTCCTCTGTGCCTTGGTTTCAAAATACCAAACCCCGCCCCCGCCTCCCCCGCCCACACAGGGACGCACGCCTACTGCGTCAGGTGAATGACGCAGCTACCCACCAATCATCGACGCGTCCTCCGGAGAAAGACGTTGGAGCGAGATCGGGCGTTTCACCAATCGCGGGGAAGAAGTGAAGCACGAAGGAGGCGGGACCCCCGAACGGGAGGCGGGGTTTGGGAGGCGGATTACGCGCATGGGCGGGCGCTTCCGGCCATCACGTTAGTTTTACGGGTGCGGCGTGTCCCTTCAGTTTAATAACGTCAGCGAAAAGTACAAGCGGGGCGATTGTTGACGGCGCAGACAGCTTTAATGTGGGTCTGTGTGGGGGGAAAAAAAATAACAACAACGCCGGGGAATAATCCATAATATAATATTAACAAAAAAAAGAGAAAAAGAAACAATAAATTATAAATATAACATTGAAATTTGAGAAAAAGTAAAAAAAAAGAGGCAAGAGAGACATTAATCGATTATCATGGAGGATAAAAAAGATGAACACGAGTCAGAAATACAGGAACATTGCCCCGAACACTGGTTTTCCAAATGGGAGAGGCAGTGCCTGGCGGAGAGCGAGCAAGAGGAGCAGAACGAAGAGGAGAGGGCGTCGCTAGAGGAAGAGCAGACCCAGCAAAAACTTTGGCATTTATTTCAAAATTCAGCCACCGCCGTGGCACAGTTATATAAAGGTACAGCGAGCACAGCCGCCCTTTTCTTTTTTTAATTCTTTTTTGATTTATGAAAGAGAGAGAGAGAGAGGAAGGGAAGGTTGGGAAATGATTGAAGGGCAGAGACAAAAAAAGAACATTTCTTTTTCTCCTCGCATGGTTTTTTTTTAAAGAAGCGGGCAGAGTGATTGAAATTAGTCAGCAGATTGCGGGAGTATCTGAGGAAATGATTTTTTTATTTTTTTGGGACCAAGAAAAAACAGACGCAACCAAAATGGCGAAATCAAACATGGCCGGCGGAGTCTCTATTCAAGGGGGTTGTCCATCTATCTTCTATATATATAATGTGTGTGTTTAGGTACCAGACAGTTTGCATTTATTGCTCTCCTAATTTTTTCCCCTCTCTTCTCTCCCGCCCCCCCTCCTCCCTCCTCTGCCCCCGCCTTCTCTTGTGTGTTTTGTAGATCGAGTCTGTCAACAACAAGGGCTGTCACTCTGGGTCCCGTTTCAAAATGCCGCCTCGGCTGTCACCAATGTGTATAAAGGTAAATTCAAATCCTTTCTGTTTGGTGCAGCATTTGTCACTGTTTGGACTGTATGACTTTGGGGTGTGGGGTTAAACTCGGGCAGTGGCCTGCACTTAAGTGTAATGGGGTGGACTCTTTATTTTTGCATGCAGTTTGATTTATCTTCTCCATTAGAAGTACAGTTTAAAAATAATGAGTGATGCTATATAATTCGTTAATTGCAGTTCCTAATAACTACCAGTGGCACATATGTGCATCACTGAATTATCAAAAGATTGAAGATGCAACATTGAGATTTAATTGTTTTAAAGGCTTTTATGCAGAAGCTTGCTTAATAATTCCAAAAAATCAGGTTATTTTACATTTGTTTCCCTTTTGGTGCGAGTGTAACTGTCAAGAACTGAACTAATTTTGTTCATGAATTAGATTTTTCAAATGGTTTTACTTTTCTGAATAATTTTATGAAATGAGCTGAGACTAGGACCCCCCTCATTCTGGTGTTCCTGGCATGACTCATGATTCTGGATAGCTAATGCAGTCAAAACAAGACTGCTGCAACACATTTCCGTTCTTACTGCAAGCATTTGTAAGCCATTTTGGTCTAGTGCTCTTCTCATGACAGTAACTGCTTCCAGTTTATTTGTTTTCATTAAGTTGAAATTGTGTACCATTTAGTATTTAATGTGCAGCAAAGTGCACTTTATCCTGTGGGGTTGCATGGTGTTTTTCTGTGGGGGGCAGGGGAGAGAATTTCAGTTCAGATGTAATATCACCTACACTTAAATCAGTTCGTTATATGGGTGACTTTTTCTCATTAAATTACAGAATTGTTATAAGGTTATGTCAGCCTTAATTGTGTACACAGTACTGTATATAACACATGCTGAACAATTGATTGTAATTTTTGAAGTAGAGCTTCAAGAACATTTAATCTGTATTGATTGTATTGCAACTAATGCAATTCTATTATAAAAACCCATCAAACTTGACATAATTTCTACACTTATAAATTAAGCAGAACCTTTACTGAGCAATTGTTACAGTATTAGAGCGTTAATGAAGAACTAAGAGCTTACAGCAATTCTTTTTACATTTTGACACTTTAAAAAAAAAAAGTTAAAAAAAAAAACTTCTCCCATCCATTCTTGCCTGTCCCTATTTGGTTTGGAATGCCAGTCTCTGGTTAAGAGTAAGTCATTTGTTTCCTGTCCTAATATTTTGCACCATCCTTTACATGGTATGCAAGAGCATCCTACCTCTAAATACTATGCCTATCCTTACAACGAAACGCTCATAACATCGGAAGGTAAATCTGGAAGAAAAAATCACAAACTTAGGTCTAACTGCTTCATACCACAGTGTATTGGAGCACAATGTACAGCTACTGTAGCTAAATTGAAGTCACTGACTACATTTACAAACAGCTGCACTTTTGGAAGCAGAATAATGCTTTGTGTGTTTTACGGTGTAATGTTTCTGATCTTGTAAAACAGCATATACTCTGGACATATTGTGAGCACTACAGTGGGAGATCTGCTAGTGTTAAAAAGAATCGTACTTGCCAAAATCTGATCTCAAACTACTGTTAATTCAAAATCTTTCTCAAAAAAGAGTTTAAATAGTTCAAATTAAGTAATTTGATAAAATGGTACAGGAGGTGTTTTTAATTTGAATTAACCAACTTCACATTAAGAGTAGGAGTAATTTATAAAAGGAACAGAGCGATTAACATTAGTTTGGGTGGTAAAATATAACATTAAACTTTGTTTTGCTGGTAAGATTAGCATTTTACTTATTGCAGTTGTAGTACTGATAAAACTTTCCAGAGAGGAAAAAATCTGAGTTCTACAGGCTGGCTAAAATGCATAATTTGAATGTGTTTTTATTTGGACCTCCCAGAAGCGCTTTTGGCCTATGAAATTCAGTTACTTGTGGGAATTCATGCATTATGCTTTCTGTGGCTTCTATATTGTTGATTTCCAAATTGTTAACAATACAAGTGCAGTTTTAACAAATGCTGATTGGAGCAGAGATTTGCTGAGCTCTCCAGTGGTAAACATTAGTAACTAACTGGGCTTCCATCTTCTGAGGTTCAGTTTCTTACATCTGTAGCTTTAGAACATGATCCCCATGTTGCAAATACTACATTTTTGGAAAAGGATCTTTAATACATTTTCAGATTTAGCCTGCTTCTAGTGAGTGTGACCCATGTATAAGTGTATACAGAATTGTTTCTGGGATAAATTCAAATTGTAATACTGCCTGTATGATGGCAGCATCTTTTTTGTGGTGATTTGAAAGAGCGGGATCTATTCACATCTATAAAGTGGGCCGTATTCAACGCTTGCTGTAGCTTTGCCCTTTTTGCAGAATACAACTTTTCATCAAATTAGCTCGATCTAAATGAGATGTACACAAAGACTTAAGTATTGTAGAAATTTTTTAAAATTAAAATTACTTTAGGGGAGTCCTTACTCTGCATAAATTGGTGTCCAGTAACATATTAACCAGTTCTAAGTTACTTACTTTTTTAATCTTTGCTTTTCATTTCTTTCCAGAGCCTCAATATGTACTGTAACTGAAATAACCTTGATGTGGTTCTTTGTTCATTTATATTGAATCAAATGAGATGTAGCCATAGTCTTAAGTCACGTGTTTTGTAGATCATGGTGCTGGAATTTGGATTAAGTCTTTGCAAGATTAGTGTCAAATTTGATTCCCAAATTTTGTAATAGGGAAAGAATTTGGTCTTGGAACCTAATGAGCATTGTCAGGAAATTAGATTGTGGTGTATAGAATATTTTTGATTTAAAAAGTACCTAGCTATGCTGAGAAATTTGTCGCTGTTTTTGTTTCAGAAAGTATTGAAGCTCACCGCAGAAGCTATGACTTAGGAATTCAGGTCGGTTACCAACGGCGTAATAAGGATGTGTTAGCTTGGGTAAAAAAGCGGAGACGAACCATTCGGAGAGAAGATTTGATCAGCTTCTTATGTGGAAAAGCTCCACCACCTCGCAACACCAGAGCTCCCCCTAGACTGACAGTAGTAACCTCTCCCACTAGAGCACCCACAACAGAAACTAGCTCATCTGTAGAGACTGACTTGCAGCCTTTTCGTGAAGCCATTGCACTGCATGGTAATTATGCTGTTAAGTGATTAAGCACTTGGGAAAAGTAGATGTTGATTTCAGGGAGACTGTATTTCTCTTTTTGACATGCACAGGCTGAATTTCAGCATTGTTAGACTGATCATATCTCAATTTTGACTACAAATAGTTTAACCGGTGATATTGTGAAATGTTGCGATATTGTAATCTGGGAATCCAACATAATTGCATCAGCTGCTTCTCCATCATGATAAACATTAATTACAATAATATTTATAACAGCTTAATGGAAAAAGGATTCAAATGTATTTTTTAAAGATTACATACTTATATGTTTGGTAATACACTGCATTAGACTGGTATCAGGATCCAACGCAAATTCATACAAAAGGTACATCTGAGTAAGGAATGATTGAAGATGCATTTTTAATAAGTCTGAATTCCTTAGTTGGCTTTTGGCTATTGTAATCATAGTTATATGGTAGTAGAAAGCCAAGTGATCTGTATGCATACCCTTATTCATCTTTGATCACCTTTTTGTTCATAAATTTTTGTTAATGGTATATCAGAATATTTTTAAGTTTTGCATCAGGACGTACACATTACAGGTGTTTTGCGTGGGTGAGACCACTGCAGTTTGATGTATAAACATACAGTATCAGCTTTTCATGTACTCTCCATCCCTCCTCATCCCCAGGCCTTTTCTTCAGGAAAGAAGTGCTGGTATGCCATTATTATATAGATGTTTTACAGTTGGTGCTCCTGCAGTTAGGATTGGGAGAGCAGCATTCATGGGCTGGCTCCCTGTATTTACATTACTAAAACCAACTCCCTTATCCTGGGAGCAGAATAGTAGACCCACATTTTCTTTGGTTGTTGACTGGTGCCAGAATAAGGGAGCTGGTTTCAGCAATGTACATGTGAGGACCCAGCTTTCAGAAACTGTTCTCCTTCGATCCAAACTGATTAAGTGCAAATGTAAAAGTGCCTGAAGTGTATCGTGCCATACCAGTATTTTTACCAAAGTGGCCTGTCTAGTGTATCCCTGGGAGATCGCAATAGAACAAGTTTAGAATTGCTCGTTGATGCTCTGCAGAAAATGAACGATGCAGTCTACCCCACCTAAGCATGTACCCAATAATTGTGCATATGTAAAAAAAAAAAAAAAATCCCTGCACATTTCTTTTGAAAGTGTAAATGTAGAGTATATTCTTCAAAGTGTAGTTTTGCAACCTGTTTCATGTGTTGTTCTGTTAAACCTAGAGTCTGCATGTAAATTTACTTAGCTCTTCAAGCAATCCAAAGCTTGTTGATGCTGTTTTGTCTACTCTAATTTGTATACCCCAGCTAAGTAAACAAGTTATGAAAAGTCATTTATCCAATTAGGAGTCGTTGCTATCATTGTATTTGAGGTTCTGTGGAAGTTCTACATCATATTGCATAGATTTGACACTTCATTCATGCCGAAGAAAAACACCATCCACACAAGTCCTTGGTACTAATTGAGTTACTTTTTGCTATACAATTAGAAATAGTAGCAATTATATTCTTTAATCCTGTTTACCAAAACTTTCACACTGATTAGCTTCATTTTCTGGTATTTCAACCTGTTTTTAATACACTTGCATTTATCTATTCCAATGTGATGAGCATTAACCAAAATGGTCCCTACTTAAAATTAATAATTCTAAAGTTTCCTCTGTCTTGTATGCTCAAAACTTGCTAAATTGTTTTGTGCTTCTTCCCAGGCTGCAATGCTGCATGCTTACACTTTGTATAAAATAGCAGTGTGAATTATCCTGGTTATTTTAAATTTAGACACTTGCTTTTTTGGTTGCACAATGTATTGGAAGAAATTGAGACACATGTCAGCAACAGTTATTTTGGGATGGCAAGCCTGCTAGTGTAAAGTGTGTTTGACCGTGTGAGGGAGCTGAATCAACATGCACTTTTGGTGGTGTATCATCTCTTGGGTTTATGACTGGATCCTGAATAATGATTTAAGGCTGTCACTTCTTCGAGGCTGAACTCCCTCCTCCATTGTCATTGCTTGTGTGAGGAAAGAGGGAAGTGGAAGAGAGAATTAACAAATGGATAGGACAAGAGCAAAAGATGTTAATTATAACTAACTGGGTGCTGATAGCGAGATTCCCTTCTTGGTAATATTAATTTTAGATTCTTTGTAATTTTCAGCAAAATTCAGCGTTAGTTTTTTTTTTACCTTTTTTTATTTCCTGCCTGTTAACGTTTGTTTCCCTTTTTATTTTCTTACCTTTTTCTGAACCATGCTCACCTTCATGGGCTAATTCAAATCTCGGGAGAGATGGGCAGATGTGAACTGCAGCACTGAGCTTATTAGGAAGAAGGGCGATGGAGGGAATAGGTAGGCTGATGCATGGTGGCTGTTAATTGCTAGGTTGCATCTTTAATGCTTGTAAGAAGAGAATCTGTGTTTTATCTTTGGAGGTTGGGAGACAAATGCATAAAGGAATAAAATGGCTCCAGTTTTTATTTTTGAGCAGACTCTGCCTATCAGTAAAGTACTATTGTCTATCATTTGTTTGATCCATCAGTTTTGAAGCTGTTTCTCAACTGTTTTGGGGAAGTTAGGTAGGCTGAGAACAATTTCCCAGAAGACTCATAGACTGAAACCAGTAACTGGGACAGAAAAGAAAATGTCATGAGGCATTGCTTTTGTGTTGCAGGAATAGTGCTCTGTCACTATTGGTTCTGTGTAACACCCTTTAATAGATCCTCGGCCTCTGTTAAGTTTAGGTGAAAAAGCTCTGTGCTGTTTTTATGTCAATTTAATTTTCATTGTTGAAATGAAACGTTTGAAGCAACAAAGTATAGATTAGTCTGATTTTAATAATTGGAGAAATGTTCAGACACACTGCTAGTGCAATTGATGTACTGAGTTATGGAGAAGAACTGAAGTGCTTTGACAAGTTTTTTTAAAATCACAATGAAAAACAATTTCAGATTGTCAAGGGTTTACTTTGAAGAGTACAGGCACTATATTTCTATGAAGTGTGCATTTAATATGTTTACTCATCACTTGACAGCAGGTACTGTTTTGAGTTGAAAATTGTGTGGAAATGGATTTTAACTCCTAATTCTGGAGTTTAAATGGTTTGTTCGGGAAATTCAGCGGTAGTTAACCACGAGACAAAGTGGTTTTTGCTATCAACACAGTTTTAAATGAGTCTTGCCAAAAGGTATCTGCAGTGTTGGAACTCGAGCTTGTAAGAATGAAGCTGTTGTACTATTTGTTTACTCCATTTGGAAAGAGCCTTCAAGTCTTGGGTTCAAATTCTCTTCCCACCCCCCCCCCCCCCACCCACCCCAAAACCTTTGTTGGAGGGGAAGTTTGAGGAAAAACTGTTGTGTTGGGTGTAATTGTGCTACCCCAGAGAATTGCTGAACAGTGTCACTTGGGTTTGACTTAGAGATTAGATAAAGTCTAAGGCCTCGAAATTCGTCTCGGGTGGTATGGGATTGACCGCCTGTTATACGCAGCGCCTGATAGACCGTTCCCTTGCAGTCAGTGGGACTGAATACCAGGCGCTGCGTATAACGGGCAGATGATCCCATACCGCCCATTGTGCGTCACCACCCGAGATGAATTTCGAGCCCTAAGAATTTTCAAGTGGCCTGTACCAATGTTCCCTCTCTTTTTGGGGTGAGCAGCCCATTCAAAAAACCGCACAGGCGCAGTTTTTTGCATTGCATTGAAAAGCCAGCAAGCCGGCTGCACGGGGGGTTCCCCGAGAGCTGCACGGCCATAGGGCTGCTCAGCTTAAAGGGAACATTGGCGTGTATACATGTGGCTATATTTGTTTTCAGAGGGTGAATCCATCTGTGTTCACTCCAATCCCTGTGGATCATATCCAACAAGACCGGTAATAACCAGGATACCCCCATGATTCTACATTTAGCTGGCCATGAACCCCAGTGCTCAAGGCTGAAATCAGGAGGGTGAAATCTTTGCCTCAGGATTAGGTGGTGCATCAATTAGTGGTTCATTGTTCTATGCTGTGTGCTTGTTCAGTGAATTACTTTAACCAGATTTTTATGAAACTGATTTTTGTCCCACTGGGTCTGAAAATTGATTTTATTTTGGTGTTGAATATACCAATATGTATTTCATTCCTGACACATTTCAGTGTTGTTTATCAACCATTTGCAGTATCTAATTTTTGAGAAGATAACTATTTGCTTATGCTAAACACCCATTTTTTTTGTACCAATTTTGTTACTACAGTATTATGGTGGCATTGACTTTTTACTATGTGGTTTTATTGGAACCATCAGCTCTCTGGTATCTTGCTGAAGTGGCAATTAGTTATGTGTGACCTTCGATGGTGAATTACAGCTGGCTATTTGACTGTGGTGGACATCATAAGAGTCCAGTCTTATCCTTGCCTGCCACCCATAATGTGTATTTGCAGTGAAGGTTGTTTGATAGCAGTCAGCAGCAGGGACTCTGGCTCCCCCCCTTTCCCCAGTTCATATCTCCTTTTTTTCCCCCCCTCCCTAACTCACGAAAGAGGCCAGGGGTAATGCCTCTATGCCATCCTATTTGATATCCCTATCTCGGCATAGACCAGGGCTCAAATCCAGAACATCTCTGTATAGACCAGGGATTAAATCCAGAACCTTCTTGGTTTTTATGGCTGTTATTCCTTGGATCAATCCACTGAACTATTGGGGAAGAAGCTCCTATTGTTAAGGTAAGAGCCTTTTGACCAAGGAGCCAGTACATTATTTTAATTACTTAGCATGTCTCCCAATGTCAAATAGCCTGCCAATATTCACTGGCATAGATAGTTTTTTTTTATTCATTCATTCATGGGATGTGGGCATTTATTGACCATAAGAAAGAGACTTGCATTTCTATAGTGCCTTTCACGACCACTGGACACCTCAAAGTGCTTTACAGCCAAATAAGTACTTTTTGGAGTGTAGTCATTGTTGTAATGTGGGAAACATGGCAGCCAATTTGGGAACAGCAATGTGATAATGACCAGATACTGTAATATGTTTTTGTTATGTTGATTGAGGGATAAGTATTGGCCAGGGCACTGGGGATAAATCCCCTGCTCCTCTTCGAAATAGTGCCATGGGATCTTTTACGTCCACCTGAGAGCAGATGGGACCTTGGTTTAACGTCTCATCCGAAAGACGGCACCCTCCAACAGTGCAGCACTCCCACAGCACCGCACTGGAGTGTCAGCCTAGATTAATGTGCTCAAGTCCCTGCAGTGGGATTTGAACCCACAACCTTCTGACTCACAGGCATTTGTGCTACCACCTGAGCCACAGCTGACACTTCAGCTGACCATCCCTAATTGCCCTTGAGAAGGTGGTGGTGAGCTGCTGCCTTGAACTACTGCAGTCTGTATGGTGAAGGTGCTCCCATAGTGCTATTAGGGAGTGAGTTCCAGGATTTTGACCCAGCACTGGTGAAGGAATGATATATTTCTAACTCAGAATGATGTATGACTTGGAGGTGATGGGGTTCCCATGCGCATGCTGCCCTTGTCCTTCTAGGTGGTAGAGGTCGAGGGCTTGGGAGGTGTTGCTGAAGAAGCCTTGGCAAGTTATTGCAGTGCATCATATAGAGGGACACACTGTGTGTCGGTGGTGCAGGGGTGAATATTTAAGTTTGTGGATGGGGTGCCAATCAAGCAGGCTGCAGTGTCTGTGGTGCAGGGGTGAATATTTAAGTTTGTGGATGGGGTGCCAATCAAGCAGGCTGCAGTGTCCTTATCGTGTCGAGTTTCTTGAGTGTTGTTGGAGCTGCATTCATCCAGGCAAGTGGAGAGTATTCCATCACACTCCTGACTTGTGCCTTGGAGATGGTAGAAAGGTTTTGGGGAGTCAGGAGGTGAGTCTCTCATCGCAGGATACCCAGCCTCTGACCTGCTCTTGCAGCCACAGTATTTACGTGGCTGGTCCAGTTAAGTTTCTGGTCCATATTTATGGTGGGGAATTCGGCAATGGTAATGCTGTTGAATATCAAGGGGTGGTGATTAGACTCTCTCTTGTTGGAGATAGTCATTGCCTGGCATTTGTGTGGCACAAATATTACTTGCCATTTATCAGCCCAAGCCTGAATGTTGTCCAGGTCTTGCTGCATGTGGGCACGGACTGCTTCATTTTTTGAAGAGTTGCAAATGAACTGAACACTGTGCAATCATCAGCGAACATCCCCACTTCTGACCTTATGATGGAGGGGAGGTATTTATGAAGCAGCTGAAGATGGTTGTGCCTAGGAGACTGTCCTGAGGAACACCTGCAGTGTTGTCCCGAGACTGAGATGATTGACCTCCAACAACCACAACCATCTTCCTTTGTGCTAGGTATGACTTCAGCCCTTGATTCCCATAGAAAAATAGGAGCAGGAGTAGGCCATTCAGCCCTTCGAGCCTGCTCCGCCATTCAATATGATCATGGCTGATCCTCTATGTCAATACCATATTCCCGCTCTCTCCCCCATACCCCTTGGTGCCTTTTGTGTCTAGACATCCTTCCTAAAAAGTGTGGAGCCCAGAATTAAACACACTACTCCAGCTGGGGCCTAGCCAGTAATTTATAAAGGTTTTGTAGAACTTCCTTGCTTATGTAATCCAGGCCTCCATATATAACTTCAATTTTACTAGGGCTCCTTGATGTCGAGGGCAGTCACTCTCACCTCCCCTCTGGAATTCAGCTCTTTTGTCTATGTTTTGACCAAGGTTGTAATGAGGCCTGGAGTTGAGTAGTCCTGGAGGAATCCAGACTGAGCATTGGTGAGCAGGTTATTAGTGAGTAAGTGTCGCTTGGTAGCACTGTCGGACACCTTCCATCACTTTGCTGATTTGAGAGTAGACTGGGTGGTAATTGGCCGGATTGAATTTGTCCTGCCTTTTGTGGACAGGACATACCTGGTCAGTTTTCCACATTGTCCGGTAGATGCCAGTGTTAAAGCTGTACTGGAACAGCTTGGCTAGAGGTGTAGTTAGTTCTGGAGCACAAGTCTTCAGCACTACAGTCGGGATGTTGTCGAGGACAATAGCCTTTGCTGTATCCAGTGAGTTCAGCCGTTTCTTGATATCACGTGGAGTGAATCAGATCGGCTTAAGCCAGTCATAAGTGATGGTGGGGACCTCGGGGGAGGCCGATACGGATCATCCACTCGGCACTTCTGACTGAAGATGATTCTAAAAGATGTAATAGCAAAGCACTTGGAAAACAATGACAGGATCGGACAAAGTCAACATGGATTTACAAAAGGTAAATCGTGCTTGACTAATCTACTGGAATTTTTTGAGGATGTAACTGGTAGAATAGATAAGGAAGAACCAGTGGATGTGGTGTATTTGGACTTCCAGAAGGCTTTCGATAAGGTCCCGCATTAGAGATTAGCGTGTAAAGTTAAAGCTCATCGGATTGGGGGTAAGGTACTGACTTGGTTGGCAGACAGGAAGCAAAGAGTTGGAATAAACGGGTCTTTTTCCGAGTGGCAGGCAGTGACTAGTGGGGTACCGCAGGGATCGGTGCGAGGACCCCAGCTATTCACAATATATATTAATGATCTAGACGAGGGAACCAGATGTAATATCTCCAAGTTTGCAGACGACACAAAGCTGGGTGGGCGTGTGTGCTGTGCGGAGGATGCAGAGAAACTCCAGTCTGATTTGGACAGGTTGGGTGATTGGGCAGATGTATGGCAGATGCAGTATAATGTAGATAAATGCGAGGTTATCCACTTTGGTGGCAAAAACAGGAAGGCAGATTATTATCTGAACGGCAATAGATTTGGGAGAAGGGGAAGTGCAACGAGACCTGGGTGTCCTTGTGCACCAGTTGCTGAAGGTAAGCATGCAGGTGCAGCAGGCGGTTAAGAAGGCAAATGGTATGTTGGCCTTCATAGCGAGAGGATTCGAGTACAGGAGCAAGAATGTCCTGCTGCAGTTGTACAGGGCCTTGGTGAGACCACATCTTGAGTATTGTGTGCAGTTTTGGCCACCTTATCTGAGTAAGAATGCTCTTGCCATGGAGGGAGTGCAGCGAAGATTCACCAGACTGATACCTGGGATGGCAGGAATGACGTATGAGGAGAGATTGGGTTGATTGGGCTTATATTCGCTGGAGTTTAGAAGAATGAGGGGATCTCATTGAAACTTATAAAATTCTAACAGGACTAGACAGACTAGATGCAGGAAGGATGTTCCCGATGGCAGGGGAATCCAGAGCCAGGGGTCACAGTCTAAGGATAAGGGGTAAGCCATTTAGGACTAAGATGAGGAGGAATTTCTTCACCCAGAGAGTGGTGAACCTGTGGAATTCTCTACCAAACAAGGCAGTTGAAGCCAATTCATTAAATATATTCAAGAAGGAGTTAGATATATTTCTTAAGGCGAAAGGGATCAAGGGATATGGGGAGAAAGCAGGGACAAGGTACTGAATTTGGATGATCAGCCATGATCTCATTAAATGGCGGAGCAGGCTCGAGGGGCCGAATGGCCTACTCCTGCTCCTATCTTCTATGTTTCTATGATTGCGAAAGCTTCAGCCTTGTCTTTTGCATTCACGTGCTGGGCTCCACCATCATTGAGGGTGGGGATATTTATGGAGCCTCCACCCCGCTGTTGGCCTCTTGGGTATGATACTAGGTGACTGGCTCCTGTGGAACTATACCCTTCACCCTGCCCCGCCATCATCAAGATTACAAATAAAATGATAGTTTTAGACTTTAATGCTTTTTTTTCTCCATCAATTTTTTTCCCCTTCCAATTGTCTTCTGAAGACATTGTCATGTGGAGAACAGTTCCACAGGCCATGTTTGGCCTTGGTATTTCTCCCAAGTGGTCATTCTTTGTGTGAAGTTGGAAACTGAGCATTAGTAGGCTATTTTAACATCAGGGGGCATCGCAATGGATTATGATGTAAGTTGAACATTTGCCTGTCAATTTTAGGCAACTCTTACTGTTGCATTTTGGTCTGGAATATGGAAAGATTTATCAGCGATCTTTAGATTTATATGCTACTAAACTATTACATACATTAAATATGCCAAGATTTCTGTTTCAATGCCAACCTTGTTGGGTTGATTTTACTTGGGCTTTTTATGGTGACTCATGTTTCAGTCAGTAAAGGGAAATACGTTCAGTTTAAAGGTCACATAATCCTAAGTGGAGATGGCATTTCATGAGATACTGAATCTGTCATTCTTAATTGTGTTTGGGGGTTTTGCCAATAGCAACTATCCCTTTTCGCTATCACTGGGAGGTGATTCTACACACAATGTCCACTCCTGTTGCAGCCTCCAGCAGCAATTTTAAAGGACAGAATTGAGTGCAAGATTGTGACGAGTGAAATGAATACCTTGTTTAGTATTTTTCTTGCCAACTTTCTACGATCTCTCGCTCTCCCTCTCGCTCTTTTCCCCCCTCTCTCGCTCACTTTTCCCCCCCCCTCGCTCTCTTCCCCCCCCCTCTCTCGCTCTCTTCCCCCCTCTCTCTCGCTCTCTTCCCCCCTCTCTCTCGCTCTCTTCCCCCTCTCTCTTTCTTCCTCCCTCTCTCTCGCTCTCTTCCCCCCTCCTCTGTCTCGCTCTCTTCCCCCTCCCTCTGTCTCGCTCTCTTCCCCCCTCTCTCTCTCTCGCTCTCTTCCCCCCTCTCCCTCTCTCGCTCTCTTCCCCCCTCTCTCTCGCTCTCTTCCCCCTCTCTCTCTCTCGCTCTCTTCCCCCTCTCTCTCTCTCTCACTCTCTCTTCCCCCTCTCTCTCTCGCT
>NC_140997.1:47449788-47571551 GCF_052327205.1 Somniosus microcephalus
CGCTCGCCCTCTTCCCCCCCTCTCGCTCGCCCTCTTCCCCCCCTCTCGCTCGCCCTCTTCCCCCCCTCTCGCTCGCCCTCTTCCCCCCCTCTCGCTCGCCCTCTTCCCCCCCTCTCGCTCGCCCTCTTCCCCCCCTCTCGCTCGCCCTCTTCCCCCCCTCTCGCTCGCCTCTTCCCCCCCTCTCGCTCGCCCTCTTCCCCCCCTCTCGCTCGCCTCTTCCCCCCCTCTCGCTCGCCCTCTTCCCCCCCTCTCGCTCGCCCTCTTCCCCCCCTCTCGCTCGCCCTCTTCCCCCCCTCTCGCTCGCCCTCTTCCCCCCCTCTCGCTCGCCCTCTTCCCCCCCTCTCGCTCGCCCTCTTCCCCCCCTCTCGCTCGCCCTCTTCCCCCCCTCTCGCTCGCCCTCTTCCCCCCTCTCGCTCGCCCTCTTCCCCCCCTCTCGCTCGCCCTCTTCCCCCCCTCTCGCTCGCCCTCTTCCCCCCCTCTCGCTCGCCCTCTTCCCCCCCTCTCGCTCGCCCTCTTCCCCCCCTCTCGCTCGCCCTCTTCCCCCCCTCTCGCTCGCCCTCTTCCCCCCCTCTCGCTCGCCCTCTTCCCCCCCTCTCGCTCGCCCTCTTCCCCCCCTCTCGCTCGCCCTCTTCCCCCCCTCTCGCTCGCCCTCTTCCCCCCCTCTCGCTCGCCCTCTTCCCCCCCTCTCGCTCGCCCTCTTCCCCCCCTCTCGCTCGCCCTCTTCCCCCCCTCTCGCTCGCCCTCTTCCCCCCCTCTCGCTCGCCCTCTTCCCCCCCTCTCGCTCGCCCTCTTCCCCCCCTCTCGCTCGCCCTCTTCCCCCCCTCTCGCTCGCCCTCTTCCCCCCCTCTCGCTCGCCCTCTTCCCCCCCTCTCGCTCGCCCTCTTCCCCCCCTCTCGCTCGCCCTCTTCCCCCCCTCTCGCTCGCCCTCTTCCCCCCCTCTCGCTCGCCCTCTTCCCCCCCTCTCGCTCGCCCTCTTCCCCCCCTCTCGCTCGCCCTCTTCCCCCCCTCTCGCTCGCCCTCTTCCCCCCCTCTCGCTCGCCCTCTTCCCCCCCTCTCGCTCGCCCTCTTCCCCCCCTCTCGCTCGCCCTCTTCCCCCCCTCTCGCTCGCCCTCTTCCCCCCCTCTCGCTCGCCCTCTTCCCCCCCCTCTCGCTCGCCCTCTTCCCCCCCTCTCGCTCGCCCTCTTCCCCCCCTCTCGCTCGCCCTCTTCCCCCCCTCTCGCTCGCCCTCTTCCCCCCCTCTCGCTCGCCCTCTTCCCCCCCTCTCGCTCGCCCTCTTCCCCCCCTCTCGCTCGCCCTCTTCCCCCCCCTCTCGCTCGCCCTCTTCCCCCCCTCTCGCTCGCCCTCTTCCCCCCCTCTCGCTCGCCCTCTTCCCCCCCTCTCGCTCGCCCTCTTCCCCCCCTCTCGCTCGCCCTCTTCCCCCCCTCTCGCTCGCCCTCTTCCCCCCCTCTCGCTCGCCCTCTTCCCCCCCTCTCGCTCGCCCTCTTCCCCCCCTCTCGCTCGCCCTCTTCCCCCCCTCTCGCTCGCCCTCTTCCCCCCCTCTCGCTCGCCCTCTTCCCCCCCTCTCGCTCGCCCTCTTCCCCCCCTCTCGCTCGCCCTCTTCCCCCCTCTCGCTCGCCCTCTTCCCCCCCTCTCGCTCGCCCTCTTCCCCCCCTCTCGCTCGCCCTCTTCCCCCCCTCTCGCTCGCCCTCTTCCCCCCCTCTCGCTCGCCCTCTTCCCCCCCTCTCGCTCGCCCTCTTCCCCCCCTCTCGCTCGCCCTCTTCCCCCCCTCTCGCTCGCCCTCTTCCCCCCCTCTCGCTCGCCCTCTTCCCCCCCTCTCGCTCGCCCTCTTCCCCCCCTCTCGCTCGCCCTCTTCCCCCCCTCTCGCTCGCCCTCTTCCCCCCCTCTCGCTCGCCCTCTTCCCCCCCTCTCGCTCGCCCTCTTCCCCCCCTCTCGCTCGCCCTCTTCCCCCCCTCTCGCTCGCCCTCTTCCCCCCCTCTCGCTCGCCCTCTTCCCCCCCCTCTCGCTCGCCTCTTCCCCCCCTCTCGCTCGCCTCTTCCCCCCCTCTCGCTCGCCTCTTCCCCCCCTCTCGCTCGCCCTCTTCCCCCCCTCTCGCTCGCCCTCTTCCCCCCCTCTCGCTCGCCCTCTTCCCCCCCTCTCGCTCGCCCTCTTCCCCCCCTCTCGCTCGCCCTCTTCCCCCCCTCTCGCTCGCCCTCTTCCCCCCCTCTCGCTCGCCCTCTTCCCCCCCTCTCGCTCGCCTCTTCCCCCCCTCTCGCTCGCCCTCTTCCCCCCCCTCTCGCTCGCCCTCTTCCCCCCCTCTCGCTCGCCCTCTTCCCCCCCTCTCGCTCGCCCTCTTCCCCCCCTCTCGCTCGCCCTCTTCCCCCCCTCTCGCTCGCCCTCTTCCCCCCCTCTCGCTCGCCCTCTTCCCCCCCTCTCGCTCGCCCTCTTCCCCCCCTCTCGCTCGCCCTCTTCCCCCCCTCTCGCTCGCCCTCTTCCCCCCCTCTCGCTCGCCCTCTTCCCCCCCTCTCGCTCGCCCTCTTCCCCCCCTCTCGCTCGCCCTCTTCCCCCCCTCTCGCTCGCCCTCTTCCCCCCCTCTCGCTCGCCCTCTTCCCCCCCTCTCGCTCGCCCTCTTCCCCCCCTCTCGCTCGCCCTCTTCCCCCCCTCTCGCTCGCCCTCTTCCCCCCCTCTCGCTCGCCCTCTTCCCCCCCTCTCGCTCGCCCTCTTCCCCCCCTCTCGCTCGCCCTCTTCCCCCCCTCTCGCTCGCCCTCTTCCCCCCCTCTCGCTCGCCCTCTTCCCCCCCTCTCGCTCGCCCTCTTCCCCCCCTCTCGCTCGCCCTCTTCCCCCCTCTCGCTCGCCCTCTTCCCCCCCTCTCGCTCGCCCTCTTCCCCCCCTCTCGCTCGCCCTCTTCCCCCCCTCTCGCTCGCCCTCTTCCCCCCCTCTCGCTCGCCCTCTTCCCCCCCTCTCGCTCGCCCTCTTCCCCCCCTCTCGCTCGCCCTCTTCCCCCCCTCTCGCTCGCCCTCTTCCCCCCCTCTCGCTCGCCCTCTTCCCCCCCTCTCGCTCGCCCTCTTCCCCCCCTCTCGCTCGCCCTCTTCCCCCCCTCTCGCTCGCCCTCTTCCCCCCCTCTCGCTCGCCCTCTTCCCCCCCTCTCGCTCGCCCTCTTCCCCCCCTCTCGCTCGCCCTCTTCCCCCCTCTCGCTCGCCCTCTTCCCCCCCTCTCGCTCGCCCTCTTCCCCCCCTCTCGCTCGCCCTCTTCCCCCCCTCTCGCTCGCCCTCTTCCCCCCCTCTCGCTCGCCCTCTTCCCCCCCTCTCGCTCGCCCTCTTCCCCCCCCTCTCGCTCGCCCTCTTCCCCCCCTCTCGCTCGCCCTCTTCCCCCCCTCTCGCTCGCCCTCTTCCCCCCCTCTCGCTCGCCCTCTTCCCCCCCTCTCGCTCGCCCTCTTCCCCCCCTCTCGCTCGCCCTCTTCCCCCCCTCTCGCTCGCCCTCTTCCCCCCCTCTCGCTCGCCCTCTTCCCCCCTCTCGCTCGCCCTCTTCCCCCCCTCTCGCTCGCCCTCTTCCCCCCCTCTCGCTCGCCCTCTTCCCCCCCTCTCGCTCGCCCTCTTCCCCCCCTCTCGCTCGCCCTCTTCCCCCCCTCTCGCTCGCCCTCTTCCCCCCCTCTCGCTCGCCCTCTTCCCCCCCCTCTCGCTCGCCCTCTTCCCCCCCTCTCGCTCGCCCTCTTCCCCCCCTCTCGCTCGCCCTCTTCCCCCCCCTCTCGCTCGCCCTCTTCCCCCCCTCTCGCTCGCCCTCTTCCCCCCCTCTCGCTCGCCCTCTTCCCCCCCTCTCGCTCGCCCTCTTCCCCCCCTCTCGCTCGCCCTCTTCCCCCCCTCTCGCTCGCCCTCTTCCCCCCCTCTCGCTCGCCCTCTTCCCCCCCTCTCGCTCGCCCTCTTCCCCCCTCTCGCTCGCCCTCTTCCCCCCCTCTCGCTCGCCCTCTTCCCCCCCTCTCGCTCGCCCTCTTCCCCCCTCTCGCTCGCCTCTCTCGCTCGCCCTCTTCCCCCCCTCTCGCTCGCCCTCTTCCCCCCCTCTCGCTCGCCCTCTTCCCCCCCTCTCGCTCGCCCTCTTCCCCCCCTCTCGCTCGCCCTCTTCCCCCCCTCTCGCTCGCCCTCTTCCCCCCCTCTCGCTCGCCCTCTTCCCCCCCTCTCGCTCGCCCTCTTCCCCCCCTCTCGCTCGCCCTCTTCCCCCCCTCTCGCTCGCCCTCTTCCCCCCCTCTCGCTCGCCCTCTTCCCCCCCTCTCGCTCGCCCTCTTCCCCCCCTCTCGCTCGCCCTCTTCCCCCCCTCTCGCTCGCCCTCTTCCCCCCCTCTCGCTCGCCCTCTTCCCCCCTCTCGCTCGCCCTCTTCCCCCCCTCTCGCTCGCCCTCTTCCCCCCCTCTCGCTCGCCCTCTTCCCCCCCTCTCGCTCGCCCTCTTCCCCCCCTCTCGCTCGCCCTCTTCCCCCCCTCTCGCTCGCCCTCTTCCCCCCCTCTCGCTCGCCCTCTTCCCCCCCTCTCGCTCGCCCTCTTCCCCCCCTCTCGCTCGCCCTCTTCCCCCCCTCTCGCTCGCCCTCTTCCCCCCTCTCGCTCGCCCTCTTCCCCCCCTCTCGCTCGCCCTCTTCCCCCCCTCTCGCTCGCCCTCTTCCCCCCCTCTCGCTCGCCCTCTTCCCCCCCTCTCGCTCGCCCTCTTCCCCCCCTCTCGCTCGCCCTCTTCCCCCCCTCTCGCTCGCCCTCTTCCCCCCCTCTCGCTCGCCCTCTTCCCCCCCTCTCGCTCGCCCTCTTCCCCCCCTCTCGCTCGCCCTCTTCCCCCCCTCTCGCTCGCCCTCTTCCCCCCCTCTCGCTCGCCCTCTTCCCCCCTCTCGCTCGCCCTCTTCCCCCCTCTCGCTCGCTCTTCCCCCCTCTCGCTCGCCCTCTTCCCCCTCTCGCTCGCCCTCTTCCCCCCCCTCTCGCTCGCCCTCTTCCCCCCCTCCGCTCGCCCTCTTCCCCCCTCTCGCTCGCCCTCTTCCCCCCTCTCGCTCGCCCTCTTCCCCCCCTCTCGCTCGCCCTCTTCCCCCCCTCTCGCTCGCCCTCTTCCCCCCCTCTCGCTCGCCCTCTTTCCCCCCCTCTCGCTCGCCCTCTTCCCCCCCTCTCGCTCGCCCTCTTCCCCCCCTCTCGCTCGCCCTCTTCCCCCCCTCTCGCTCGCCCTCTTCCCCCCCTCTCGCTCGCCCTCTTCCCCCCCTCTCGCTCGCCCTCTTCCCCCCTCTCGCTCGCCCTCTTCCCCCCCTCTCGCTCGCCCTCTTCCCCCCCTCTCGCTCGCCCTCTTCCCCCCCTCTCGCTCGCCCTCTTCCCCCCCTCTCGCTCGCCCTCTTCCCCCCCTCTCGCTCGCCCTCTTCCCCCCCTCTCGCTCGCCCTCTTCCCCCCCTCTCGCTCGCCCTCTTCCCCCCCTCTCGCTCGCCCTCTTCCCCCCCTCTCGCTCGCCCTCTTCCCCCCCTCTCGCTCGCCCTCTTCCCCCCCTCTCGCTCGCCCTCTTCCCCCCCTCTCGCTCGCCCTCTTCCCCCCCTCTCGCTCGCCCTCTTCCCCCCCTCTCGCTCGCCCTCTTCCCCCCCTCTCGCTCGCCCTCTTCCCCCCTCTCGCTCGCCCTCTTCCCCCCCTCTCGCTCGCCCTCTTCCCCCCTCTCGCTCGCCCTCTTCCCCCCCTCTCGCTCGCCCTCTTCCCCCCCCTCTCGCTCGCCCTCTTCCCCCCCTCTCGCTCGCCCTCTTCCCCCCCTCTCGCTCGCCCTCTTCCCCCCTCTCGCTCGCCCTCTTCCCCCCTCTCGCTCGCCCTCTTCCCCCCTCTCGCTCGCCCTCTTCCCCCCCTCTCGCTCGCCCTCTTCCCCCCTCTCGCTCGCCTCTCCCCTCTCCTCCCCCTCCCCTCTCGCTCGCCCTCTTCCCCCCCTCTCGCTCGCCCTCTTCCCCCCCCTCTCGCTCGCCCTCTTCCCCCCCTCTCGCTCGCCCTCTTCCCCCCCTCTCGCTCGCCCTCTTCCCCCCCTCTCGCTCGCCCTCTTCCCCCCCTCTCGCTCGCCCTCTTCCCCCCCTCTCGCTCGCCCTCTTCCCCCCCTCTCGCTCGCCCTCTTCCCCCCCTCTCGCTCGCCCTCTTCCCCCCCTCTCGCTCGCCCTCTTCCCCCCTCTCGCTCGCCCTCTTCCCCCCCTCTCGCTCGCCCTCTTCCCCCCCTCTCGCTCGCCCTCTTCCCCCCTCTCGCTCGCCCTCTTCCCCCCCTCTCGCTCGCCCTCTTCCCCCCCTCTCGCTCGCCCTCTTCCCCCCCTCTCGCTCGCCCTCTTCCCCCTCGGCCTCTCCCCTCTCGCTCGCCCTCTTCCCCCCTCTCGCTCGCCCTCTTCCCCCCCTCTCGCTCGCCCTCTTCCCCCCCTCTCGCTCGCCCTCTTCCCCCCTCTCGCTCGCCCTCTTCCCCCCCTCTCGCTCGCCCTCTTCCCCCCTCTCGCTCGCCCTCTTCCCCCCCTCTCGCTCGCCCTCTTCCCCCCTCTCGCTCGCCCTCTTCCCCCCCTCTCGCTCGCCCTCTTCCCCCCTCTCGCTCGCCCTCTTCCCCCCCTCTCGCTCTGCCCTCTTCCCCCCCTCTCGCTCGCCCTCTTCCCCCCCTCTCGCTCGCCCTCTTCCCCCCCTCTCGCTCGCCCTCTTCCCCCCCTCTCGCTCGCCCTCTTCCCCCCCTCTCGCTCGCCCTCTTCCCCCCTCTCGCTCGCCCTCTTCCCCCCCTCTCGCTCGCCCTCTTCCCCCCCTCTCGCTCGCCCTCTTCCCCCCCTCTCGCTCGCCCTCTTCCCCCCCTCTCGCTCGCCCTCTTCCCCCCCTCTCGCTCGCCCTCTTCCCCCCCTCTCGCTCGCCCTCTTCCCCCCCTCTCGCTCGCCCTCTTCCCCCCCTCTCGCTCGCCCCTCTTCCCCCCCTCTCGCTCGCCCTCTTCCCCCCTCTCGCTCGCCCTCTTCCCCCCTCTCGCTCGCCCTCTTCCCCCCCTCTCGCTCGCCCTCTTCCCCCCCTCTCGCTCGCCCTCTTCCCCCCCTCTCGCTCGCCCTCTTCCCCCCCTCTCGCTCGCCCTCTTCCCCCCCTCTCGCTCGCCCTCTTCCCCCCTCTCGCTCGCCCTCTTCCCCCCCCTCTCGCTCGCCCTCTTCCCCCCCTCTCGCTCGCCCTCTTCCCCCCCTCTCGCTCGCCCTCTTCCCCCCTCTCGCTCGCCCTCTTCCCCCCCTCTCGCTCGCCCTCTTCCCCCCCTCTCGCTCGCCCTCTTCCCCCCCTCTCGCTCGCCCTCTTCCCCCCTCTCGCTCGCCCTCTTCCCCCCCTCTCGCTCGCCCTCTTCCCCCCTCTCGCTCGCCCTCTTCCCCCCCTCTCGCTCGCCCTCTTCCCCCCCTCTCGCTCGCCCTCTTCCCCCCTCTCGCCTCTCCCCTCTCGCTCGCCCTCTTCCCCCCCTCTCGCTCGCCCTCTTCCCCCCCTCTCGCTCGCCCTCTTCCCCCCCTCTCGCTCGCCCTCTTCCCCCCCTCTCGCTCGCCCTCTTCCCCCCCCCCTCTCGCGCCCTCTTCCCCCCTCTCTCTCTCTCGCGCTCTTCCCCCCTCTCTCTCTCTCGCGCTCAGCGCTCTTCCCCCTCTCTCTCGCGCTCTTCCCCCCTCTCTCTCTCTCTCTCTCTCTCTCTCTCTCGCGCTCTTCCCCCCTCTCTCTCTCTTGCGCTCTTCCCCTCTCTCTCTCTCTCTCTCTCTCTCTCGCGCTCTTCCCCCCTCTCTCTCGCGCGCTCTTCCCCCCTCTCTCTCTCTCTCTCGCGCTCTTCCCCCCTCTCTCTCTCTCTCTCTCTCGCGCTCTTCCCTCTCTCTCTCTCTCGCGCTCTTCCCCCCTCTCTCGCTCTTCCTCCCTCTCTCTCTCTCCTCTCTCTCTCTCTCTCTCTCTCGCGCTCTTCCCCCCTCTCGCTCTCTCTCTCGCGCTTACCCCCCCCCCCCCCCCCCCCCCCCCTGCTCCCCATGTGCTTCCCTTTCTCTTCCTCTCCTGGTTTATGATTTTGTGTGCTGGCCCATCTCTTGTACCTTGACCCAATGGCTTTTATTGAGATGTGAGCCTTGATGTTGAGTGTTGATTGTGGGGGGCAACACAACCAGGCCTGATCCTTTTCTCATCTGGCATGCACACTCAGCAACGACTGCTGGACAGTGATCAGGAGTAGGAGCCCCTGCTCCATTTTTCCCCGGCTCCCTCTGCCATGACCAGCGTGGGCTCTGACCACCACCTGACTGAGATTGATTTGAATCTGGGCACTTCCTGGCCTGTGTGGTTCAGCTGTTTCTGGTCAAATACTGAACCATTCAAGGAGCCGCACTTTGCACTTTAGTAAATTCTTTATTCGGTTGTCATTGGATTGTTGTGACACTTTGGCAATTCAGTCATTGTCAGATTCAACAAAAGTCATTCGTGTTGTTACTCCTTCACATTGTCAAGCAGTACTTATATAGTCATAGAGTTATACAGCACAGAAGGAGGCCTTTCGGCCCATCGTGTCTGCGCCGGCCATCAAACCCTGTCTATTCTAATCCCATTTTCCAGCACTTGGTCCGTAGCCTTGTATGCTATGGCGTTTCAAGTGCTCATCTAAATGCTTCTTGAATGTTGAGGGTTCCTGCCTCTACCACCCTTTCGGTCAGGGAGTTCCAGATTCCAACCACCCTCTGGGTGAAAATGTTTTTCCTCAAATCTCCTCTAAACCTCCTGCCCCTTACCTTGAAACTACTAAGGGGAAAAGTTCCTTTCTATCTATGCCCGTCATAATTTTGTACACCTCTTCAGGTCCCCCCTCCGCCTTCTCTGCTCGAAGGAAAACAACCCCAGCCTGTCCAGTCTCTCTTCATAGCTGAAGCGCTCCAGCCCAGGTAACACCCTGGTGAATCTCCTCTGCACCCTCGCCAAAGCAGTCACATCCTTCCTATAGTGTGGCGACCAGAACTGCACACAATATTCCAGCTGTGGCCTAACTAGCGTTTTGTACAGCTCCATCATAACCTCCCTGCTCTTGCCTTCATTAGCCGAGGCATAGAATATAAGTATCCCATATGCCTTTTTAAGCACCATATCTACCTGTCCTGCTGCCTTCAGGGATCTATGTACATGCACACCAAGGTTCCTCTGTCCTTCCTAGGGCCCTACCATTCATTGTGTATTCCCTTGCCTTTTTAGTCCTCCCAAAATGCATCACCTCACACTTTTCAGGGTTAAATTCCATTTGCCACTGTTCTACCCATCTGACCAACCCGTCTATATCGTCCTGTAGCCTGAGGCTTCCCTCCTCGCTATTTACCACTCCACCAATTTTCGTGTCATCTGCGAACTTACTGATCATACCTCCTACATTCATATCTAAATCATTAATTTACACTACAAACAGCAAAGGACCCAGCACTGATCCCTGCAGTACACCACTGGACACAGGCTTCCAGTCACAAAAACAACCTTCGACCATCACCCTCTGCTTCCTGCCACTAAGCCAATTTTGGATCCAATGTCCCAAATTGCCCTGGATCCCATGGGCTCTTACCTTCTTGACCAGACTCCCATGCGGGACTTTGTCAAAAGCCTCACTGAAGTCTATGTAGACTACATCAACTGCACTACCCTCATCCACACACCTAGTCAGCCCCTCTCAAAATTCAATCAAATTGGTCAGACATGATCTCCCCCTGACAAAGCCATGTTGACTATCCTTGATTGATCCTTGTCTTTCCAAGTGGAGACTAATTCTGTCCCTCAGAATTTTTTCCAATAATTTCCCTACTACTAATGTTAGGCTCACTGGCCTGTAATTCCCTGGTTTATCCCTACTACCCTTCTTGAATAATGGTACAGGAAACTCTTTGGTATCCGACACCGATGGGACCGGGGTGGTGCTGGTTGATTAAAAATCTGGATGGCGGAGAGGGTTATCTACCGAGGCTATTTTTAACTAACAAAAATAAAAAAATCAAGAAATGTGCAGTATACAGTAATTGGGTAGTCACCTACAGAATGTTGTTAAGTGGATGGTGGAAGATGCTTGATTAAGTACAGTACTGCCAGTTGAAGGTAATCCATAACTCTTTAATTACTTAACAGTAAAACAAAACTTATACAGTAAACGACTGTATACAGTACTGTAGTTGACTGTAAACTTATTCCAAGTCAGCTGGTTCATCAGGAATATCCATGCCAGCTGGGTCATCAGGATCAGGCACTTCAACAGATTCTTCAGGCACTTCCACTGCTTCAACTCTTGGAAGCTTTCCTAAACATGTCCCGGATGTCTGCTTGCTTAGTGGACTCTTGCCTTTTTTGTAGAAAGGTGGAATGCAGAATATGGAGGTGCATAACTTCTTGGGCAGAGTAGCAAGGATGCCTTTCAGCAAATTGGAGGATTAAAGCAAATCCTTCTGCAGCTTTAGCCCAAGAAATCATCATCTCTTCAGAAATCTCAAGAGACTACCGGCAGCGCGGGAGAGTCAGACTCCTGTTATTGAGGTGTTTGGACTTCCGACAGCGCCAAGAAGCCGAGTAGTGGCAGTTTGGAGAACTACCCCCACTGACTAACTCGGCCACCGAAGGGGGCCTCGGACTCGGCAACATTTCCGGTTATTGAGGTGTTATTTTTGGAGTATGAATTTTGCTGGTTAATAGAGAATTCTGGATATTTAGGTGCCATTTAAACGAGTTTCCTGTACTACGTTAGCTGTCCTCCAGTCCTCTGGCACCTCCCCTGTGGCCAGAGAGGTTCTGAAAATTTGTGTCAGAGCCCCTGCAATCTCCTCCCTTGCCTCACACAGCAGCCTGGGATACATCTCGTATGGGCCTGAGGATTTATCCACTTTTAAGCCTGCTAAAACTGCTAGTACCTCCTCCCTCTCAATACTATTTTGTTCAAGTATATCACAATCCCCCTGCCTGATTTCTATGCCTACATTGTCCTTCTCCATAGTGAACACAGATGCAAAATATTCATTTAAAACCTCACCCCCATCTTCTGGCTCTACACACAGATTGCCACTTTGGTCCCTAATGGGCCCTACTCTTTCCCTGGTTATCCTCTTGCCCTTAATATACTTATAAAACACCGTGGGATTTTCCTTTATTTTGCCCGCCAGTGTTTTTTCATGCCTCCTCTTCACTCTCCTAATTTCTTTTTTAAGTACCCCCCCTGCACTTTCTATACTCCTCTAGGGCTTCCACTGTTTTTAGTCCTTTGTATCTGCCAAAAGCCTCCCTTTTTTCCCCTAATCCATTCTTGTATATCCCCTGATGACATCCAGGGTTCCCTGGGCTTGTTGGTCCCACCCTTGACCTTTATGGGAACATGTTGGCGTTGTACTCTCTTTCCTTTTTGAAAGACTCCCACTGCTCTGATGTGGATTTTCCTACAAGTAGCTGATCCCAGTCCACTTTGGCCAGATCCTGCCATATCATATTAAAATCGGCCTTCCCCCAATTTAGAACCTTTATTTCCGGTCCATCTTTGTCCTTTTCCACGACTACCTTAAATCTCACCGAATTATGGTCACTGTCACCAAAATGCTCTCCTACTGACACTTCTACCACTTGCCCGGCTACATTCCCTAGAATTAGGTCCAGTACCGCCCCCTCTCTTGTAGGACTTTCTACATGCTAGCTCAAAAAGCTCTCCTGGATGCACTAAGAATTCTGCACCCTCTAAGCTTTTCACACTCTGACTTATCACAGTTAATATTGGGGAAGTTGAAATCTCCTCCTATTATTACCCTATTATTTCTACACTTCTGAGATTTGCCTACATATCTGTTCCTCTATCTCCCCCTGACTGTTTGGGGGCCTATAGTACACTCCCAACAATGTGCTTGCCCCCTTTTTGTTTTTAAGTTCTACCCATATGGCCTCATTAGAGGAACCTGCTAAGATATCATCCTTCCTTACAGCAGTAATTGACTCCTTGATTAATATTGCGACACCCCCTCTCTTATACCCCCCTCTGTTTCGCCTGAAGATTTTATACCCCGGAATATTGAGCTGCCAGTCCTGCCCCTCCCTCAACCATGTCTTTGTGATAGCAACAATATCATACTCCCATGTGTTCATCAACACCTTCAATTCATCTGCCTTACTCAAGACTCCTTGCATTAAAATAAATGCCATCCAGCTTTGCCATACTCCCTTGTGCCATTACATATTTGCTCTGCCTTCCAGGCTGACTTGTTTTTTCCCCTATATTTGGCTGTGCATCACCCCCTACTATAGTTCCACTCTGTATCCCATCCCCCTGCCAAGTTAGTTTAAACCCCCCCCAAACAGTACTAGCAAACCTCCCCGCAAGGATATTGATCCTGTTCCGGTTCAGGTGCAACCCGTCCGACTTGTACAGGTCCCACCTTCCCCAGAAGCAGACCTAGTGATCCAGGAAACTAAAGCCCTCCCTCCTGCACCAACTCCTTAGCCACGCATTAATCTGCTCTATCCTCCTATTCCTGTACTCACTAACACACGGCACCGGGAGTAATCCAGAGATTACAACCTTTGAGGTCCTGCTTTTTAATCTGCTACCTAGCTCCCTAAATTCTTGTTGCAGGACCTCATCCCTCTTTTTCTACCTATGTCGTTGGTACCAATGTGAACCACGAAACTCTGACTGTTCGCCCTCCCCCTTCAGAATGCCCTGCAGACGTTCAGTGACATCCTTGACCCTGGCACCAGGGAGGCAACATACCATCCTGGAGTCACGTCTGCGGCCACAGAAACGTCTAACTGTTCCCCGTACGATACAATCCCCTATCACTATTGCTCTCCCACTCTTTTTCCTCCCCTCCTGTGCAGCTGAGCCACTCGTAGTGCCACGGACTTGGCTCTTGGTGCATTCCCCTGAGAAACCATCTCCCCCCAGCAGTATCCAAAACGGAAAATCTGTTGGAGGGGGAGATGGACCCAGGGGACTCCTGCACTACCTTCCTAGTTCTTTTACTCTGTCTGGCGGTCACCCATTCCCTGTCTCCTGTGCACTCTTTACCTGCGGTGTGACCACCTCGTTAAACGTGCTATCCATGAAGATCTCAGCTTCGCGGATGCTCCACAGTGACTCCAGCTCCGAAATGCGGATTTCGAGTAGCTGCAGCTGGAGACTATTCCTGCACACGTGTTCGCCCTGGACATTTAAAGTGTCCCTGACTTCCCACATAGCACAGGAGGAGCACACCACGTTGCCGAGCTGCCCTGCCATCTCCTACCCTTAATTTACTCCCTTTACTTCCTTTAAATTAAAGAATATTAAATACACTAGGGACTCTACTTCCCTTTAAGCACTACTTACTCTAAACTAGAGACCTTACTTTTACTTCAACGACTGGACTGTAGAAATACTCACCAGGTCCTACTTACCAATCGGCTCCTTCCCTGGTTGTGACGTCACTTTAGCGGTTTTGCAGTTGTTGTTTGACTGCTCCTGCTCTCGGACTCTCCCAACTCGCAGCACTCCGGTGTCTGGCCCCCTCTGCAGCGCTCTTTTATGGCTGCTCTGCCTTCTCTCGGGTCCCGCTGCCGCTCCCACACAGGTCCGCCTCCTTCGGTCTGTTCTTGGGGAGTTGGAATTGATGCATTGGTCATCTGAGACCTGATTACATTTTGGTGAGAACTTCCTTTTGTTGTATTAACAGATTTCTAGTGAACAATACTGTGTGCAATGTTGCTAGCATTGTTAGTTATTCTGAACCCATCCATTCAAGTGCCTGAATGATGAAATGAGAGTAGCTGGTGTCAAGACATGACTTTGAAGTGCTGTCAAAATTTGGTAGCTCTTTTTATAAAAAAAAAGTATAAATTAAAAAAACATTAGAATTTTGGTGCACTCAGAACCATTAGCATTTAAACTGACGATTCTTAATGCTCTGCTTTATTTTGTCTTCACAGGTCTTAGTGGAGCAATGGCTAGTATAAGTGTACGCTCAAGTACTCCAGGGTCTCCCACTCATGTAAGTGGTAGCTCCAACTCTTCTCGCAGGAGAAATGGACTCCATGATGTGGATTTGAACACTTTCATATCAGAAGAAATGGCACTCCACTTGGACAATGGTGGCACTAGGAAGCGTACCTCAGCCCAGTGTACTGATGTCATCACAGACTCCCCAACGCACAAGCGCAATCGAATGCTTTGAACTTTGAGACGGTCGCTGTGCTACCTGAAAGCCACTTGATACTCGACACTTTCTGGAATGGAAATGGAGGGCCATCATAACTTGTTTGATTGTGAAAGTACAAGTGAATTCAATAATGATTGCCATAAAGGAAGTTCTAACTAATGCAGTAGATGCCTCTTGTAATTATGGCTTTCCCAATACCGGTCTTGTGACAGAGGACATCCAATCATTTGTGTAGTAGTTAGCAAGATCATCATAGGTAAACACATTAGGTTCCAAGCTAAAGTGACCTTAACTTGTTTTCTCTTAAAGGGAAGGGTAATATTGGATGTTAATTTGGTTAAAACTGTTAATTGCCCTTTTTATTTCCTGCTGTGTTGACTGTCTGCTTCAACAGTATTGCCAGTATATCACTGATATTGTCTATGTTAAAATGGCATCTTCCGTCAAATCTGCAGACTTCCATTTTACAGCACTGTACTAAGACACTACTGGTTTTTGTATAGTGCGAGTATATAAGTTGTATCAATATTGGACTATTCTTTTTTAGTTAGACTCAAGCAGCTGCTAATTCTGTGGATTGTGGAAATGGTGCTATGATGGTCATGCAATTAATACTAAATATCAAATCAACATAAAGATCTTTATTGGATTCACTTCTTGTGTTTTAGTGTTGCAAAAATTACAACAATACTATTGACTTTCCCATAAAAATTCTAAAAAAAACTCTTGTTATGTTTAAATATATAAATATATATAAATATATATGTAATGTATATACTAAGCATTTGGATGCTGGTATGATACTCGTGCTACATAATGTAAATAAAATATGCACACCAAACCCTGGAGTGGATATCCGAAATCAGAATTGCATCATGCTCGGTTTAAACATTTCCTTCACATAGTGGAGCTGGTCCAGTTAGATAGTTCTTGGGACAGAGTCTTTGATAGTGGGTAGAAAATTACAATTTGCTTAGTTATTTGTGGCCTGCTCACTTTCAAAATTGTCTGCAATACTGTAGTCTGTTAAAGGAGGTGGATTTCTTTTTTGTAAGAAGATATGTTTGTGTAAACATACTTGCATAAACCTGGAGAATTGCTTTTCAAATCAGATTGTCACAAAATACTTTTTCTGTAACCTCTGCTTGCATTTTGTGGATTGATGTTTGAAAAAGGATACTTCAGCCTTATAAAGTCTGTTTTTGGGGGGAATTTTAACTTTTGAATTTACGCTGTGGTAAGCAGGCTTAGCAAAAAACTTCTGCAATTTACTGTAATTTTAGTGGAGCAACCCTTCAATTAATTTACCTTTTGATTTTAAATAATCCACAACTGAAGGTCACTACATAATCCAACAACTTGCACAGAAACTTAAAGCACTGATGTACACACACTAACTCAAGCAATTTTGCCCGTTTGCACACGCAGATACATCTCTTGACAGCTATTTTGAGTTGTCTTGTTTTCTCACTGGGAAACCTATGCAAGTGCAATTTAACTGTTTCAAGTAATACTAACTGGGGGGTTGTCTGTTAGCCTCACCTGCTTGTTGGCAGTAGATGACCCAGCCAGCCTAAAAGGTGGCTTGCTTTTTTTAAGCCAGAGGCAGTCGGGGTATGCTGCAAGACAGCACTTTTTTCCCCCTTTTTTGCAATAGAATTATAATTTTTAGGTAGATTAATTATCTTCCGTCTACAGTTCCTCCTCTTTCTGCCCCCCTCTCTCTTTTTCCCCCCCCCCCCCCCCCACATTCACCAACCCCCAAGCCAGGTACAGGTCATACTGGTAGATATTAAAATATGGCTTCATTGGCTACTGGAGAAGTTTTATTAAAAAAAAAAGTTTGAAAGTGCATGAAGGACATCTGATGCTGGAATTCTTACGAAAATCCACATGGTAAGAGCTCCGGTCACATCTGTAAACACTGACGACCTATTAGATTTTTTTCTCGAATACTGGGTTTCTTTTGAAAATGGGAGTGCTAGGAACTGTTATGAGAATCAGTTTAATTGAATGTTGTCAAAATGTGAAGCTTAAGATCAGACTGTGGAGGGGGGTGGGGGGATTGTAAAATAAACTTGCCCATATGCTACAGTTTCAGAGAAAACTGTTGAACTAGCATGTTTTTTGTGGGGGAGGGGAGGATGAGCATTGACTGAAGTTTTAAAAAAACTTGTGCATTCTAAAAGTCAAAATCAGGCTTTCAGCAAAATTTGCACTAACAGATTTTCCGTTTACAATGATTGATGACGTTTGCATGTCTGCTTTCTTCTTATCACGTTATTACCACAACCCCCCTCTTGCTCTTTTGCAGGAGTTTATTTTGCTACTTTTCTAGCTTAATGTATAATGTAAATCTAGGTGATCATAAAGAACTGTAGGAATAGGCCACCACCACTGAGACGATTGATAAAATTCCATAGAATGTTTTGATAAAATTGACTTTTAATAGTGTGCTGAAAAGGTATTACCTAATACCTTGATGGTTTAAAGCTGCCTGGATGGCTTTCTAATTTGCACGCTGTTTGTTTTTCTTGTTAAATCGTATTTTCATTTGGTGGAAGCCACTGTAAACTGTAATTGCCATTTCAAGAATAGGTAACACAATTTTTAATGCATAAAACTGTACCAAACTGTTACTTTATCTAATTGTAGCGTGCACTTGGAGAAAGAATAAACACCATGCAAATCAGACATTGCCTTTTTCAATCGCACTGGTCTACTTGGAAATAATTTTTAAATTGCTTCATTTTAGGAGTAAATTTTCTGTCTGTCTTCCCCTCCCCTCCAGTTGCACTTCAATTATGTGGGAAATGAGTGAAAATTCAGGTTGGAAAATTCCACGTATTTTTAAAAATGGGATTTAAAAAAAATGATGTACTAACACTAATCTGTGGAGAAATTAGGTTCACTCTTTGCTTTCACCTTAATCCAGCCCTGTCAGATGGCTGATTGGTAATTGACTTGGAAATTATAGTTTGCAGCTATTGTGTTGCAAAAATTAACTTAAATCTTTGGTTTCCTTTTTTTGCTCTCCTTTCTCATTCTCCTTCTGCCCCTCCCCTATGTAAAAGTGTGGGTATTGCAGCAAAGTCAGTTAATGCACATGTTACTTAAGTGCATGATACTGGTGCCAATTAGTGTTCAGGCATAAGTTGTTGCTAGCAGGCAGCTTTCAAAATGTGCAGTGTTTGCCATGTAATAAGATATTTTGTTAATTTTAAACAATGAACATGGTGTCATAATATTTTTATATTCACAATATTCTCAATCAAAAGCGTTTGAAATTTTCTGTTTTGTAGCCAAAATGCTAGCTTAAGGGCTTAGAGCCTTTGGCCTCATTTTCAGACCCCAAACTTTGCTTTACCTTATACACTCATATAAACCCCATCAATAAATATTACTGTACTGGAGTGTCTGATTTTAAGTATAACAGTAATAAAGAACTATGAATTATATTATGCGTCCAGTTTGCCTGACGGAGTGTATTAGCAAATAGTAGATAAGTGTTACCTTCTGTGCTAGTTTCTGGTTTTAAACTCTTGGGAGTACTGCTGAATAATGCTCAGTTCAGCATTTTTTGTTTAATTGTGTTGCTCTTGTATAAAAAAATGTTTCCTGTGAAGTTAGTCCCCTTTATCTATTATAGATGCCTTAACTCAGGAATGGAATAATCCAAGCCATAAATAGTCTGTCCAGCTCTTTGGTAACCTTATCTGATGGTCTGGTTTTTCCTTTTTTTAAGAAAAAGCTTGGCAGAGATTTGTAAAATTATTTTTCTAGGATGAAGTCTGGGCAGTGGAATTCAAACAGGTGTTGTAAGGAACCAACAGCATGGGTACCGAATGCAGCTGTGTAACTATTCTAACCATGTTAAAATGTGACATTTTTGCATCCAAATGTCTTTATATTTCCCTCACTGTGTTGCTTAAGTTCGCACCTCTATCCTGCTCCTTTGGTCTCACTGGGTCATGCACCAACTGATTGTGAAGATCGCCATATCCACTCCCAGACCAATTGCATTGTTGTACTGCAGTCAGGACTTGTGTGCAGTAGCTTCCGGATGATTGCTAATCACTTTCCTACTTGTGAAGAGATTACTGACTGCCTCAGCACCTCCCCATCGGTATGGTGGACATCAGGAACTCCCAGCTTCAATGTTGCTACTAAAATCTGCAGAAAATTCATGCAGGATATTGCACAGATCAGGTGCTTTATAAAATTTGTTTCAAGTGCAAAAGACCTATATATCCTGAATGTTACATCAATCTCTGCATATTGTTGATTGATTACCGTTTGCCTGTAATGCAGAACACCTGTAATGTAGATGGTTATACGATTAACTATATTTTCATTAAATTATTCCTGTACAGTGTGATATTACTCCTATGATGCAGAAACAAATATACTGTTTGATATTTGAGCACTTCCTGCAACATACTTCATCTCAAGTTGCACATCCTTAAAGTGACTAGTTCTTAATCAAATTCTTCATAGCTGTATGTGCTTCTATGTAGCAACAAATGTCTAATCAACTAGTAACCAAGTACAGTTCAGTCCTAGCCTTTTGGATAACAAATAGTGTGCTATACTTTTGTATATGTAGTGTTGACTTCAGTAAGGTGGTATTTTTGAGTTCAGTGAGACACTTAATTTCTTAGAGGTGGAAATCCTATGTGGAGCAGACATTAAGGTCCAGGGACTGACTATAACTTGCCTTTAGATGCCTTGTACTGAGATTGTTGCAAAATAGTCCTGGCTATAATGTTAATTATAGTATTGATGTAATGCTTGTGTTATGGATAAAGTCGGGGATATTGGTAACAGGATCTTAGTTTCTTGTAATTGGCTTAATTTTTCTGCTTGCTCCTAGTGAAGATGATGACTGGTCAATCTTATCTGAGCTCTGTCTTTGCTATGTGACTGCCTCTTCAAGAGTGTTTGAGTGATTCTTTCTACCCATCTCCCCTCCCCCCCCCCCCCCCCCCCCCTTAACTGTTTTCCCTCACTGACTGACTGGAGATGTGCCTGGTCTCCTCCCATTACCTCATCATGATTTGCATGGCTGAGATCTGTAACCCATTGTGTGGAGAATTCCAGTTATGAACCTGCAACCTGCCACTCGGGACAGTTCATTACGACCACAAAAGCTGTTACTTGCAAATTAAATTTGACAACATGAAAAGTGAGCATCTTTTGCAATTCCCCTATTCTGTGTAAATAATGTTGATAGATGCTTATGTATGTAAAATAAAATTAAAATCTGATGGAGAACAAATATGGAAAAAATGCCAATGGCTAGCACAGTGGGTTGCTACTCTGTCCTTTCACTTTTTTTATTTTTATATTCCTGGCACTTTGGAATCTGTTCTGGGGCAGGAATGAGCAAGATGGCCTACGCTTGACAACTGGGACCAATATATTCATTGGGTGGGGGGGCGGGGGAGAATTCAAATTAATATGCCTGTGATGGGAGCAAAGCACAAGAGTAGTGTAGGTAGTTTGGAAGGGAAGGTTTTCGGTGTATGGGGAACAAGGTAGAAAAGCTGAACGAGGTTACATCTAGTCTACAGCACGTGTAAAGAGGCCATTCGGCCCAATTGGCCTATGCCAGTGTTTATGCGCCGCACGAGTCTCCTCCCCACCTCTTCATCTAGCCTTGTCAGTATATCCTATTCTTTTCTTCCTCGTGCTTATCTAGCTTCCCCTTAAATGTATCTATGCTAGTTAGCTCAACTACTTGTGGCAGCACGTTCCACATTTGTTAAGTGGGACAGAATAGTGAAAATGCAAAAAATGGAGAGATCGCCAAACAAATCCCATTACCTTGCGCGCTCTCTCTCCATAATCCTGCATCTTTCTGATTACCCGGTCACTGACTTCCCCCCCCCCCCCCCAAAACCAGGGGAAATAGTGTTTCACTATTCAGAGAAACAAAGCCCTTCATAATTTTAAGCGGCTCTAATAAATCTCTGCTTCAGTGAAAATAATCTCTATCTCAAGTATAGTTTCTCATCCCTGGCATCATTGTTGCTTTCTATAGCTTTAATGTCCTTCTCATAATGGGTTATCTAAAACTAACTCTGGCCTAACCATTGCCTTGTATTAATGTATAATTTCTTTACTCGTACTCTATGCCCCTAATTATAAAGAAAATAGGAAAACTACAAAAATGGAGATTAGAAAGGCTAAACGGGAATATGAGATAATAACCAAAGGCCATTAAAAAGGCTTTCTATAAGTACATTCATTGTGAAAGGATGGTAAATGTAGGGGCAGGACTGCTAAGAGACAAAGGAGGCAAGCTGGAAGAGGGAGGGATTGGCAGAGATACCAATTAAGGATTTTATCTTGGTTTTCACTGAGGAGGGAAGATACTGGGATTGTCAAACCACCTGTGGTATACCTTATGGTTTACTCCTGTGGATCCCAAGAGAAGCTAGGAAAGAACTAGCAGAGTCTTTGACTATAATTTTCCAAAATTTGATGGAAAGGAAAATGTGGGCCAGAGGGCGGAACTGGTACCCCAGGGAGTTGTAGACCAGTAGTCTCACTTCATTGTTGGCAAAGCAATAAGCCCGGAGATTCCACAGGGGCTGTCCAGTCTCCTGGCATAACTTTGATGGGAGACAAGCAGAACCCCTAAAGAAATTAGAGGATACAGGTTAAATAGATTTCCAAAAAAAAAATTGATGATACAATGTAAGAGACTTCCGTCAAAGATAATAGCACATGCAATCAAGCACAATGCAGCCACATGGATAGAAAGATGGTTGGAGGGCATAAACCAGAGGATAGGGATATAGGGAAGTTTCTCATATTGGAAATGTGTGAGAGGTCAATTTTGGGGCTGATCCTATTCACCATATACATAAATGATCTGGAATTGAGAGAATGATACTGAAATTTGTTGATTATCAATTTGTGTTTTAGCAAATTGTGACAAGGACTACAAAAGACTGCATGAGGACATAGGTAGACCAGTAGAATGGGCAAATAGGTGACGTAGTCCAAGGTAGACAAATGTGAAGCAGTACATTTTGCAAGGAAGATTAGGGGAAGAAAGTACATTTTAAATAGAGTAGAAGAGCAGAGGGTGCAGATGTACAGTGGCAGCCCAAGTAGAAAAGATTATAAACTGGCAAACAGAATCCTTGGTTTTGTATCTACAGCCATAGGATACAAAAGCAGGGAGGTAATGTTGAACTTGTACAAGACCCTAATTGGCTATAGTTGAATTATTGTATGCATTTTTTGGCACCCCATTATATGAAGAATATAGGAGGACTGGCAAAGGTGTAGGATAAATTCACTATGATGTTGCCACTGATGAGGGTTGAATGTTATGAAGAGAGACTTAAGAACTTAGGATTTTTTCCCACTGGTCCTGAGATGGTTGAGGAGTGACCTGAAAGAGGTCTTCAGGGTTATGATTAGATAAATAGTGATAGATTGTTTCTGTTGGTTGGTGAAACTGGTAATGAGCGAGCATAAATTTAAGATAATCACATGAAGGGGTGTGAGGATTGGAAAAATATACTCTTCACACACAAAAATATATTCTAGTGGCTAGAATGTGGAGTTCTTTACTCCAAACTGCTGTTGATGCAGAGTTCATAATTAATTTTAAAAGGGAATTAAATAATTGCTTGAAAAAGAGGCATATTAAAGGCATAGCAGGAGGCTGGAGTGTGGCATTAGATTAGGTGGTTTATGCAGAGAAAAATACCAGCCCAAACTCGATGGACCAAATGGCCTATTTCTGAAACATTCTATGATTCTAGGAAATACAGTCTAGAATAATGGTATGAAAATTCCTTCTCTGCTGGCTGCAAGGATCTATGAGAAACATATTTTGGCAATCTCAATCCAGTGCTTAGTGAATCTGGTACCACAGCACAGAGCTATTTCATAAATTATCACTAAACTGGCAACGTTGCTTAAGATGTAAAAGTGGCTAAGTGGGGCTATGAACATTACTGAGGCAATGTGGCGGGTACATTACTCTGCAAATGCTTTACCTGCTTTGAGACTGGATGCTGATATTGCGTAAGAGTGGAATATTGTTTCTCAGCACTGAACATCCTCACCTTGAGAACAAAAAGTATCCTCCCCATCTCTATACATGACAACCGTCAGGGTTTTAAGATGGCAGTCAGTGTTCCAACGCATGCGTCAGCTTGTCACAGGAAAAATCCGCTTTTTTATCCCCCCCCACTGCAATTGTCAACATTAACTAATTGTATCCGTTCGAAGGCAAAACTGGAGGCTGTCAGATTAGTCACATTAGTTGGAAGGTGGAACTGAAGGGTCGTAAAGCCAATCACATTTGGTCAAGAGTGGAATTGAAGGCTGTTGGAATCTATCAATCGGACTTTATCTTCCCTCACCATTGGTTGTGTACAAACTAGAGACACCAAAGCTTTAAGATGAGCTGATGGCTTCTGAGAGTCACAGCTACAAGAATGTTTAGTGTTTATCCCCAGAGAGGTTTTATATAATAAATAACCTTTTAAAAGCTTTATTTTTCTCAAAGGAACTTGCCTGTCTTATGTGAAGTTTAATTTTCTCCAAGACTGGTTATAATTGTTTTTTTGAGCTAGGAAAATGTTCCCTGGCATGGATGCATTAACTGGCTTTATTTGAGCATTTCTATCGGTGCACTTGTAAGAATTTGCAATAATTTACAGTTCTGAAGATCAATTTTTGATTAAAGAATCCCTGGGCGTTGTGCTTTTAAATTTCCAGGGATAAAAATGGCTGTCACCACATGGCCGAAGACAAAGGACAATGCTTTGTTTACAAAGCAATTGAATGCTATTAGCATTTGTTTGTATATCGAGTGGATACATCTAAACTGCAGAAGAGACTTTTGTATCTTGAATGGGATCCGTTTAACAATTGAATTGGTCTAAATCACCCAGCACTGGACAATAGAGCAGTTGAATTTCCCTTTTGTTTCAGCCCAGGGAGCTCTGGAAGACACATTAACCCAGTCTAACCACTTTGAGTTAGCCAATCACAGCTTTCTCTTGTGTATTGGACCCTTTGGGTGGGGAATTTTGCACACAGCCCTTGCAGGGCAGAACGGCAGGGGGCTCACCAGGTATAAAGATAGCTGCTGAGAAGCTATCGCTCTCTCTTTACTTCGCTGGACCACAGGTGAGCAGGGTGTTCTGACGCCTCAACAAGGCAACCTAGCAGGAGTTTGGGGTGGTGATTTAAGGGAATTGCTAAGATTGTTTAAATAACATTGTAGCCATTGTATCCCTCGTTTTCACTGTCTGCAACCCCCTGTTATATAGTTTTACTGTAATTACTGTGTTCGTGTGGTATAGTTTATTCTTTGGATTGTAGTTTATTTAGGTAATAAAACTTGTTTCTCTCATCCAAACCACTTGTCCGTTTTAATATCATTAATTATAAGTTCCTCCACTCAGAACTGAAGGAGGGGTAGTGATTCGAAACCGCTGTTTGTAAATTGGTTTAGAGTGCAGCAGCAAAAGGCTGCTGACCAGGTAAATTACCATAAACCAGTTAAAAGAAGCCCCCCCTTCCTTACAGACTTGTCTAATTGCCAGGGTTTGGAAGTAAAATAGGAAATGGGGGCTGGAGTAGCATGAGTTTTACTTAATATTCCCATATTTAGGATTTCACTATTATGTTGTGTGATGCAAACCATTGCCCAGTCTGTGGCTGAGTTGTCCGGTCCGGTTATATTCTGTGAGACTCGTGCTAGCAGGGAGAGCTATCACAGTGTCCATAGTAGAGTGGCTAACATCCAGAGGGAAATATTAGGACTGATAATATAGGAGCAGGCTGGAAGCACTAAGTCAGGTTGATCTCCGAGCACAGAATTCAGCTCCCTGTGCCTGTTCCTGCAAGCTACACTTTTCTGCACTTTTTGTTTCGAAGAACTGGTCTGACAGGGCTGACATTTTGGATTTGAGTAGCCCCCTTGCCATGTTTAATATTTTTAATTGTTGATTAAAGACGGTCTGGGAGCAGATGGTTTGTAATTAATTTCTCCAGATGTGACTTCAATGAACTCTGCTGCAGTGTACGGGAACGGAAGAGTGTGGGAAGGTGTCCCTGTTCATCATGTCACTAGATTGAGATCCTGATTATAAAATGGAGCAATCTAGACAAACAAATCTGCTACTAATTAAATGTTCTACTCACAAAAGCCTGTATAACAAGAAGGTACTGAGAATTACTAGTGAGTGTACAGGTACCTCTGGCATTATGCAATGGTTCATTTCTGTAAATGGAGTTTCAGGAATTACATGGTATTTCCAATTACCTACCTCTCCCCTCCTGATTACAGGCTGGGGGTGGGCGCATCAGAGTTGAACCAGACCCTGCCCCATAATGTTTCCAGCAAGGGTTGCTGTATGGTGATCAGAAATGGGAAACCTGGCTAATCATTTCCTTTCCTAACCCAACTGTGACCAATTTTAGTGCCTCTACTGTTGTATGGGTTGAGAACAGCTAAGTCAGCAGAGACCGTGGATCGAATCTGAGACCCTCCTGGGCTGTATGGCTTAGAGACAATAAATAGGTGGACTTTAGCTGGTAGCCATGTTCCTTGATTGTACTATCTACATACCATCTCCTGGTACAGAGAGTGTACTGTGTTTTTTTATTAATATTTAGTCGAATCCACATATAAAGAAAGAACCTGATTTTACATACTGTCTTATGTCCTCAAAACATCCCAAAACAATGGATGACTGTTGCTATGTAGGCAAACACAGCAGCCAATTTGAGCACAGTGAGACTACACAAACAGGAAATAAGAACTTGTATTTATATGGTGTCTTTTACAACCTCAGGATGTCCCAAAGCGTTTCACAGCCGATTAAATACTTTTGAAATGCAGTCTCTGCTGAAATGTAGGCAAACATGGTAACAATTTTGAACTCCACAAGGTCCCACAAACAGCAATGGAATAAAAGACCAGTTTTAGTGGTGTTGGTTGAGGGATAGCGAGTAAGATCAGTTAGAGACAGATCAGAGATTGAGAAACCAAACATTGGTCAGGAAACCAGGAGAACCCCACAGCTCTGCTTTGATTAATGCCATGGAGTAGGGGGATCAGGAGGGTCATGATAACCCCCCACCCCAATCACTTTGAGTTCCGTCAGTTTTGTATGTCAGGACTCTTGTCAAAACTTGCTGCAAATAATTATTTTGCTTAACTTTTAAATTCTTGATCGCGATCACATTGCTGTTTTGAGTCTGACGTGAATGGCAGCATGTTATTGGAGGACATTGGAGTCTATGACTCTATGACATTGTCATGGTTGTGCTGTGCCAAGTTGGCTAAATCTAGATTTGAACACCCCCTCCCCACCCCAATCCTTCGACCGTAGCTTTAATGTCCATCTGAAAGGGCAGACAAGACCTCCGTTCAATGTCTAATCCAAACGACAGAGCTGTCAACAGTGCCAGCGCTCCCTCAGTACCGCACTGAAGTATCAGCCTAGATTATGCGCTCAATTCTGGAGTGAAGCTTGAATCTATGACGTTCTGACTCAGAGGCCAACACCTAATAAGGTGAGTGCCCAGATGATCTTGCAGAATTGTTGGTCAGGAAACTGGACAAACTCCACTGCTCTTCTTGACATAGTACCATGGGAGCTTTCACATCTATCCGAGCAGATAGACAGGGCCTCAGCTTTATATCCCACCTGCAAGGTGGCAGCTCTGAGAATGCAGAACAAAGCGTCAGCCTTGATTAGCTGAATTCCCTAGTTGGGCCTGAACAAAACTTTCTCACTCGAGGACAAGAATGCTAACAACTGAGCCAAGTCAACACTTAGGAACTTACTTATTTCAAGATTCCATCAGTATCCTAATGTTTCCAAGTTGTTACCAAGCCCAAGTTTATTCCTATTTAGTCAATAATAATTCAGTTAGCCTGATTATACATTGTGTCTAATTGTGCTCCTTACATAGTTAGTAATGATATAGTCAGTCCAATTATAGGCCATGAATCTAAGTTATGACTGTACTGAAACAGTACAAGGGCATCAGATGGACTGGGTAGTATTTGTCCTGTCCTTTCATAAGTGTGACCTGGGATTGAATTGATCCCAGAAGGAGGGAGTTGAAAGTTCTGTAAGGATCATGCACGCAATGATTCCAGCTCTTTGTGGGCACAAGTCCACCGCAGCAAACTGCTCACAACTCGGCAATAAATTAACCAGCCCTCTTCGGAAGGAAATTGCTCTGCGTGCTGTTTTTAGCACGCGGGTCGAAGTGCAGTTAGATTAAATTACTGTTTGCACTATTTTAATGAAGTTGATAATCTTGGGTTCTGACAGTCCATCTGAACAATTTCTTAAGGAATTCTTGAGCGTGATTATTTCTAATGGAGAATGAGAAATGAAAAGGTTTATGAAAGATTTGTCTTTTTTTTTGCATGTGTGGTTAAGGACTGGAAAGTCCCTACACCAGACTAATTCAACATCAAAATTGCACCCGTTTCTCGGTTGTAAAACGGCCAATGATGACGAATTTAGCAGTGCGGTGGTCTGGGCCTGATCTGTACGTGTGTTCAGGCTACTTCTAAACTCGTCAGGGCCTTTTTTTAGGCGGCCCTGGTGGTTGCTTGAAACGAGCGCAGGCCTTGTTTCAACATTGAAATGAGGGCCCAGCGGCCGTTTCAGGACCCATTTGCTAAATCCGTTGAGACAGGTCAGAACTTGCGCTGCGCAGGCTGTGACTGGTTCTTCAGGATCTAGAGTGGCCTAAGCAAAGGTCCTTCAATGGACCGCTGGAGGCCGTTGCAGAAACTTCCAGGTGAGGCTTATTTTATTACTTGCCTCAATATAGAGTTCCTCCTGCATTCACATTAACACTGCAGGCCACTGCCGGCCCACACTCAGGACTTAGCTGAGCACCGCATCCGGTGTCTGTGCCGGTTGATATTGGTCAAGCCCCAACCGGTGAGCTGCATCGGGGTGCCCGATTGGTGCCTGCGGCTCGCCGCTCTGAAGATAACGAGGCTCGAGGACCAATTTAGGACCGAACTCGGGCCTATTTCTTCTGTCGCATGATCCCAGCCTGGTTCGAGCCAGAAACAGCTGCTAACGAATTTGATCCCCTGTGTTTTGAGGTTGGGGTCGGAATTGTGAAGAGTAGCACCGTGACACAGAATTACTGCAATTCTGGAGTCTGAACTGATGGAGCAGGCAATATTCTTCAATTTTAAACCTTCTAAGTTACACTATTCCAAAAAAACAAGAGTGATATCAAACCCTATATCAGTCCATCTCATAGCCTCAGTACTGGTGAATGTATGATCAAAGCTGGTTTAAACCCCAGTCTAGCAAAGTCCCATTGGTCATACCCATGGGTCATGGATCATACTTGTGAAAGAGAAATGATAATAATACACAGCCACAGTATTTGAACTATAGTCTCAGGGTCTTGATGACACAGAATGTACAGCACAGAAACAGACCATTGGGATCAACTGGTCCGTGCCGGTGTTTATGCTCCACACGAGCCTCCTCCCCCACCCCTCTTCACCCCACCCTATCAGCATAACCTTTGATTCCTTTCTCCCTCATGTGTTTAACTAGTTTCCCCTTAAATGTATCTATGCTGTTCGCCTCAACTGCTCCTTGTGGTGACGAGTTCCACATTCTAACCACTCTCTGAGTAAAGAAATTTCTCCTGAATTCCCTGTTGGATTTATTAGTGACTATCTTAGATTTATGACCCTAGTTCTGGTCTTCTCTGCAAGTGGAAACATCTTCTCCACATCTACCCTATCAATCCCTTTCATAATCTTAAAGACCTCTATTAGGTCACCCCTCAGCCTTCTCTTTTCTAGAGTAAAGAGCCCCAGCCTGTTCAGTCTTTCCTGATAGGTATAACCTCGCAGTTCTGGTATCATCCTTGTAAATATCTACAAGATCACTGTAAAATATATCTCCTTTTTGACTATGTTAGAAATGGACTCAAATCCACTTTTATGCACATGTGATGCAAGCGGACTGCAAATCTTTTGAAAGCTGCATTTTCCCTCTTTTTTTAAGTTAGAGATTGTAAAATGAGCATCATATTTTCAATTGAATTCTGTTGACAAATTTTTTAAATCTGTCCACTACCAAAAATGCCGAGCATTATAAGGCAGAATATTCTCCATCCTCTGGGCATTATTTATCCCTTTTAATTCTGCAGTTGTTGTTAGTGCAGTACTAGAACTCTGCCACTAGAGGGTGAAATGACACCGTAAAAATTGTTGGCTCGGATTTTCTGATCGGAGGCTTCCTGCGTGCGGATGCCTCCAATCTGGTAAAAATCTACAAACTTACCTGCTGGTTCCGTAGGTCCCGAGACTTCCGATCCTGGGCCTCTCCTGGTCCGCGCGCGCAGAGGCCCAGGTATCCCAGGGGTGCAGGCGGTTCACAAGGGGGGGGGGCCCTGCGGAATCTCGAGGGTGTGATCAGCTAGTAGAAGGTCTGTGAGAGGGCCCGGACACCTCACTGTGACTGCAAACTCACACCCTGTCACTTCGGCATGTCACTTGGGTGCTGACACAGTGCGTGCTTCCTGTCGATGTTACTTTTTACAAGAGAAAAATAAAATAAGACAGTCCAGATTAGCAGCTGTGGTATAAAATGTTACAATTATTTTTCACGCAGGTGATTTTACTGCCATGTTATTCCAGTCCTATTATGGAACTGTCAGGAAAGTTTTTGCTGTGAGTATTGAGTTGGGTCCTGAGAATGAATGAGTTGCGTGGTGGATTAACTGACTTGATGTCAGCATCAATCTGCAGCCAGCCAATTTGTCTGCAAAAATAATCCCACCTCCAATGCCTTGGGGGATAAGGTACACCAAGTACAGACCCAAGCCATAAACTACAGGTAGGCCTATTTTTTATTACAAGTGCTTTGGGTGTTTTTCTAGGTTAAGGGTGTTTTAGCAACACAAAGTTTAATGTCTAAGCTGTATGTGATCTCTAGCTGACTGCATTATTTCTAACTGCTCGTCGTGCCTTGCTAATGGCAAAAATGTGCAGATATGGCGATCTTGGCTGTGATGCTTCACCCAGCTGCCTGGTCCTAATCCAGTAAAGGCTTATATATGAAGAATGGTCCTGGATAAGGTACTAGATGGCTGCCAATGCAATGGCAGCCAAGGGTTAGTCGGTGCCTTCAGGAGAGTAAAAGGGAGAAAAACGCAACCATAAATGTTATGCATACCTCGGTTCCGAGGGACTGCCTAAGAAGAAGAAGCATATACACAACTAGGCTCCGGGATATCTGTGCTTTCAGCTGCAAAGGCCCTTAAGCTCTGGAATTCCCTCCCTAAACCTCTCCACCTCTTTCCTCCTTTAAGATGCTCCTTAAAAACTACCTCTTTGATCAAGCTTTTGGTCTTCTGCCCGAATATCTCCTTATGTGGCTTGGTGTCAATTTTTATTTGATAACACTCCTGTGAAGCGCCTTGGGACATTTTACTACATTAAAGGCGCTATATAAATGCAAGTTGTTGTTGATAGCGGAGCACCAACGTCCTCTGTGATCTTCAGTTCTTGCAGTTCTTTCAACGGTCACATGGTGGAAACATTGACCTCCGTTATAGATACTTGGAAGCATTTATGCTCAGGTACTCCACCATGTGGCCAAGAACTCGACTATATCCAAATTTTAAACCTGTGTTTAGTTCTTGCTTGAATTCACTCTCTTGGCTGTGGGTGTCGCTGGCGTGGGCGGCATTCACTGCCCTGAGAAGGCAGTGAGCCAATTGAATGGTCACTTCAGAGTCAACCACGTTTGTGTGGGACTGGAGTCACAGAGAGGCCAGACAGAGTAAAGGACGGCAGGTTTCCTTCCCTAAAGCACATCAGTGAAGTAGTTGGGTTTTTACAACAATCTGACAGCTTCTTGGTCACTTTTACTGATGCCAGCTTTTTATTTCCAGATTTTTTAAACTGAATTCAAAATTCTCAAACAGCTCTGATGGGATTTGAACCTGTCTTGGTTATTAGTCCAGCCTCTTACTGATACTAATCCAGTATCATAATCAACATGCTATGCATCCCATTAAGAGGTGAAACCAAGTTCTACAGAGGATAATGAGATCCAGGTTCTTGACTGGAAGCTGGCTTCCACTAGATACTAACTGATAAGAAAGAGTCTGCCAGTCAAAGTATAAGGTCTGTGTTGGTGCAGAGTTCTCCCCTCACCCCGTGCATTTCACACCTCGCACACCTATTGAGTACAAAAGTAGAGAAGTTATGCTGAATCTTTATAAAGTGCTGGTTAGGCCACAACTGGAGTATTGCGTCCAGTTCTGGTCACCACACTTTAGGAAGGATATGAAGGCCCTTGAGAGGGTGCAGAGGAAATTTACCAGAATGGTTCTGGGGTTGGGGAATCTTAGCTATAAGGACAGGTTGGAGAAGCTGGATTTGTTTTCATAAGAGCAAAGGAGCTTGAGGGGTGGTTTGATAGAGGTGTACAAGATTATGATGGGTTTGGATAGGCTAGACGGGGAATGGTTGTTCCCACTAGTTGATGGTACAAGGACTAGGGGACACAGATTTAAGGTTTTGGGCAAGAGATACAGGGGGGATGTGAGGAAAAAAATGTTTACACATCGAGTGGTGATGACCTGGAATTTGCTGCCGACGGAAGTGGTGGAAGCGGACACACTCGATGCCTTTAAGGGGAGACTGGATAAGCACTTGAGGGAAATAAACTTGCAGGGCTACAGGGATAGAGCAGGGGAATGGGACTGACTGGATTGCTCGACAGAGCTGACATGGACTCGATGGGCCGAATGGCCTCCTTTGTTTTGTTTAGTCATAGAGTTATGACTCTATGACTAAACAAAAACTGATATGTATGGACTTGCATATTGTTAACTGAACACTAGGGCCTAGATTTTCAGTGTAGACAGTTTTGGGGCGCTAACCTTAGCGCCCGCCCGAAGTTAGCGCCCGCCCCAAAGTAGCGCCCCGTTGCCGGAAATTCAGTGGCTTCGCCCTAAGAGGTTGGTGGAGCGCTAAAAGAGGTGTTCCACTACTATCTTTAGGCGCTAAGCCGGCGGTGCAGGGCGCAGCGCACGGCAGACACTCTGGTGCCAGTGAGCTCTTAAAGGGGAAGGGTGCATGTGTTTTTTGCAAAGGCAGAGTCTGGGGGGGAAAAGACGAAGGAGGAGGAGGAGGAGGAGGAGGAGGAGGACGGAAACATAAATACACCATTCAGAACACACTGGTTCCTTCCATGATAGTGCAGGAGGAGGCCCCTTTAATTTGCGCTCCCCAGGGTGTGTTGCGTTCCATTTTACAAACGCAGTGGACGCCAGCCGCACAATCGGGCGGTCCGACTGAAGTTTGCAATCGGGGCGGCCAAAGGGCGTTGCACGAGGATGTGACGTCATTTTCTGCGCGCGCATCCGGGCGGCCGCTAAACTTTGCGCCGGCGCTAACGGGCAACTTAATTTGGGGCGGGGCGCAAACTGCGCTGCGCCCGGGCGCTACACGCATAGCGCCCGAAAATCACTTCTCTTAAGGCGCTAACTGCTGGCGCAAGCAACTGAAAATCTAGCCCTAGATGTCCCCCATGATGGGAGTAAGCACATCACAGCAATTACACGCCAAGGTCTCTCTTGTATTGCTTTGTTATTCTTTGACGGAATATTGTAGAGGGGCTGGAAATAAAAGCAGCTAGTTATTAGTACACCAATTCGAGTGTTTATTTTGACATAACAAAAGCAAACAAAAAAAGGAAAAGAAGTCAGTGGAAACAGAGTCTAATGCACCACTGAAGAACAGTAACCAAGAAAAGTAGGGATTTGATTTTAAAAACAATTTTGGAACAGCATCCTAAAACTGCTCAAAAAGGACAGACCTGTCAACCCCTCATTCATTTGGAAATGAGACTGGTTAAATTTTGGTTTAACCTGTTTTGATGTACCTCACCGGTTTAAATGAGTTGGTGATCAGTCTTGCTCTTTTTGATCACAAATCTCACTGATAACATGGCCCTGATGTCAGCACCTGTGGAACTTCTGGTGGCCTGAAAGTGCAACGCTCAAGCCTACAAAATAAAGCAGCAGCCATTTTGAGGAGCATCCTTTAATTTCCGCTGTGGTTTCCCTGTGCAAATTTTGCTGAGATGGTTATTTGGTAACCTGGTGCTACGAACAGAAGTCACGTTTCAGGACTTTGGACCCGAATGTTGACTGACTGACTTCTGTTTCTCCACAGATGCTGCCTGACCCGCTGAGTATTTGCATCCTTCTCTGCTTTTGTTTTCAGAATTTCACCATTTGTCCTGGTATTTGATGCGTACTGCATGAGTAGTATTGTGTAACGTGGAGTTTACCTGATGAATTACCTTAAAACTTATCTCTTTGGCCAAGCTTTTGGTCACCTGTCTTAATTATCTCCTTATGTGGTTCAGTGTATTGCTCCTGTGAAGGGCCTCGGGATGTTTTACTATGTTTGTTTTCTTTTTGTTCTACATTAGGAACCAAGAGGAATTCGTCAGACTCTGTGATCTTCCCAGACGTGAAGCTTTATCAACGAGGCCATTTAGATTTTGGTGCAAGACCACATGGTGGCAGCAATTAGAAGGCAAGTTGTAAGAACGTATCACAAGAGGCTAAAGGATACTGTAAACCAGGGTAAGTTGTAACAGACAGCACACAAGATCTGATCCTCGCCCCGCCCTATTGCTGTAGTCTCCTCCAGCCCTACAACCCTCCGAGATCTCTGTCCGCCTCCAATTCTGACCTCTTGCGCATCCCTGATTTTCATCGTTCCACCGTTGGCGGCCGAGTCTTCAGCTGCCTCGGCCCTAAGCTCTGGAATTCCCTCCCTAAACCTCTCTGCCTCTCTCTCTTCCTTTAAGATGCTCCTTAAAGCCTACCTCTTTGACCAAGCTTTTGCTCACCTGTCCTAATATCTCAGTTTGTGGCGCGGTGTCAGATTTTCATAGAATCATACAGCGCAGAGGAGGCCATTCGGTCCTGTGCCGGCTCTTTGGTCGAGCTATCTAATAAGTTGCACTCCCCTGCTCTTTCCCCATAGCCCTGTAAATGTTGTTTGATAATCGCTCCTGTGAAGCACCGTGGGACATTTTTATTACATTAAAGGCGCTATATAAATGCAAGTTGTTGTTGATGATAGAGGCTAATCAGACCTCAGTGTAACAACTTGATATTTTGACGCTTGAAGCAAGCACTAAAAGTATGAACGCAGGCAGAGAGCAAAATAGCAGTAAACAAGGAGTGTGAGATCTTAGTTTGCGAATAGTGAGCGCTAGTCAGGCCTGTATGGTAGGTTTTACTGAGAGGATTCATTTTATTTTCTAAAGGTCTGGGGCCTGCCTCCCCTCCCACAGGAAATTGGTGACGCATTTTCATACATACACAGTCACGTAAATACATACCTGAGAACATGCCTCTGCAAGCATGAGTCTGCCACAGAACAACTTGTACCAAAGGGCGAGAAAGCTCTTGTACTTGTACTTGAATATCAGATATTGCAACAGTGACTACACTTCCAAAAGTATTTCAGTGGCTGTAAAATGCTTTGAGACATCTCGAGTTCATGAAAATCTCAATATAAATGCAAGTCTTCCTTTCTTTGAATCTAAACTTATAAACAAGCAAAAACTTGCCTAAACTGTGAGGATGGAGAAAATTTTGAAGTGCAATACTAGTAATTAAGGAGAAACTATTTCCACTGGCAGGAGGGTTGGTAACCAGAGGACACAGATTTAAGGTAATTGGTAAAAGAACCAGAGGGGAGATGAGAAATTGTTTTATGCAGTGCGTTGTTATGATCTGGAATGCACTGCCTGACAAGGTGGTGGAAGCAGATTCAATGGTGACTTTCAAAAGGGAATTGGATCAATACTTGAAGGGGAAAAATTTACAGGGCTATGGGGAAAGAGCAGGGGAGTGGGACTGATTGGCTAGCTCTTTCAATGAGCCAGCACAGGCACAATGAACCGAATGGGCTCCTTCTTGTAATGATCAATAACATGTCATTCTATAGTGGACACTAGGTGGAGCCATAGAGCTGTGTAGAGCTGTATATAGCTGTATGTATAAGACTACACTACCCAGCTGTATATACATTACCCATGAGGCACTAGGCTACCCACAAGGCAGCAGTCAAGATGGAAGCCTCTACAGATACTGTACCTAGTCCACATGTGCTCAATAAAAGGTCTAGCAAAAGCTAGCTGTGTTCATAATAAGAATGTCTACTTATTAATGAACATAACATGGTACCAGGGTGGTGAAGATCTGCTGAAAATTGTGAAAAGCGACATGGAGAATTTGAAGCCACCAGAGCATTTGAAACTCACAGAAAAAATTGACTACAATTGGCAGACTTTTAAACAGCAATTCGAACCCTACATTGCAGCCATTGGATTCGGTACGAAGCCAGACGCAAGGAAGATAGCGTTGCTGCTTACGGTTGCAGGCCCACAGGCGATAGAGGTATTTAATACATTTGTATTTAATCCAGCGGAGAACAGAGACAAATTAGACGATGTGCTACAGAAATTTGATGCACATTGTTCTCCCAAAAAGAATGAGACGTATGAAAGATACATCTTCCGTTCTCGGACACAGCAACAAAATGAGACTTTTGATAGCTTTATAACTGATCTGAAACTGAAAGCACAGACATGTAATTTCTCTGAGCTCAAAGCATCCATGATTCGTGACCAGATTGTGTTTGGTATTCATGATAAAAAAAGTCAGGGAACGTCTGTTGAGAGAAACCGAACTAAATTTGGAAAATGTGGTGAAAATATGCCAAGCCAGCGAGCTAGCTCGAAAGCACGCGAAGACTTTCAGTGAAATCAATAATGATGCGATTGTAATGAGTGATAATGCTGCTGTCGGTGCTGCGTCCTATAAGGGGAAGAAACATGGGCAGAACAGAAATGAAAAGCAATCGGAGGATGAAATTTTAAATTGTAAATGCTGTGGTTACAAACACCAGTTAAAACAATGCCCAGCATTTGGAAAAATGTGCACAAAGTGTAATGGAAAGAATCACTTTGCCAAACAATGCTTTTCAAAAGTAAAAACTAAGAATGGGCAACGAGTTAATGTAATTGAGGACACTGATTTAAGTGAGACATTTTTTGTAGGAATGGTGTCATGTGACAATATCAAAAAGGACACAGAAAATGTGCAGCCCTCAGAAATGGACAATGCTGAACATAAAGTTAATGCAGTAAAAGAGGACAAATGGATGATCCCACTGCAGGTAAATGGAGCATTAGTTACCTTGAAACTAGACACTGGGGCAAAAGCAAACTTAATCAGTATGAGTGACATTAACAATATGAAAGAAAAGCCCAAAATACAGAAAAAGTCAGTACTACTGAAGGACTATAATGGACAGAAATTAGATAGCTTAGGTGTATGCAGACTTAAAGTGACAGTCAAAGACAAAGTGCATCATCTCATGTTTTCTGTTGTGGCTGAAAGACTTGATTCTCTACTAGGTGACAAAGCTTGTGAGGACTTAGAACTGGTCAAGAGAGTCTACCGTATAAACTGTGCCATAAGCAGACCAGATGACTCAGTGGATTCTGTAGTGAATAATTTCCAGGATGTGTTCAAAGGATTTGGAGTTCTACCATTCACTTACAAGATCCAGCTAAATCAGGATGCTCAGCCAGTGGTACATGCTCCACGAAGAGTTCCAGCACCCCTGCGTGACCGGCTCAAGAATGAACTGGACAGAATGACCACACTAGGAGTCATCAGGAAAGTCGAAGAGCCAACAGACTGGGTTAACTCCATGGTATGTGTAAAGAAAAAGAACAATGATCTAAGAATATGCATGGATCCAAAGGACTTAAATGCAAACATAAAATGTGAACACTACCAGATTCCCAAGCGAGAAGAAATCACCAGTGAAATGTCAGGTGCCAGATACTTTACAAAGCTCGATGCCTCACAAGGATTTTGGCAACTAAAACTGGATGAAGAGAGCACCAAATACTGTACCTTCAACACACCATTTGGCAGGTATTGTTTCCTCAGAATGCCTTTCGGGATAATATCTGCATCTGAAATCTTTCATAGAGCGATGGAACACATAATTGAAGGTCTGGAAGGAGTTCGGGTCTATGTTGATGACATCATCATCTGGGGCTCCACACTGAAAGAACACAATGAGAGACTGACTAAAGTGCTACAGAGCATACGCCGGAATGGACTGAAGCTCAACAAAGCCAAGTGTCAGTTTGGCATCCAGGAAGTCACTTCCCTAGGAGACAATCTATCTGGTAAAGGAATAGAGCCAGATATGGAAAAAGTAAACGCCATACTCAAAATGCCCCGACCCACTGACAAAAAAGGAGTGCTACGCATCATGGGGATGATAAACTTCATTGGAAAGTTCATTCCTAACTTGTCAGCCAAGACAGCCTGTCTGCGAGACCTGCTACATAAAACAAATGAGTTCGCATGGACAGAAAGACATGAACAAGAGTGGATAAACCTCAAAACAGTGCTGACAACCACACCTGTACTCACCTTCTTTGACCCAACAAAAAGAATCAAAGTGTCAATGGATGCATCAAAAGATGGCCTAGGTGCGGTCTTGCTACAAGCAGAGGGTGAAGATTGGAAGCCTGTTGCCTATGCCTCCAGGTCTATGACTGATACTGAGTGTTGATATGCCCAGATTGAAAAGGAATGTCTAGGCTTGGTAGTTGGACTAGAAAAGTTTCATGGCTACATATATGGACTTCCCACCTTCACAGTTGAGACAGACCACAGCCCTCTGGTTGCCATCATAAAAAAAAACCTGAATGAGATGTCTCCAAGGATTCAATGACTCATGATGAAGCTGCAAAGATATGACTTTGAACTGATCTACACACCAGGCAAATACATAGTGTTAGCAGATGCACTATCCCGAGCACCCACAATGAGTCATGTGAGCGCTACTGAAGAAGACGTGGATGTTCATGTGAGTATGGTCACTGCTGCGCTGCCCGTGTCAGACACAAAATCAAAGCAAATAGCAGAAGAAACAGTAAAAGATACAGTATTACAAACAGTGATAGAGAACATTCATCATGGTTGGCCAAAAGGTTCCTGTCCAAAATATTTTCACATAAGGTCAGAATTGAGTGTCGCAAGTGGACTATTACTAAAACAGAACAGAATAGTCATTCCACAGGCTCTACGTCAAGACATGCTCAAAAGGATTCATGAGGGACACCTCGGAATTGAAAAATGCAAAAGGAGGGCAAGAGACACTGTTTATTGGCCTGGCATAAATAAGGACATTGAGAACATGATAGGCAAATGTGAGACATGTCAGAAACACCAAAACAAACAAGCAAAGGAACCAATGATAGTAGCTGACATACCAACAGCACATTGGCAAAAGGTTGGTATGGACCTTTTTCATTTAAATGGTAAAGACTATCTAATAGTGATTGACTACTATTCTAACTATCCTGAGATGGCGCTGCTCTCAAGCACCACAGCAAGCAGTGTCATAATGCATGTGAAATCCATCTTCGCCAGACATGGAATTCCCAGGATTGCTGTTAGCGACAATGGTCCGTGCTTCAACTGTAAGGAGTGGCAACAGTTTGCAGCACAGTATGACTTTCAGCACATCACATCCAGTCCTTTGTATGCTCAGTCAAATGGAAAGGCAGAGAAAGATGTTCAAGTTCTCAAGCAGCTGCTGAAGAAAGCGACAGAAAGCAAGTCTGATCCTTATCTTGCCCTGCTGAGCTACCGAGCCTCACCTTTAGACTGTGGTTCTTCACCTGCTGAACTACTAATGGGTCGCAAGTTGTGCACCACGCTACCCTGCTGTGCAAAAGAACAGCAAAGTGAGGAACTGAGACAGAGACTTCAACTGTTAAAGCTGAAACAGAAATGATACTATGACAAGTCATCCAAAACTCTAAAACCATTGACAAGGGATGATGTTGTCAGGATTGAGGATTCAGATGCATGGAACAGGAAAGCTACAGTTCTTGAGGAAGTAGGACCAAGGTCATACACTGTTAGAACTGAGGAAGGACAGATTCTCAGGAGGAACCGCCGTTCCCTCCTAAAAACACAAGAGACTATTCAAGAGCAGATTGATGACAATGCCGCAACTGCATCTTGTCATTCACCGCCAGAACAATCTCATGAAGACACATCAGACTTACCCGTGTTGAGAAGATCCACACGTGAAGTAAAAGAGCCTGATAGACTTAATCTTTGAGTACAATGTAAAGCTTTGAAAATGTATTGACTGTTTTGAAAATGTTTATGTTTATAGAGCACTAACAAAAGTGTTACTGATATTATCTTTATTGTTGTCTTGAAAGTTGATTGATATTGATTTTGTTAAACCTCAAAGAAAGGGGGATGTAATGATCAATAACATGTCATTCTATAATGGACACTAGGTGGAGCCGTAGAGCTGTATATAGCTGTATGTATAAGACTACACTACCCAGCTGTATATATATTAAGATTACATTACCCATGAGGCACTAGGCTACCCACAAGGCAGCAGTCAAGATGGAAGCCTCTACAGATACTGTACCTAGTCCACATGTGCTCAATAAAAGGTCTAGCAAAAGCTAGCTGTGTTCATAATAAGAATGTCTATTTATTAATGAACATAACACTTCTGTGCTGTATGATTCTATGAATTGTAATACAGGCTGAGCTGGAGGCTGTAACATGGTGCTAATTAGTACATGCATATTTATAGCAGCTCCATGATGTCCCAATTGCTTTCTGTGGGGAACTTCCTAGCTTCAGGCTAGCTGAGCTTAAGCTTCTCCCGCAGCAGTGGGAGAAGGTTAAGGGGTTTAGCATCTTTGAAAGTGGATACATTCCCAGGCCCGTATCCCAGATGGTTAAGAGAAGTAATAGAGGAAATAGCAGAGGCTCTGACCATCATTTACCAATCCTCTCTGGCTACAGGTGTGGTGCCAGAGGACTGGAGGACTGCTAATGTGGTACCATTGTTTAGAAAGGGAGAAATGGATAGACCTAGTCATTTCAGGCCAGTCAGCCTAACCTTGGTGATGGGAAAATTATTGGAAAAAATTCTGAGTGACAGGATAAATCTTCATTTAGAAAGACACGGATTAATCAGGGACAATCAGCATGGATTTGTTAAGAGAAGGTCGTGTCTGACTAACTTGATTGAATTTTTTGAGGAGGTAACAAGGAGGGTTGATGACGGTAGTGCATTTGATGTCATCTATATGGATTTTAGCAAGGCTTTTGATAAGGTTCCACATGGCAGACTGGTCACGAAAGTAAAAGCCCATGGGATCCAAGGCGAAGTGGCAAGTTGGATCCAAAATTGGCTCATAGGCAGGGAACAAAGGGTAATGGTCGAAGGGTATATTGGGTATTGTGCAAAGAGAAGGGGTTAATTAATAATCTTGTTGTGAGGGGTCCTTTAGGGAAGAGTGACCATAACATAATAGAATTCTTCATTATAATGGAAAGTGAAGAAGTCCAATCGAAACTAGGGTCCTAAATCTAAACAAAGGAAACTACGATGGTATGAGGAGTGAGTTGGCTATGATAGATTGGGGAGCTTCATTAAAAGGCATGACGGTGGATAGGCAATGGCTAACATTTAAGGAACGAATGCATGAATTGCAACAGTTATACATTTCTTTCTGGTGCAAAAACACAAAAGAAAAAGCGGCCCAACCATGGCTAACAAAAGAAATTATGGATAGTATTAGATCCAAAGAGGAGTCATGTAATTAGCCAGAAAAAGTAGCAAGCCTCAGGATTGGGAGCAGTTTAGAGTTCAGCAAAAAAGGACCAAGAGATTGATTAAGAGGGGAAAAATAGAGTATGAGAGTAAACTTGCAAGGAACATAAAAGCAGATTGTAATAGCTTCTACAAGTATGTAAAAAGAAAAAGATTAGTGAAGACAAATCTAGGTCCCTTACAATGGGAGAATTAATAATGGGGAACAAGGAAATGGCAGCGCAATTAAAAAAATACTTTGGTTCTGTCTTCACAGAAGAGGACACAAATAACTTCCCAGAAATGCTAGGGAACCAAGGGTCTAGCGAGAAGGAGGAATTAAAGGAATATATATTAGTAAAAAAATAGTGCTGGAGAAATTAATGGGACTGAAAGCGGATAAATCCCCAGGGCCTGATAATCTGCATCCCAGAGTACTAAAAAAGGTAGCCATGGAAATAGTGGATGCATTGGTTGTCATCTTGCAAAATCCTATAGATTATGGAACAGTTCCTGCAGATTGGAGGGAGGCAAATGTAACCCCGCTATTTACAAAAGGAGGGAGAGAGAAAACAGGGAACTACAGACCGGTTAGCCTAACATCAATAGTAGGGAAAATGCTAGAGTCTATTATAAAGGATGTGATAACAGGACACTTAGAAAATATCAACGGGATTAGACAAAGTCAACATGGATTTATGAAAGGGAAATCACATTTGACAAACCTACTGGAGTTTTTGAGGATGTAACTGATAGAATAGATAAGGGAGAACCAGTGGATGTGGTGTATTTGGATTTTCAGAAGGCCTTTGATAAAGTCCCACATAAGAGGTTAGTGTGCAAAATTAAAGCACATGGGATTGGGGGTAATATACTGGCATGGATTGAAAATTGGTTAACAGACAGGAAACAGAGAGTAGGAATAAATGGGCCTTTTTCAGGGTGGCAGGCAGTGACTAGTGGGGTACTGCAGGGATCAGTGCTTGGGCCCCAGCTATTCACAATATATATCAATGACTTGGATGAGGGAACCAAATGTAATATTTCCAAGTTTGCTGATGACATGAAACTAGGTGGGATTGTGAGTTGTGAGGAGGATGCAAAGAGGCTTCAAGGCGATTTAGACAAGTTGAGTGAGTGGGCAAATACATGGCAGATGCAGTATAACGTGGATAAATGTGAAGTTATCCACTTCGGTAGGAAAAACAGAAAGGTAGAGTATTATTTAAATGGTGATAGATTGGGAAATGCTGATGTACAAAGGGACCTGGGTGTCCTTGTACACCAGTCACTGAAAGCAAACATGCAGGTACAGCAAGCAATTAGGAAGGCAAATGGTATGTTGGCCTTCATTGCAAGAGGATTTGAGTACAGGAGCAAGGATGTCTTAATACAGTTGTACAGGGCCTTGGTGAGACCACACCTGGAGTACTGTATGCAGTTTTGGTCTCCTTACCTAAGAAAGGATATACTTGCCATAGAGGGAGTGCAGCGAAGGTTCACCAGACTGATTCCTGGGATGGCAGGATTGTCGTATGAGGAGAGATTGGGTCGACTAGGCCTGCATTCACCAGGGTTTAGAAGAATGAGAGGGGATCTCATTGAAATGTATAAAATTCTGACAGGGCTAGACAGACTGGATGCAGGGAGGATGTTTCCCCTGGCTGGGGGTTCTAGAATGAGGGGTCACAGTCTCAAGATACGGGGTAGGGCATTTAGGACTGAGATGAGGAGAAATTTCTTCACTCAGAGGGTGGTGAACCTGTGGAATTCTCTACCACAGAAGGCTGTGGAGGCCAAGTCACTGAATATTTTAAAGAAGGAGATAGATAGATTTCTAGACACAAAAGGCATCAAGGGGTATGGAGAGAGAGCGGGAATATGGTATTGAGATAGAGGATCAGCCATGATCATATTGAATGACGGAGCAGGCTCGAAGGGCCGAATGGCCTACTCCTGCTCCTATTTTTCTATGATTCTATGTTTCTAAGGGTGTTTTGTGTTTGGAAGGCTGTTTCCAGTGGGGTTCCATAGGGCTCAGTACTGCTTTTTGTGGTATAAAGAGTGTTTGAAAACCAGGACCTCAAACCCAGCACCAAGCTCATGGTCTACAGAGCAGTAGTGATACCCGCTGTAAGGAATTAGCGGCGGGGCTGGGGTTATTTGTCTCTGGCCAGTCAGAAGCCTCTGAGCTGCTCCAGGGACCCCCTTGCGGTTTCAAAGCGCTCCTCTATTCCTGAGTTCTGACCCCCGGACTTATTCGGTGGCGATGTGGACAAAAAACTACGTGACTCGTGGTTTGGGTGCAAAACAGAGCAGTATTTATTGAAAACAAAAGAAAGAAACAACTTAAAATAACACTTTTGCTTAAATGCAGTACACTTAGGCCTAGAAATTCAGTTGCTTGCGCCACCAGTTTGCGCCCAAAGAGGCCACTCAGAGGCTTTAGCGCCACTGGCCACAACCACCGCGATATTTAGCGGGGCGCTAATGGCGGCGTTAGCCTGTAGCGCTGCGCCGCCACCGATGACGTCATAGGTGTGCGCAGCGCCCCGCTACCGCCCTGAACGCCATATTAGGTCACGGCCGCCTCTCCCGCGCCGGCCGCAAATAGCGACCAGTACACAGGGGCCTACCTGTGGCGGTAGTGGCGCGAGTTAAGGTGGAGGTGCGGCCGGCCGCTTTTTCGGCGGCTGCCTGCCCGCACCTCCGTCTCCGGCCTCCTACACCACCCCCCCCCCGCGGCATTGCTGGCTGTTTCCTGAGAGCCCGGCACTTCTCCTTGGTGCCGGGCTCACTTGCCGGCACTCGCGAGCGGGGATCGCGCTGTTGCAGGCACCTCCCCCTTAACAGTGGGAGGAAGGCCTGCAGTACTGCAGCCTGCCGTGCCGCAGCGGGTGGCGCTGCGGCACTTTGCGCGCCGATATTCAGTTTCAGCGCCCCAAGCGGGGCGCGGGAAGCCTTGTATAGCGGCTGGCTTCCATTTGGGGCGCAGAAACTGAATATCCCGATGGTGCAAGTGGCTCTGCACGCAGCGGTAATTCCGGCACCCAGGCGAACTTGGCGCCCCAAAGTAAATTTTTAGCCCTTAGTGTCCACTAGAGAGCTCCTTACTCAGTGCAACTCTCCTTTGATTAATACACGCAGTACACTCAGTGTCCACTAGAGGGCTCCCTGCTCAGTGCAACACTGCTTTTACTTTAAATCCAGTACTTTTTACTTAAAAGACCCTTTACTCACTACAGCACCTCAGCTTAGTGGCTTTTACTTAAAAACACAATACTTTAATACAGTTACTTTATAACAGCTAACAGCGTTCACCACAGCACTCAGCTTGATGCAACACTCCTTTTAATACAATTTTTAAATACAGTACTTTAAAACAGCTACTCCTTTTAATACAGTTTTAAATACAGTACTTTAAAACAGCTACTCCTTTTAATACAGTTTTAAATACAGTACTTTGAAACAGCTACTCCTTTTAATACAGTTTTAAATACAGTACTTTAAAACAGCTACTCCTTTTAATACAGTTTTAAATACAGTACTTTAAAACAGCTACTCCTTTTAATACAGTTTTAAATACAGTACTTTGAAACAGCTACTCCCTTTTAATACAGGTTTAAATACCAAAACCAGTGTTCACTATAGCACTTCTCTGCTAGGTGCAACACTGTCTTACTTAAATGGGGGAGGAAAAATGGGCACAACGAGGGAAATCGACTAAAATACACAATTCTAATGAAATTCCCACTTTACTCCCACCCCTATGCCTATCCTAAGTTGCCTTGTGGAAGGCCAGAAAAATATATGCTCACCACTGCAATGCCAGCTCCATGCCCTGCGAACTTAGATCTTCACTGCCCCGAAGTGAAAAATACCCCAGTGTTTTAAAAGTAAACTGCTGGTGTTTCGCTTCCACAGGCAGACTCCCACGCTGTAGAGGCACATGGAGGCAAGGCCAGAGAGAGAGAGCTTCTGGGAAGCTATCTTTTATACCCCCTTTTGGGGCCCGCCCAGCTCCGGATGTTTCTGGGCTAAAACAAAAGGGATCCAAGCTGCCCCATTGTCTAGGGTGGGTTTGAATAAAGTTGCAGTTTAAATGTGTCCATTGTCTGTGATGGAAGCTGCAGTGGTTTGAATGTGTCTTCATTGTCTGTGATGGGCCATCGAATAAAGCTAGTTCCTTGATTGCTTGAGTAAATAGCCTTGAAGGTATTGTAAACAGAAAGTCATTGTTCTGTGGTCAATTGAAACTGCAGTCTCAAGTGGTTACTCCCTTGTGTACACAAAGTAGCAGTTTCTGTAAACACATTGATTGTCTCTGCAGGGAGGGGGGGGAAACTTCCCTTTGATTGGCAGTTTTGACTGCTCCATTGTCCTTTTCTCACAGACACAAGCCGCTCTTTCCAAGTCCTTTTTTTTTTGTCTTCGGCTATGCGGTCCGACGGCCATTTTTATCCCTGGAAATTTAAAGGCACATCGCCCAGGGATTCTTTAATCAAAAAAATTAATCTTCAGAACTGTAAATTATTGCGAATTCTTACACCGCCCTCCTGTATGCTTCAGAGACATGGACCATGTACAGTAGGCACCTCAAAGCACTGGAGAGGTACCACCAACGCTGCCTCCGCAAGATCCTGCAAATCCATTGGCAGGATAGGCGCACCAATGTCAGTGTTCTCGCTCAGTCCAACATCCCCAGCATCGAAGCTTTGACCACGCTCGATCAGCTCCGATGGACGGGTCACATCGTCCGCATGCCTGATTCGAGACTCCCAAAACAAATGCACTACTCGGAGCTCCAACATGGCAAGAGAGCCCCAGGTGGGCAGAGGAAACGCTTCAAGGACACCCTCAAAGCCTCCTTGAAAAAGTGCAACATCCACACCGACACCTGGGAATCCCTGGCCCAAGACCGCACAAAGTGGAGGAGAAGCATCCGGGAAGGCGCCGAACACCTCGAGTCTCTTCGCTGGGAGCAAGTGGAAGCCAAGCGCAAACAGCGGAAGGAGCGCACGTCAATCCAAGCACCCCACCCGCCCACCCCTTCAACCACCGTCTGCCCCACCTGTGACAGACTGTAGGTCCTGCATTGGACTCATCAGTCACCTGAGAACTCATTTTTAGTGTGGAAGCAAGTCATCCTCGGTTCCGAGGGACTGTCTAAGAGAGAGAGCGATATATCAATGATTTGGACTTGAATGTAATAAGTATGATTAAGAAGTTTGCAGATGATACAAAAATTGGCCGTGTGGTTGATAATGAAGAAGAAAGCTGCAGACTGCAGGAAGATATCAATGGACTGGTCAGGTGGGCAGAACAGTGGCAAATGGAATTCAATCTGGAGAAGTGTGAGGTAATGCATTTGGGGAGGGCTAAAAAGGCAAGGGAATAAACTATAAATGGCAGGACACTGAGAAGTGCAGAAGATCAGAGGGACCTTGGAGTGCATGTCCACAGATCCCTGAAGGTAGCAGGACAGGTAGAGAAGGTGGTTAAGAAGGCATATGGGATACTTGGCTTTATTAGCCGAGGCATAGAATATAAGAGCAGGAATGTTATGCTTGAACTTTATAAAACACTAGTTAGGCCTCAGCTAGAATGCTGCGTGCAGTTCTGGTCGCCACATTACAGGAAGGATGTGATTGCACTGGAGAGGGTGCAGAGGAGATTTACGAGGATGTTGCTTGGGCTGGGGAATTTTAGCTATGAGGAAAGATTGGATAGGCTGGGGTTGTTTTCTTTGGAACGGAGGAGGCTGAGGGGAGACCTAATTGAGGTGTATAAAATTATGAGGGGCCTAGATAGAGTGGATAGGAAGGACCAATTTCCCTTAGCAGAAGGGTCAGTAACCAGGGGGCATAGATTTAACTTAATTGGTCAGAAGTTTAGAGGGGATTTGAGGAGAAATCTTTTCACCCAGAGGGTGGTGGGGGTCTGGAACTCACTGCCTGAAAGGGTGGTAGAGGCAGAAACCTTCATCACATTTAAAAAGTACTTGGATATGCAGTTGAAGTGCCGTAACCTACAAGGCTACGGACCAAGTGCTGGAAAGTGGCATTAGGGTGGATAGCTCTTTGTTGGCCGGCAAGGACAAGATGGGTCGAATGGCCCCCTTCTGTGCTGTAAATTTTTATGATTGTGCGAGAACACTCCAGATGTTGCACTCTCTGACTAGTGCCAACTCATCGCTTCACTTCACATTGCAACATCCCACTGATGGGAACAATCTGCTTCCACACAATTTTCTTCCTTCTTCAGAAACCAGCAGACAAATCAGAGCTACTTCAGTGTAGTACTGAGGGAGTGTCTGAGGAGATGTCTTTCAGGTGAAATGTTAAGCCGAAGCCCTGCCTGCCCTCTCGGGTGGATGTAAAAGATCTCACTGCACTATTTTGAAGAAGAGCAGGGGAGTTCTCTCCGGCGTCCTGGCCAATATTTATCCCTCAACCAACATCACTGAAACAAATTATCTGGTCATTATCTCATTGCTGTTTGTGGGAGCTTGCTGTGTGCAAATTGGCTGCCGCGTTTCCTACATTAAAACTGTGACCACACTTCAAAAAGTACTTCATTGGCTGTAAAGAGTTAGAATGCATGGCAGCTGGTGGAAAAGTGGCAGATAAAATTTAACACAAATAAATGTCAATTATTGTAGAGAGGAAGAAAAATGGATGCAATACATACTTCATGAATGGTAGTGAAATAGCGAAGGGTGAAATTCAGAGGTCCTGGGATATTAGTAGACTCGGTGCTTAACATATCCAGTCACTGTGAAGCAGGAATCAGCCAATAGAATGCTGGACTATGTAGACAAAACAGTGGAGTGTAAGTTGGAGGAGGTCATGTTAAAAGTGTATACGGTTGTGGTCAGATCACACTTTGAGTACTGTGTCCAAATTTGGGCATCATGACATAATGGAGAGAAATTGGGCCTAAAAATTGGTTTGCACCTGCCTCGCGCCCCTTCATTATTCAGACTATATCCCAATGACGTTGTAGCTGTTGATTGTTAATGGGGGAAAAATTTGGTTGGTTAGCGCCTCCCGTTAGCGCCTCTAACGGGGCACTAGGAACTTAGCCCCCGAGTGTGGCAATTTTAGCGCTGATCGCGAAATTGACCAGTCGTTTTGCGGCGGTGCTAAACACTACCGCCGCAATCTCCTGCATCTGCAGATCATGACGCCAGTCAAGTGTGCAACGCTCCATTAGCGGCCCGGACCGGATATTGAGTCGCGCCCCCTGCCTTAGCGCCTGCTGCTAGGAACGACAGGTAGAGGGGAATGTTTTCAAGTCGGGAAGGGGCTGGGGGAGCACTATTTAAAGGCGGGCACTTCCTGTGTTTTATTGTCGGCAAAATGTTTGGTACACGCAGGTTGAGAGGGATAGAGACATCTGGAAAGATTTAACGCTGTCCTAAGGAGTTTTGGCCCTCAGCACCACTTTTGAGGTTCCTAAGCACCGAGCTATTTCCCTGGGCCTATCCATTAGTGCTTCCAACACAATTGCTTTAGAGGTCTCTCTAGGCTGAGATTCAAGGCTGCAATGAGCAGGGTGTGGCTGGCCAGCAAGATGGCCCCTCCCCTTTAAGAACTGGACGGCGCCAGTCTGTCTGGCTTCCATGGTTACTGACATTGCCTGAGCTTCGGTAGTGTTCTGAGGTAACGCCTCGCTCCCTGACGTTTGCGCCTTAAGAGAGGTGTGTAGGGCCTGACTTAGCGCTCAAATCACCTTCAGCGGCGATAGAGGCGAATTTTGCAGATAATTTGCGCTGGGCGCTAAACTTTGCGCCCGGCCGATATTAGCGCCCCAAAATGGGCGATACCCCATTTTTCCCCCAATGTCTCCTTGAATGCACACTTGCCTTGTGTGGCACAAATACGTAATGATTTGACTTATTTTGCACATTGACAAGTCCCTTTGGATTGACAGTATAAAGGTAATCCTTACATACTAGGCCAGGAGATTAAAAGCAGGTGTAAGTAATGTCAAAGCCACAGCTGCAAACAAGCACATTCCTGGTGCAGTCCTGACAGAAGCTTGCTGATAGCAAGGCCAAGTTCCTTCTTGACATTGGTATGCTGCTCATGCAGTTCTGCTTATGTACTGAGCAGCGATTATATAATCAGAATCTCGCTGTACACTTAACATTTACCCTTTCGAGCAATCTCGGAGCTGAAATTCCCCTTGATTACATAATGATGAGCTTTTCTTACAATGGAACACTCTCCACTGAAATGACTGGGGTAAGTTTTGCAGTATCATTTTTGTACACACAGCTACGACCGGCTATTCTACAGAACGTTTACAAAAGCAAAAGGCCTGAAGCAAATGTTAAGGTACCAGACAGTGTTCATGTGTTCGATCCCTGCTCTGCACTGGGTTAGCTGATTCCAGCTGGGATGGTTCCTGGGTCATCAGAATAAGCTTCAGTGCCCCGAGTAGGGAGGAGAAACATCAGTCACAATTCCTGATCCTACTCAGCCCCCAGTGACTCCGACTAAAGAAAGAAAGGACTTGCATTTGTGTAGCGCCTTTCGTGTCTTCTGGACGTCCCAAAGTGCTTTATAGCCAATTAATTACTTTTGAAGCATAATCACTGTTGTAGGCAAATGTAGAAGCCAATTTGCACACCCCAAAAGTCCTACAAATGGCAATGAGAAGATTGAACAGTTAACCTGTTTTTTAGTGGTATTGGTTGAGGCATGAATGTTGGCCAGGACATCAGGGAGAACTCCCCTGGCCTTCTTCGAATAGTGCGGTGGGATCTTTTACCTCCACCCTGAGAGGGCCTCGGTTTAACATCTTATCCAAAAGGTGGTCCCTCCACCAATGCAGTAATGCACTGAAGCATCAACCTAGATTATGGACTCAATTCCTGCGGTGGGGGCTTGAACCATGGACTCTGAGAGCGCCACCACTGAGCCAAGCCTGATTTCGGAACAGTGCAGGCATGCGGATGTTAGCGAGCCCAGGATTGGGCTCAGCTTCAGTGCCTCTCGTGGTTAAATGCCTTGCCAAACTCACTGTCAGGTTTCACACGCAAAGAATGAGACAGCGGAGATCTGTTGGTGCCCAGAGAATCATAACTTGATATGAGCTGGTGCCTACCGGACAGGAGGGAGAACAAAAATGAAATAGTTGCCTATCTCGGGTTTGGCTGCAAAACAAACCTATTGCATGTTGTATTGAACGTAAGGCTTGGTGGAGTTGGTGCAGTGAGCAGATGGAGAGTGCTTCAGACTGATTTATATCCTAGCAGCTTGTATGGTTAGGAATTGGCACAGAGTGTTAAGCTGAAGTGACATTGTTCGTAAAATAGATCTCTGTATCCTGAAAGTACAGTAACAAGTAACACAGAGTCCCTGCTAAATCAGTTAGCTTTGAACAGAAAAGTGCTTTAGATACAAAGAAAGATATGTTCCCCAAATCATAACATTATCAGCCCCAATGATTGTCTGCAGTTGTACTAAACTTGGAGTGTTACAACTTAGAACGAGTGACTGCTTTGAATAAGGCCATTACAGCAAACTTGCATTAAGGGCAATGGTCACTGGAATTCCTTTGTGTTATTTACATTCTTTTCAAACCTTGTAGAAAGAATACAGTGGTCTGTGAGATCACCTGCTTTTCAGCATAAGGGATGTGAGAGTGGCCCAGGTTGACTAACTCCCTGATTTTCTTTTCTGTTGCCTCTCCACTTCTTCCCTGTCATCCTGGCTGAAGTTGGGGACTCGCCATGTGGGGATCTTTGGCGTCGAGCCCTCCTTCTGGCACTCTCTGGCCCAGCGATGGGTACAGCATTATGCCACTTGAGGCACTGAATTATAGGGAACAGATGGAATAAGTTGGACAGGGCTGGTTGGTTAATTGGCATACACTGTGGAACATAGAGTTGTGTATCATACAGCTAATTAAGACAAGGTCCACGGAACACTGTAGGGAAACAGAGACATGCTTACATTCTGTGCCTGATCTGAGCGTAATGTGTTTTCTGGCCACTTACAAAGCAAGTTAACTTGGCTACGACTCAGCACACATCAGTTTTACAAAAGGTTTTCACATATAAGTAACAGTCAGTTTTACTGTTACGGATGTACACAGAGTGATTGCTGTTTTCTGTAACACCAAGGATTGTGATTATATGCTGTCCACAGCATAAAGAAATTCAATTAGTTCGTGCCCAGGCCATAGGAGGACATGTAAATGTACATGTTAAGGGTGGCACAATAATACAGCCCATTGAAATGGGATGAATTTATAATTGGATTCCTACTTGAACTGTTTGGCATTCACATTTTGGTCCAGAGATGAAATGTTACTACGGAAAGAATTGAAAAATGTAATTGGGACCTCATTTATTACTCTCTTTCCTTAACGTTCATTAGCTGATGCTGAGCAGTGAGAAAATTATAATTGTAGATCTCCCCTGCCAGAATAAAAAGAGCCATCAACACTTATAAGGATGTGTCTGACTAGTGCAAGTAGGAGAAAAATAGGGAAATTAAATAGAGAAAAATACTTCTTGGTCCAAATTTGAGAAGCCATCTTTTGCTTCTGTTCATTGTCTGGAAGCCTGGACTGTGAAGCATAAGGGCAATTTAAGGGTTGCAGTTTTGCAGCTGATATTCCCATTCAGTACCACTGCAAAACCTAGCTTGTTATTTGTTTATGGGTATTTGAGACTAATAGCCATCATATCATCTTCTAATACAAAAGCAAAATGCTGCGAATGCAGTAAATTTGAAACAGAAAACAGATTTATTTCGATTAGGCACTTTACAGCCTTCTGGACTCAACATTGAGTTCAACAATTTCAGATCATAACCACCGCTCTATTTTTTCGGACAGCAGCTGCTGGTAATGATTCTGCTGTTGCCATTCACAGCTCCTCCAGACCCATCTTTTGTGTCTTTTCTTGACCCATTGCCATCTCCTTTTGCCTTGCGCCATCATCCCTTTTATCATTTAATCTCTCCTGCCTTCCATCCTATCACAGACCTTCCCTTTTGTTCTTTCCTCCCCTTTCCCTGCCCCCTGCACTTGCTTCAAACCTGTTACATCTCTAACCTTTTCCAGTTCTGACGAAAGGGCACGGACCTGAAATGTTAACTCTGTTTCTCTCTCCACAGATGCTGCCTGGCCTGCTGAGTGTTTCCAGCATTTTCTGTTTTTGCATCATCTTCTAAGGTTTCCGTGCAATGCTAAGATATCTGATTATTCTAAATATAAAACAGTATTTATCTACAGTGTGGTTTATCTTTAATCTTCAGGATTGCATACTAGCGACAAGAGCTGAAGAAACTATGGAATATCATCTACACTGGGAAGTCTTTCTATCTTTGGGGGTCCTCATAGATGATTTGAATGAAGATGGGAGTCAAATCAATTCTCTAACAATTTTTTAAATTATAAAGGTCCCTGCACATATGGAGACAATGATAAATGTACCAAAAGCACAGCATGTACCTTTGCTGCAGCTCCATCGTTTGGCAGTGAGACAGCTGGTTTCCCTTTGCAGTATTTTTCTCCCTCGTGTTTCTCAATGAACTCTCTTCACAACTGTAGTCACAGACTGCACCCATGCCACCCCACCCCACCCTTTTGCTATTCTTCTTTAAACGCCACAAATTAAAGGATTTTTCCCACAGACCTTGCCAACTCTCATCCCACTCAGTTGGGTGAACCCCTGGGTTTCCCCACAATGTCCCAGTTCTGTTCCTAGCTGTTCATTTACAATAAATCTGATTAAATTCAGCATCCTCTTTATAAATCAGCTGGGTTATTTATTGTGGACTGGTGCCAGTGTAAATTAGGCCCATCTCAGTGATGCCTCTCCTGTTGGCGCTGAGTAAGATGCAGGCAGATCTGTGCCAATGTAGACTGGTGGCAGAGCCTGTCCTGTCTGATACATTTGCCAAAGCTGCCACATGTTGCCTCCCTTACGGGACCATCTGTTTCTAATATCGTAATGAAACCCTCTTTCCTCAAACGTTCTTCTGTGTCCATCAGGAGTGTAAATTTCAGAGTGTTCAATTCAAATCACGGCACAGTACAAAAACGAGTTGATGGGGAGGAAGACCATTTTCTTGTGTGCAATACATACTGTGACTGTGAAAACTGACTCTTGGTTTGAGAGGGTCTGCTCTATTCAATCTGAATGCTGAGCCCAGGTTGGGCCATTAGATACTCTGTGGTGATGTTCAGTAAGACAGTCCTTTGGTGCCGGGATGTTAGAGGACTTGATTCATATCAGGCACAATGTTAATTAAAGCACACTGTTGGTTTTGGAAAGCAGTTTCATGCTGAATAGGTTAGAAATTAGTAGCAGAGAATGTTAACACAAGACTGCTTTCCAAGTGCAACCTGTGCGTTCAAAGTGCAGGGAAGTAAACCCTAACCCCTTGGTTAGGGTTTCCTGCCAAACGCTCACTAGATCTTCCCCCATTCACCCAGAGATGTAGGCTGGAATTTTCTGTACCTGGGCGAGTCGGGTGCAGGCGATCAGCGTGGCGGGTCGCGACCCCATTGCTGCTTCCATCCCGCTCTAGAAATCGACTTTGTACTGATGGGGACTATTAAGCCCGCCCACCGCCTTACCCGGCCTAATTAAATGGAGCGGACCTGATGACGTCACCCATGATGCATTTTCAGCCGGTAGATTTAAAGGAGCTGTGGCCATATTACATTTGAAGGTTCATCCAGGAGTGAGCAGTCACTGCACTGGAGCTTTTAATTGTTCCAAACACTTGGAAACATGACTGCACAGAGGCAGAGGGCTGCACCCAGGTTCTCTGATGACTCCCTCCATAAACTTGTGGAGGGAGTGAGAGCACGCAGGGAGGTCCTCTTCCCTTTCGAAGGGTGGAAGAGACCTCCCCAGGAGCCAAAAAGAGCCTGGCTCCAAATTGCAGAGGAGATCAACAGCAGGGATGTGGTCAGGAGGGCCTGGGTGCAGTGCTGGAAATGTTTCAATGATCTCATTAGATCATGAAAGGTGAGTACAAAGCCACACTCACCTTCATCCTGCTGTGCCTCTCATCACATCCCCATCACTCTGCCTTCCCAACCCTACTCCTGCACATCCTTACTCACACCAACTTACCTTGCACCTCCACCCATCCCTCTCTCTCTATCTACATTATCACATCCCCCTCTCTCTATCTACATTATCACATCCCCATCTGACCAGCCACCCCTCATACTCACCCTCATCCTAACGCAATCATACCAATGAACAACACACAAGGAGGCCACTTGGCATTGCCACCCCACTCCATCATAGTCTCCCGCTAAAGATCTAACCCGTCCATTGGTTACACTCATTCCATCACTCTCACTCAACCTTCCCTTCTTTCCCTCCTTGCAGGAAAAGAGAGCCCACAATAAGAGGGAGAGGGAGAACTGGAGGTGGAACGCCATAATTTGCCACCCTCACAACAGCAGAGGAGGCTAATTTAGAAATATTGGGATTCGCTGAGCAGCTTGAGGTGGAAGATGGAGAGAGGGGAACATCTCAGCAGCCTGGTGATAGAATTACATATCAAACAGCAACAAGGTGTAAATCAGTCACTCATATGGGGACTGATGTCATCAGCCAGTGAATGTTCATCATGTGCATAATGGTATCTTTCCCCATTCTTGATATGACATATCTAACTCATCTCTTTGCTCTCCCACAGGTCCATCAAGAGCCCTGCCCCTACTGTACAGGAGGAAGAGGAAGACATCTCCTCAGAGGAGCCTCCAGCCTCTGAGGGCACAGCATCATCAGACATGAGCGCACCCAGCACCAGCGCAGATACTCACACCTCGGTGGGTCCCACGCGAGATAGAGTAGTGTTGTCACCTGGTGTCTCACAACTCATAACTGAGCAAGAGCAGATGGTGGAGACAGGGACAGCAGTGGAGACTCCTCGCTGGAGGGCGCAGGACACTCTCAGCTTTGCTCAGCTGCATGCAGACGCTGAGCCTTGGGGGCCATCCAGAAAGAGGGTAGTCCTGGAGGTGCAGCAAGATGTGCAGGAGACTCTGACAGGTTTTGCAACCGTGATGTCTGAAAATGTTCAGAGAATGGAGGAGTCCATCTCTAACATGAGCACCACCATGTCACAGGTGATGGTGACTGTAGGCTCTTCCATGGAAAGGATGGCCACCTGCATGGAGCAGCTGATGTGTCACTCACAGGAGCACATGCTATCTATGGAGAATAGATGGCTATCTATGGAGAATAGATGGCAGAGGCTCATAGACCTCCTTTCTAGGAGGGATGTCAGTGTGGACGTGGGTCCTCATGGCCCCACTGATGTGCAGCAATGTGCTCTCCAGCTCCTTGCTAGCAGGGAAGTGTGCGTGGCTCATGAAAGGGATGAAGGAGAGAGGGCATATGGAAGTGTGGGTTCCTCTCAAAGCGCTTACACTTCTGTCCCATTGCCTCAACTCCTCAGTCAGAGCCCCAAATGGCTCCTCGGACAGCGATGGCCGAGTCTGCCCCTGCACAGTCGCAGGAGGAGCAGACTTTGGCAGGGCCATCACAGGCTCCAAAACCCAGAGGATGTCCGCCAAGAGCGTCTAAGCAGTCGCAGCAGGGAAGTGAGCAGGCTGCCTCTACCTCTGCTGAAGCCATAGGGGTAGCACCTCATAGAAGCACGCGTAAGAGAAAGATGATACACAAGTAGATTCACAAGGGTAGCCACTTGGGTGTTTTATTCAATGTTAATGTCAAGTTTCCGTTAATGTGATTCAACCATAAAAATCTTTATTTTCACCACTTTCTGGTCTTGGAGAAATTTGTGTGCACCTTTGGAAGCGGCTTAGTGAGTTGCAGTGAATGGTGAGACATATCGGGCTAGATTTTCGTGGAGCCGTCAGGTGGGGTTTCAGGCATGTGGAGGGGAGAAAATCCCGAATTTGGGGGTCCCGACACCACCCCGCCCAAAACCCCGCCCCACGTAAATTTCAGGGGCGGCGGGTGTCCGCCCCGCACTGGGACCTGCCAAAACCAGGTGGGAAGGGATTAGTGCCAATTAACTGCCTGTTAACAGGTAGTTAACAGGCAGTTTTTAGCCTAATCCCTATTTTGAGGGGTTTCGTGTGGGTTTCCCGACAGCTCCAAACCACGCCAGGTTAGAGCAGGCGGGCCGTCGGGTTGAAGGAGTTGGAGGGGTCGCGATGTCAGTGCTCAGGTGAGTGATGGGTGCATGAGTGTAAAGGTAAGTATGTTTGGTGTGTCTAAAGGCCTAGAAATTCAGTTGGTTGTGCCAGCCGTTAGCGCCTTAGGAGGAGTAGATATCGGGCGCTAGGCGGGTAGCGCCCGGGCGCAGCGAGAACTGCGCCTCGCCCCAACTTCACTCGAGATTTAGCGCCGGCGCAAAGTCTTTGCGCGCGCTCAGCTGCGCGCGCAGATCATGACGTCATTTCCTCGTGCAACGCCCTTTGTGCACCCCCAACTGGAACTTCAGTGGCAACGCCCCATTGTGTGCCTGGCGCCCCTAGCGACTGTTAAGTGGAACGGTGCTCAGCCGATGCGGGGCGTGGGGGGCGCAAATTAAAGGGCACTCCTCCTGCAATATAAAAGGCTGCCATTTTGCAGCACTCCCTCTTGCGAAACGGATCTTTGGAGAGAGACCAAGGTAGATAGCTTTCTGCTTTGGCCCAACACTCGGACAGGTACTTCTGGCTTCAGGCCACAGATTTCCACTAGTCTTTGCCTTCATTGACATCTCATTGTTTGCCAGCATATTATGGGGGCTGCAATGGGTGTCAACGCAGGCTTTCTCAATTACATCCAAAGGGCTCACAGACGCCGTGAGAGAGTGGCAACCCTGGCTAGACGGAGAGGGGGCAACAGGCGTCGGCAAAGGAGGCCTTACCACCCAAGGTATACCGCCAGCAGTTCTCCTATCTCAGCATGTCTGAGGAGCAGTGTGTTCGGAGGCTGCGATTCAGAAGGGACGTGGTCACAGAGATCTGCCAGCTGCTTGGCGGTGATCTGCAGCCACAGCTGAGGAGCAGGACGTCTCTGTCGGTGGCAGTGAAGGTGACGGTGGCTCTCAACTTCTATGCCACCGGCTCCTTCCAAGCCGCTACTGGGGACATTGCCAACATCTCCCAGTTCGCCGTGCATTGCTGCATCCGCCAGGTCACCAATGCCCTTTCCAAAAGGAGACGTCAGTTCATCTCCTTCTCCATGGCCCTTGACAAGCAGCAACAGCGTGCAATGGGCTTTGCAGCATTCACGGGCTTCCCCATGGTGCAGGGCGCCATTGACTGCACGCATGTGGCTTTGCGGGCACCTCTGGAGAATGCCGAGGATTACCGCAACCGGAAGGGCTACCATTCGCTGAACGTACAGCTGGTGTGTGACCACAGGCAGCTCATCCTAGCTGTCAATGCCTGCTTTCCAGGCAGCAGCCACGATGCCTTCATCCTGCGACAGACTTCTGTGGCAGACATGTTCCAGGCCCAGCCTCACCCACGCGGATGGCTTATCGGGGACAAAGGCTATCCTTTGTGTACCTGGCTGATGACCCCGCTCCGTGCGCCCAGCACCCCTGCTGAAGAGAGATACAACGAGAGCCATCAAGCGACCAGGAACATCATCGAACAAACAATCGGCGTCCTGAAGCAACAGTTCCGCTGTCTGGATCGTTCTGGTGGAGCCCTACAGTATTCGCCGGAGCGAGTCTCCCATTTCGTGGTCGTTTGCTGCATGCTGCACAACCTGGCTATCCGCAGGACTCAGCCACTGCCACCACAGATTGGAGGACCACCTGAGGAGGAGGAGGAGGAGGAGGAGGACCAGCACAGGAGGGAGGCACAAAGTGCAAGGGCCGCCCGTCGCCGGCTTATTGAACGTCGGTTCTAGGCCCCCTCTCAGGGAGTGGCTTGTGCCAATGTCAGCAGATGAATGTAGCCGCTCCACAAGCCCTCAGCCGAGCAGGGCAACCAGGACTTAACCAAAAAACCATGCACACTGCAATTTAACAACAATAATTTATTGAAAACCTCTGCCCTTCCCACATTACATGCTCATGTGGAGAAGCCCCCTCCAAAAACACAAAACTACCAGTCTCGGCCTTACAAAAAGAAAGAAAGACACCAGTCTCGGCCTTACAAAAAGAAAGAAAGACACCAGTCTCGGCCTTACATAAAGAAATAAAGACACCAGTCTCGGCCTTACACAAAAGCAACTGCACCAGTGTCGGCCTTACAACAAGCACCAGGCTGCAAGGCTGGGGGAAGGCTGCTGAGGGGCAGATGGCGAGACGGCAGATGCCCTTGGGGGTCGGCCTGCACCAGCTCTGGCCTTGGAGTGGCCGGCTGCTGACTGCTCCAACTCTGGCTGGGCGGCAGCAGTCTGTCCAGCAGCTCGTGGCAGCTGCAATGGCGGAGTGGCAGTGTCGGCTGCAGGAATGGTGGCAACCTGGCAGATCGCAGGTGCTCGCTGGTCGCCTGAGACACTGGCACTCGCACGGGCCAGCACTGCAGCATGCGCAGCAAACAGCTGAAGGACAGACTGCTGGGCTGCTGCTGCACGGCGAGTGCCCTTGCGATGCCTGGCTGATCCAGCGAGGGTGGCAGCAGTTAGTGCCCGTGTGGCCCTGGTCTGTGTCCGCATGACACCAGCCAGTGAATGGACGGCACGACTGAGCACTTGGCTTGAAGCCGACTGTGCTGCCGCGAAGTCCTGCAGACTCCTGGCCTGTGCTGCCGCGATGTCCTGCAGACTCCTGGCCTGTGCTGCATTGAATTGTTCCAGACTCCTGGCCTGTGCTGCACTGAATTGTTGCAGACTCCTGGCCTGTGCTGCCCCGAATTCCTGCACACTCCTTGCCAGTGACTCTATGGAGTCAGGCATCCTTGCCACTGCAGCCATGAGCTCAGTGTGCCTGCGCTCAGCCTGGACGGCCATTTCCTCTAGGAGGCGTACCTCCTCTGCGCTGACCGTCGCAGGACTGGAGGCCGCACTCACCCTCTGGGGAGAAGTCCGTCGAGCTTCCCCACCCCTCCCACGTTGCTGCAGGCCGCTGGGCCCCGGAGCTTCACTCTCCTCCGACCCTTCCCCCCGGCTCCCCTCCAGGGAAGACGTGTCCCCTACATCGCCATGGGCTGGCGCGGCTGAGGGTGGCACTGATGGGCCAGCTTCCTCTTCCTCCTCCTCGTCTTCCGAAGGGCTGACAGTGGCAGCTTGAGGGCCCGCCTCCTCACCTGGCGATTCACCATCTGAAAGCAGGAAGGCAGAAGGGTAGCTTTAGAATGAGGACAGGGCGGCAGCGAGGGAGGCATGAGTGGTGCCATTCACCGCATTGGTCGGACAGTGGCAAAGGATGCTGATCTGATGCGCAAGTGGAACGAGAGAGGTCCAAAAGGTGATGCCCTTACCATTGGTGCCCAGAACAGGGTTGGCATTTCCACTGGCGACGGGGCCAATCAGCCGGCCTCCCATAATGCGCTCCACACGCTGGTCGAGGTCGGGGAGCTCTTTGAGGTCAGGACGGCCTCCGCCGGTGTCAGTTTGGTTGCGCCGGTTGTGCGCAACCTTGGCCTGCAAGAGAAAGGACGGCCTCTAAGTACAGTGTGTAGCCCTGATCTTGTCTGCACTGCCTCCCATGGTCGAATAGCTTGTACAGTGTGTAGCCCTGATCTTGTCTGCAATGCCTCCCATGGTCGAATAGCTTGTACAGTTTGTAGCCCTGGTCTTGTCTGCAATGCCTCCCATGGTCGAATAGCTTGTACAGTGTGAAGCCCTGATCTTGTCTGCAATGCCTCCCATGGTCGAATAGCTTGTACAGTGTGTAGCCCTGATCTTGTTTGCAATGCCTCCCATGGTCGAATAGCTTGTACAGTGTGAAGCCCTGATCTTGTCTGCAATGCCTCCCATGGTCGAATAGCTTGTACAGTGTGAAGCCCTGATCTTGTCTGCAATGCCTCCCATGGTCGAATAGCTTGGACAGTGTGTAGCCCTGATCTTGTCTGCACTGCCTCCCATGGTCGAATAGCTTGGACAGTGTGTAGCCCTGATCTTGTCTGCAATGCCTCCCATGGTCGAATAGCTTGGACAGTGTGTAAAGTGCTGAATGTGCAATTGATTTTCATGCCAGTCCCATAGCTGCTGGATGAGGGCTGGCCATTAGGGCTTTCAGGTCCCTTTGCCCATAATGTGAGGTGCACATGCAAGGATGAGGAGGACACTGGAAAGGGTACTCACCCTGACAACCCGAGTGAGGTCGTTGAACTTCTTCCGGCATTGCACAGGAGTCCTGGCAACCACGCTGTTGGAAGAGACCCTGTTGGACACCTCCCTCCAGGCTTTCCAGTAGGCGCTGGGCAGCGGCCTCTTGCCACCTTCTGGGAACAAAACATGGCGCCTGCGCTCCACTCCGCCAACCAGCACCCTCAGGTCTCCGTCGCTGAAGCGCTGCGCTCTCTCCCTGGCCTTCTCCATAGTCCTGGGCGTTGTACAGGTGAAGCTGAAGTGGTCAGGCCTAGGTTGAGGGCTGCAGTGTGCAGGGCGTGGCAGGCAAACAAATCCACCCTCCCCCTTCAAGAGATGACCGGTGCCAGAGTGTCTGCCGTCAATCAAGAACTCGCCGCACCTGCGCTGCGCCCGGCCTCGGGGGTGTCGCTCAGCACCGCCGGCTTAGCGCCTAAAGATAGTCGTGCATCGCCTGTTTTAGCGCAGCAGCAACCTCTTGGGGCGTTGCGACTGAATATCGGTGAAGGGGGTGCGATTTTGCGCCGGGCGCAAAATTTAGCGGCCGCCCGACTTTACCGCCCCAAAAGTGGCTATACTGAATTTCTAGGCCAAAGTGTGTAAAGAACTTTTACTTACCTGTACTTACCTTAACAGCCTTTCTTCCTGTAGCCGTCAGGAGCGCATCACTCAGCCGGAACTGAAAGCTGAATGGCTGCGATCTGTCAAAAGTGACAGCCTTCAGCTTTGAGTGCCGGTGAGAGTTCTAACTGAGTCTGTGCAGAAGGACTCATGTTAGAGTGTCAGTGTTTCACAGCTTCAAACAGCTGTGAAACACTGATATTTCATCTGTCAAGAACTCTTGACAGATGAAATTGCAGTCTGTGACGTCACCTGTTGCCGGGTGGCCCTTAATTGGCCTGCTGAGCCCGCTGGGCGGGCTCAACAAGGTCAATCAAGGGAAAATCGCGCGGATTGGCCGGACGTCGAAGTAGGCGGGTCAGAAACCTGAAAGGGGAAGTCCCGCCTTCTTCCCGACAGGTTCGGGAAAATCTACCCCATCGTTACTGTCACCAATGGTATCAGTGTGAATGGAATGGCTTGGCCATTGTGGGGATGGTTTATGGTGTTGTGGGGCGGTACCAACCTGGCGCAGCATGTGGCAGTCATATGGATGTACAGCATAAAGTTAAGTAAATCTCACCATGATGAGGACATCCCTGGCCTCCCGGGCAGCAATGTGCTCAGGTGCTGATGCACTCTGTCCTGTGTGGCATCAGGTGGTTGCAGAGAAGGTTGGTGGTGGTGTTGTTGGTGCTACTGGTATGCCTGATGCTGTTGGTGTTGGGGCTCATCGTGGTCAGGTTCTGAGGACCAAGGTGAGCCAGTATAAGTGGCACCCATGCTGATGGAATAGATGGCAGGTCAAGTAGAGATGACAGAAGCAATCTGTCAATGATGAGAGACATTCTTCCAATGAGCTGACTCTGGATGGAGACTTTGTTGGAAACACTTGCAGCCTGCAGAAAGTTAAATCTGTGCTGGCAATGTAGTCAGCAACAGCTTTTGCCTGAGGAAAGTGATCAGCCATGAGGTCGGAGCTTTTATAATACATTTGATGCTGTCAAGTAATCAACTGGATCAATGACCACTCAATTCCCGCCTCAGATTGACAGACGTGGTTCTCGAGCTGCATGAATTCTGTGGGCATGCAGGGAAATTTGAAAGGTAAGGCGAAAAAGGTGCTTAAGTGTTTGACAACAAGCTGATAATGATTTCAATTAGGTTGTTCGCCTCTGCCGGTCGGGTCGCTGCCACACTGGTAAACGCGCCCGAAGGAAAGGCTCGTGGGGGAGGGATGACGGCGGGTTCCTGACCCGCTCCAACTTTTTTCAAATTTCCCACCCGACCTGTCTCCAATCGCACCCACACCATCCCCAGAAAATTCTGGTCGTAGAATTTAAGGGTTTGAACTTCTAAGAACCCAGAACCTTCTGATTGGGAAGCGAAAGTGCTACTGCTGAGCCACGGCTGACAATAGCTGCCCACATTATTACTTTAATTATACCATACATGGACATATTTTCCTCCAGCCTCTAATGTGAGTGGTGCGGAGTATAAAAATAGATTTTCCCCATTGGTGACCAAAGAAAAATATACACCATAGTCCCATAAAGGAAAAAGGACATTCCCTTGGGCTTCATTCCTCGTAAAGGTGGCATGTGTCTGACCAGTTGTCCATGGTTTCTGGCAGTGTGATGTCAAATCAGAAATCTTTGCTTGTACTGTCCTATAAAATTCAGCTTATAAATCATACTTTTACATAAATCACACCTAAAACTAACGTGATTTATGGAAGGAGGTTCATTGTCCTGTGTGTGGTCATGTTGCAGTACATTATGGTATGTTACCACTGTGAGTACTGTAACCCTGAGAGTGTTATTGAGTTGGCATTTTTCACCAGGTTAGTGCATTGATTAAAACACAAGTAGGCCAATTGTTGGGGGAGGGTTTGGCTGAACCAGACTGTTTTCCTATCGTAAGATTTTTCTTCTAACTTCACTGGCTCTTGTAATACCCGTTTTTTACACACACAATGGCCAGGAATTTGCGGTCCCAATGACAGTGTACGCTGAGTGTAAGCCGTCATATGCCTTCTGAAAGGCCCTGCAAGTTCCAGGTTTCCACATGCGCTGCGCGAAAACCTGGAACTTGCGATCTGTCAAAGTATGCCTTGACACATCTACCGAACCGACTAGAAATTCACTTTCGCTGGCGCAGAGTTTGGGCTATTTGCCCAACTACTGCCCATGAAACTCTTATGGCTCATAAAAGCAGGCGTAGGGCCTGCTTTCACCAGTGTAAGGGTCATCATCAATCTTGAATAAATAAAAAAATAAAAAATGATGCACAAATACTTAAAATTCGTTTATGCAAATTTTGGCCCAGATTAAAATGCTTAAAATTATTTTTGAAAAAGTTAAATTTTTATTGTATTTGCTATAATAAAGGGACTTTTAATTGAATTTGAAAATCTGAACATTTATATTTATAGTTGTCTAATTTATTTAATTATTTGGGGATTCTGGTAGGTTTTATAGGGGATTCCGTTAGATGTCAGGGAACATAGGGTCTAATGAGAGGGAGGAACTGAATGAAATCAGTATTTGTAGGGAAATGGTGTTAGGGAAATTGACGGGATTGAAGGCCGATAAATCCCTAGGGCCTGATAATCTACATCCTAGGGTACTTAAGGAAGTGGCCCTAGAAATAGTAGATGCATTGCTGGTCATCTTCCAAAATTCTATAGACTCTGGCACAGTTCCCATGGATTGAAGGGTAGCTAATGTAACCCCACTATTTAAAAAAGGTGGTAGAGAGAAAATGGGTAATTATAGACTGGTAAGCCTGACATCGGTAGTGGGGAAAATGCTAGAGTCCATTATAAAAGATGTAATAGAGCACTTGGAAAACAGTGACCGGATTGGACAAAGTCAACATGGATTTACAAAAAGTAAATCATGCTTGACTAATCTACTGGAATTTTTTGAGGACGTAACTGGTAGAATAGATAAGGGAGAACCAGTGGATGTAGTGTATTTGGACTTTCAGAAGTCTTTCGATAAGGTCCCGCATAAGAGATTAGCCTGTAAAGTTAAAGCACATGGGATTGGGGGCACGGTACTGACTTGGATAGAGAACTGTTTGGCAGACAGGAAGCAAAGAGTTGGAATAAACGGGTCTTTTTCCGAGTGGCAGGCAGTGACTAGTAGGACCCCAGCTATTCACAATATATATTAATGATCTAGACGAGGGAACTAGATGTAATATCTCCAAGTTTGCAGACGACACAAAGCTGGGTGGGCGTGTGTGCTGTGAGGAGGATGCCGAGAAACTCCAGCATGATTTGGACAGGTTGGGTGAGTGCGCAGATGCATGGCAGATGCAGTATAATGTGGATAAATGCGAGGTTATCCACTTTGGTGGCAAAAACAGGAAGGCAGATTATTATCAGAACGGCAATAGATTGGGAGAAGAGGAAGTGCAACGAGACCTGGGTGTCCTTGTGCACCAGTCGCTGAAGGTAAGCATACAGGTGCAGCAGGCGGTTAAGAAGGCAAATAGTATGTTGGCCTTCGTAGCGAGAGGATTCGAGTACAGGAGCAAGGATGTCTTGCTGCAGTTGTACAGGGCCTTGGTGAGACCACACCTTGAGTATTGTGTGCAGCTTTGGTCACCTTAACTGAGGAAGGATGTTCTTGCCATGGAGGGAGTGCAGCGAAGATTCACCAGCCTGATACCTGGGATGGCAGGAATGACGCATGAAGAGAGATTGGGTTGATTGGGCTTATATTCGCTGAAGTTTAGAAGAATGAGAGGGGATTTCATTGAAACTTGTAAAATTCTAACAGGACTAGACAGACTAGATGCAGGAAGGTTGTTCCCGATGGCCGGGGAGTCCAGAACCAGGGGTCATAGTCTAAAGATAAGGGGTAAGCCATTTAGGACAGAGATGAGGAGGAATTTTTTCACTTAGAGTGGTGAACTTGTGGAATTCTCTATCACAAAAGGCCGTTGAGGCCAATTCATTAAATATATTCAAGAAGGATCTTTTTCCGAGTGGATATATTTCTTAAGGCTAAAGGGATCAAGGGATATGGGGCGAAAGCAGGGACAGGGTCCTGAATTTGGATGATCAGCCATGATCTCATTAAATGGTGGATCAGGCTCGAGGGGCCGAATGGCCTACTCCTGCTCCTATCTTCTATATTTCTATGTTTCGATGTTTCTATAAACAACATCAGATATGAATTAGCTCTGTCATATACAGGTAACCAGTTTATGGCGTTACATTATCCATAAGACATTGCATGCTATGGGCAGTGAACATAAAATCTGATTTTGTAGCATTTATAAACAGTTGTTTGTATTCATTCATTTATTACTTTGATCGCTACAGTTTTAAGAAAGATAATTCATTTACCAGACTCTCAGATTTACCCTGCCCGAAAATGGGCGATCCCAAATTTCTTGGCCTCTGTCTCTGACTTTTCTCCATAGTTTATATTCCTTTTCAATAAAATAAATGAACCAGAAAGAGCTGTTCTGTGCTTCACACCTTAGGAAGGATATATTGGCCTTGGAGGGAGTGCAGCGTAGATTTACCAGAATGATACCGGGACTCCAAGGGTTAAGTTACGAGGAGAGATTACACAAACTAGGGTTGTATTCCCTAGAATTTAGAAGGTTAAGGGTGATTTGATCGAAGTTTTCAAGATATTAAGGGGAACTGATAGGGTAGATAGAGAGAAACTATTTCCCCTGGTTGGGGATTCTAGGACAAGTGGGCACAGTCTAAAAATAGAGCCAGACCTTTCAGGAGTGAAGTTAGGAAACACTTCTACACACAAAGGGTGGTAGAAGTTTGGAACTCACTTCTGCCAACGGCAATTGATGCTAGGTCAATTGTTAAGATTAAATCAGAGATTGATAGCTTTTGGTTAACCAAAGGTATTAAGGGATATAGGTCAAAGGCGGGTATATGGAGTTAGGTTGCAGATCAGCCATGATCTCAATAAATGGCGGAACAGGCTTGAGGGGCTCAATGGCCTCCTCCTGTTCCTATGCTCCTGCTCTCGAGAGGAGGGTCAGCAATTTAAATATGTTAATGATGCTGCGTGCCTCAGATTTAATGGACTTTGTATTTAACGGCTGCGGGCTGGGTTTCACAGAGGTGTGAAGCACAGAACAGCTCTTTCTGGTTCATTTCTTTTATTGAAAAGGAATATAAACTATGGAGAAAAGTCAGAGACAGAGGCAAATTTGGGATCGCCCATTTTCGGGCAGGGTAAATCTGAGAGTCTGGTAAATGAATTATCTTTCTTCAAACTGTAGCGACCAAAGTAATAAATGAATGAATGCAAACAACCGTTTATAAATGCTACAAAATCAGATTGCAGGGTGCAGGAAGCCCAGCAGCTGCAGGGAGGTCAGAACGGCTGGATCCAACAGGCAAGAGCTTTTGCAGCACTGCTTGGCAACCCCCCCCCCCAAGCTAACCTGTCCCACCACCCCCCCCCACTACTGCAATCCGATGCCTCCCCTGATCTCCAGATCGCCCCGTGACCGTGATCTCGCCCCAACCCCCTGCGATCGCCACCCGCCCCACCCGCTTGCGATCGCTCCCTCCCCTCTGCTCCCCAGCTCAATCTGGCGAGCTGCCGGCCGGGAAATGGAGAAAAAAAATTCAATGAGGTCCTGCTGTTAAATTCAGCAGGATCTTCGCATTGCCCGCATTTCACCCCCCTCCCGCCCCGCCCACTCCGCTCCCTCCCCACCTCACCATAAATAGCGGGGGCGATGTACTTCAACTTGAAGCACACGATCTAAACAAGACATAAATCACCGAAAACATTTTCCACTTTGGTGCTTCCTCACCATAATTAGAGTGGCCACTGGCCGACACAGAATCAAACTGTCCCAGAAACTAAATGTAGCTCATTCTAAACTAAGAGTAAAGGGTAATATATCCTACTAGTTGTTTCTGCCTCAAGCCAGGAACTGTATCAGAGAACACTTTTAGATGAATATATGAACAATATTCTTTTACTATTGCATACAACGTAAAGCAAGTAAGTTTGATCTATTTCCTCCTTCTCCATCTTCAAAAATGTTTTACTGCCAAATGTGGTGTGCAGATAATTACAGATTGCCACAATATGTGACAATGTGATCAGCAGCGCTGTACTCCTTACTGCAGATCATTGTTTTTTCTGCAGTTGAATCCCATAACCAACCCCATTCTCTAAAACATTCAAATGCCGGGTACCTCGTCCAAAATTCTTCCATTTCATAGGAACATAGGAACAGGAGCAGGCCATTTAGCCCCTCGAGCCTGTTCGGCCATTCAGTGAGATCATGGGATGGGGGTAATATATTCGCATGAATTGAGGATTGCTTAACGGACAGAAAACAGAGAGTAGCGATAAACAGGTCATTTTCGGGTTGGCAGGCTGTAACCAGTGGGGTACCGCAAGGATCAGTGCTTGGGGCCTCACCTATTTACAATCTCTATCAATGACTTAGAGTGTAGTGCACCCAAGTTTGCTGATGATTCAAAGCTAAGTGGGAAAGTAAGTTGTGAGGAAGATGCAAAGAGGCTGCAAAGGGATATAGACAGGTTAAATGAGTGGGCAAGAACATGGCAGATGGAATATAATGTGAAGAAATATGAACTTATCCACTTTGGTACAAAAAATAGAAAAGCAGAATATTTTTAAACTGGCGAGAGATTGAGAAATGTTGGTGTTCAGAGGGACCTGGGTGTCCTTGTACACAAATCACTGAAAGTTGACATGCAGGTACAGCAAACAATTAGTAAATGGTATGTTAGCCTTTATTACAAAAGAATTGGAGTATAAGAGTAAAGGGCCAAGAAATTCAATAGCCCCCGAAAACGGCCACAGGGATCGCGATGCGATAGCAACCCACACCTCTTAATGGGGAGATGCCTTCTCCCTGCAACAGGTGATGGAAGTGCTATCAGAAAAAACAAGATTGACTGAACAGGCCAGAGAAAGGGCTCCGAGAATCTCAGATGCAGCACTGGTGGCGTGGTCCAGGAAGTCAACTCCAGGAGAGAGGTCCTCTTCACACAGGGGGCCAGGATGTACTCCAGGCAACAGACAAGAGAGCAGTGGGAGCAGATCGCCAATGTGGTGAATGCCAACAGTATAACCGCGAGGACCTGGACTCAGTGCAGGAAGAAGTTTAATGACCTCGCACGCGTGGTCAAGGTCAGTGAATTCATCTTCAAATGCCATATCTCACCATCTGCACCACTAGCCTCACACACTGCTCAATGCACCACCCCCCCAACACTCACCTACCAACAATCTCTACCAAACACGACTCATACCTCACATTTCTAGCTTCACCTCACCCTCACACACTTATCATTGCTGCAAGACTCACACCCACATCTTACAGCTTGAACACACTGTCAGCTATTCAACCATGACAGGTACATCACCTAAACACATTGCACCACACTACTCACTGACACACTTCCCTTTCTCTTGCAGGAAACATAAGAAACATAAGAAATAGGAGCAGGAGCCAGCCATTTGGCCCTTCAAGCCTGCGCTGCCATTCAATAAGATCATGGCTGATCTTCTATCTCAACTCCACTTTCCCGCACTATCCCCATATCCCTTAATTCCTTTCGTTCCCAAAAATTTATCGACCTCTGTCTTGAATATACTCAACGACTGAGCATCCACAGCTCTCTGGGGTAGAGAATTCCAAAGATTCACAACCCTTTGAGTGAAGAAATTTCTCCTCATCTCAGTTCTAAATCGCCTCTTTTTCTTCTTCTTAGGCAGTCCCTCGGATCCGAGGATTACTTGCTTCCACACTAAAAATGAGTTCTCAGGTGACTGAGGAGTCCAATGCGGGACCTACAGTCTCTGTCACAGGTGGGGCAGACGGTGGTTGAAGGGGCGAGTGGGTGGAGTGCTTGGGTTGACGTGCGCTCCTTCTGTTTGCGTTTGGCTTCCGCTTGCTCCCGGCGAAGAGACTCGAGGTGTTCGGCGCCTTCCCGGATGCTTCTCCTCCACTTTGTGCGGTCTTGGGCCAGGGATTCCCAGGTGTCGGTGGGGATGTTGCATTTTTCAAGATGGCTTTGAGGGTGTCCTTGAAGCGTTTCCTCTGCCCACCTGGGGCTCTCTTGCCATGTCGGAGCTCTGAGTAGAGCGCTTGTTTTGGGAGTCTCGTATCGGGCATGCGGACGATATGGCCCATCCATCGGAGCTGATCGAGCGTGGTCAAAGCTTTGATGCTGGGGATGTTGGCCTGAGCGAGAACACTGATGTTGGTGCACCAGAACTGCACGCAGTATTCTAGCTGCAGCCTAACTAGTGTTTTATACAGTTCAAGCATAACCTTCCTGCTCTTATATTCTATGCCTCGGCTAATAAAGCCAAGTATCCCGTATGCCTTTTTAACCACCTTCTCTACCTGTCCTGCTAACTTCAGGGATCTGTGGACATGCACTCCAAGGTCCCTCTGATCTTCTGCACTTCTCAGTGTCCTGCCATTTATAGTTTATTCTCTTGCCTTTATAGCCCTCCCCAAATGCATTACCTCACACTTCTCCAGATTTAATTCCATTTGCCACTGTTCTGCCCACCTGAACAGTCCATTGATATCTTCCTGCAGTCTTCAGCTTTCTTCTTCATTATCAACCACACAGCCAATTTTTGTATTATCTACAAACTTCTTAATCATACTTCCTACATTCAAGTCCAAATCATTGATATATCTCTCTCTCTCTTAGACAGTCCCTCAGAACCGAGGACGGCTTGCTTCCACACTAAAAATGAGTTCTCAGGTGACTGATGAGTCCAATGCGGGACCTACAGTCTCTGTCACAGGTGGGGCAGACGGTGGTTGAAGGGGTGGGTGGGTGCTGTTTGCGCTTGGCTTCCGCTTGCTCCCGGCGAAGAGACTCGAGGTGTTCGGCGCCTTTTCAGATGCTTCTCCTCCACTTTGTGCGGTCTTGGGCCAGGGATTCCCAGGTGTCGGTGGGGATGTTACACTTTTTCAAGGAGGCTTTGAGGATGTCCTTGAAGTGTTTCCTCTGCCCACCTGGGGCTCTCTTGCCATGTTGGAGCTCCAAGTAGAGCGCTTGTTTTGGGAGTCTCGTATCAGGCATGTGGACGATGTGGCCCGTCCATCAGAGCTGATCGAGCATGGTCAAAGCTTCGATGCTGGGGATGTTGGCCTGAGTGAGAACACTGATGTTGGTGCGCCTATCCTGCCAATGGATTTGCAGGATCTTGCGGAGGCAGCGTTGGTGGTACCTCTCCCATGCTTTGAGATGCCTGCTATACATGGTCCATGTCTCTGAAGCATACAAGAGGGTAGGCATCACTACTGCTCTGTAGACCATGAGCTTGGTGTTGGGTTTGAGGTCCTGGTCTTCAAACACTCTCTTCCTCAGGTGACCGAAGGCTGCACTGGCACACTGAAGGCGGTGTTGGACTTCGTCATCGACGTCTGCCCTTGATGACAGTAGGCTCCCGAGGTATGGAATGTGGTCCACGTTGTCCAAGGCTCGCCATGGAATTTGATAATTGGGGAGCAGTACTGTGTGGCGGGGGCAGGTTGGTAGAGGATCTTTGTCTTACGGATGTTTAGTGTAAGGCCCATGCTCTCGTACGCTTCGGTGAAGGTGTTGACAATGGTTTGGAGTTCGGCCTCAGAGTGTGTGCAGACACAAGCGTCGTCTGCATATTGTAATTCAATGACAGAGGATGGGATGACCTTGGACCTTGGAGGCGATGGAGGCTGAACAGTTTCCCGTTTGTTCTGTAGATTAACTCCACTCCAGTGGGGAGCTTACTGAGGGTGAGATGGAGCATTGCAGCAAGGCAGATCGAGAAGAGTGTTGGTGCGATGACACAGCCTTGCTTGACCCCGGTCCGTACGTGTATTGGGTCTGTGGTGGGTCCGTTGATCAGGATCACGGCTTGCATGTCGTTGTGAAGCAGGCGGAGGATGGTGACAACCTTTTGAGGGCAGCCGAATTTGAGGAGGGCACTCCATAATCCCTCACGGTTGACGGTGTCGAAGACCTTTGTGAGGTTAAAGAAGGCCATGTACAGCGGTTGGTGCTGTTCCCTGCACTTCTCTTGTAGTTGACACGCGGTGAAGATCATGTTCATTGTGCCCCTTAGTGGGCGTAATCCGCATTGCGACTCTGGAAATGGCCTACCCCTTATTCTGAGACTGTGACCCCGTGTTCTAGATTCCCCAGCCAGGGGAAACATTTTCCCAGCATTAACCCTGTCAAGCCCCTTAAGAATTTTATACGTTTCAATTAGATCATCTCTCATTCTTCTAAACTCTAAGGAACATAGGTCTAGTCTAATCAATCCCTCCTCATAGGGCAATCCCCTCATCCCAGGAACCAATCTAGTGAACCTTTGTTGTACTCCCTCTAAGGCAAGTATGTCTTTCCTTAGGGAAGGAGACCAGAACTGTACACAGTACTCCAGGTGTGGCTCCACCAATGCCTTGTATAATTGTAGTAAGACTTCATTACTCTTATACTCTAATCCCTTTGTAACAAAAGCTAACATACTATTTGCTTTCCTAATTGCTTGCTGTAGCTGCATGTTAACTTTCTGTGATTCATGTACAAGGACACCCAGGTTCCTCTGAGTGCAAACATTCCCCTGTAATTCGCCATTCAAAAAATATTCTACTTTTTTGTTTTTCCTACCAAAGTGGATAACTTCACACTTCCCCACATTGTATTCCATTTGCCATGTTCTTGCCCACTCAGTCAACCTGTCTATATCTCTCTGCAGCCTCTTTGTGTCCTCCTAATAGCTTACTTTCCCACCTAACTTTGTTCATCAGCAAACTTGGATAAGTTACACTCGGTCCCTTCATCTAAGTCATTAATATAGATAGTGAATAGCTGAGGCCCAAGCATTGATCCTTGCGGTACCCCGCTAGTTTACAGCCTGCCAACCTGAAAAAGTCCTGTTTATTCCTACTCTCTGTTTTCTGTCCATTTACCAATCCTCAATCCATGCTAGTATATTACCCCCAATACCATGAATCCTAATTTTGTGTAATAACTTCTTGTGTGGCACCTTATCGAATGCTTATTGAAAATCCAAATACACCACATCCACTGGTTCCCCCTTATCCATCCTACTAGTTACATCTTCAAAAAACTCTAATAGATTCGTCAAAGGTGGCGCATAGCAGGAGACAGCAGACCTTAACTGGCGGGGGACAGGCTCGCCTACATCACCTCACCCCCTTGGAGAAGACGGTGCTGGCCATTCTTGGCAGGGGCATTGCTGAGCCTATGGCCAGCGGCGGGGCTGAAGGAATACAAGATGCTGGTGTCCTCATACGTTATCCTCGTTCTCACATCCTACTTCCCCCTCATCCCACAATCTCTTCTGATTTACAATCTGCACATGATGTAAGCATGCAGCTCTTGCTTTCCCCCTCCCCTCACCACAACCCTACCCTTGTGCCTTTCTCATTTCAGACACCCAAGAATTGCAGCCTGCCAAGCCAATGATGGAAGAACCAGAGGGAGAGGAGAGTTCAGAAGCAGAGTAAGAAACACCGTCACTTGATTTCACGCTCCCAGCCATTAGCTCAGATACTGACACTCCGCGTATTTTAGAGGACAGGTTAGATGCGGGATCTGCACGTGGTGAGACACCGGGCACGAGTGGCCTGCAGCCAAGGCAGGGGGAAAGGGTAGCTCAGGTGCCAGCTCCCCAGAGGGCGAGGTCGTACATGAGTTCTGCTGCACAGGACTCTGATGAAGACCTCGATGGGGCGGCCTACAGAAGAACGCTGATGGGGATGCACAATGAAATGCTTTGGCAGGCCTGCCAAAAAGCCTGAATGTAATGTCAAGGTGCATGCACGAGCCAACTGCATCCTTGCACAGGACTTTGGGCAGAGTTTAGAACCCATCCTTTCCAACGTGGAAGGGCTGGGCAGATTCATTATGGACCCAACCATCATGCTGCGTCTGATGGCCGAAGTTTCAGCTTCCATTGCAGCACAAGCAATAGCCACCCAATGTCTGAGTGCTGAAGTGGAAGCTCAGACTGAAGTCATGCAAGCAAGATTGCTGCCATCATGGCTGGGTTTACCAGTGTTGAAAGGGGCTTGCAGGGTATCACAGCAGTCCAGCAGGCTGTACTCCAGCAGATTACTAGATTTACTGAGGTGCTGCCCTGGGGGAGTGGCAATTGATCCGTGGAGACTGACCCTGCTGTCCTCTCTCAGGTTGGCAGCATTCGTCCTCCCACCACTGCCACTCCGCCAGTGCCCTTGCTGTTGCCTGTCAGCCAGCTAGCCCAGACTGTTGCTGCCCATGCCGAGGTGGTGCAGTCCAAAGCCAGACCTACTAGGCCCAGAGCTCCTCGAGTTCATCCTGCAAGGCCATCTGCAGTCTCCTCCACTGAAAGTCAGTTGCCTTCCACCAGCCATGCTGCGGCCACTGGAGTAACACTGCGTAGGAGCACTAGGATAGGAAAAGGCACACGCAAGACAGTCACTAAAGGACTGGGTGACTAGTTACATTTTTGATGTAATATTGAAAGAAAGAAAGACTTGCATTTATATAGCGTCTTTCACGACCACCGGACGTCTCAAAGCGCTTTACAGCCAATGAAGTACTTTTGAAGTGTAGTCACTGTTGTGATGTGGGAAACGCGGCAGCCAATTTGCGCACAGCAAGCTTCCACAAACAGCAATGTGATAATGACTAGATAATCTGTTTTTGTTATGTTGGATGCATATGTCGATAAGCTTTGATTGGAAAGTTTGCTTTGTGGTGGCTTTTATCACTGAAATCACTGCCCAGAGAGTCAAGGCGAAAATCTACCCCATATATATGTGACTTAAAGGAAGCAAAATTCCGCTGTTAATCATTTTTCTGGAAGACGTTGCTGCGATTATATAATACAAAGATTTTTTTTTTGTCTCCAGTAAAATTATCCAAGGGAGGAATTTCAGTCCCAAACACATAATGCAGCTGAACACATTGCTTCCACCAGATGCGTGAGGTTTTAATGTTTTCAAATGCTTTCGAAAAAATTGTTAATTCCGTGTATAATATGTAACAAAGTCACACTGGGAAGTTAATGGTGTTATGAAACACTTATCAGTTAATAGGTTCAGCGCCGCTCCTATTACTTCCTATATATCATCATTACCCGGTATGCATCTCACGTGTCTCTTTTGCTTTTGTCGTTAGGATTGTTCTGATCAGATGGTGGGTCATCGTTTACATCCATGAATAATAAATCAATGTTTGTCGAAATTGTTTGTATCGGCTAAATTATTATTGATGAGGTGTTTGCATTAGAATTCTGTTGAGAGTGTATAAAAGTCTCTCAGCAGTCTACATTGCATTATTGCAACGTAATCCTGCCTAGTTACTGTCATCCCTCTTATTACTGCTGCCAAAAAGATTAATGGGAGAAGGTACAAATGTTTAAATTGATGAAGCAAATAGATAAAATGCACTGGGTTTATATATCCGAGCTAAAAGGCTCGATAGCAAGATTGGAAGGAAAAGTTTTAATAAGGACATTACGCATCATTTTGTCTTGCAGGAGTTGGCAGCTTTATTTGGAACAGAAACCGAAAAAGGGTTATGACACGTGACCCACGTGGTAAGCTCTTTAAGTGTGATTAGAGCAGATGAGCAAAATAGTGGCAAACCTCAAACGTGAGTGGAGCTTAGAAGCCCAGTTTGTGCCAGTTATTAGAGGCAGCAGTCTCATAGCAAAAGTGACATGAAAAGTCTTTGGATTCTCCATATTATGACAGCTGGATCGTTTGAACCATGGTGCGTCTCAGGAAGCAGTGAAAGATGGGCAAGAGCAGGTTCTGAGGTAAATGTTTCAGTGACACACTCACAAAGAATTGAGTTTTGTCAACACGTGACCTGTCACTGTATATTTGATATTCATGATAATGCTCTAAATATTCCACCAAAAATATCTGAGGTACCGCTGCACTGTCAGAGTTGCTGCTTTTCAGATGGGACTTTAAACCGAGACTCCGGCTGCCCTTTCAGGTGAATGTAAAAGATCCCATGGCACTATTCGAAGAAGAGCAGGGGTGTTCTCCCCGATGTCCTGGCCAATATTTATCCCTTAACCATTACTACTAAAAAAGATTATCCGGTTATTGTCACATTACTATTTGTGGGAGCTTGCTGTGCGCATTTGACTGCTGCATTCCTGCACTTCAAAAGGCTGTAAAGTGCTTTGGGGTCGTGAAAAGGGCTATATAAATGCAAGTTCTTTCTTTTCTTTTCATGGTCCAGAGAGAATCAAGTTTGGATTGAGAAAGTCTGGAGCTTTCCAGGACTGTCGGCAGTGCTGTTACAGAATGTTTTTTTTTGCTGTATAGAAGCAGAGGGAGCAATATTCAGTAGGTTAGCGCCCCCAGTTAGTGCCTGGTGGGGGTGCTAACGGGGCGTTCGGGCAGTAGCGCTGCGGCGGGGTGTATCCCATGCCACATGGCAAATTCACCGGCCCCGTAGTGCCTCAGTCCCTTTCGCCATGCAGATCGTGACGTCAGCGAGTGTGCAACGCTTGCTGGGCGCCCGATCTGCAAACTTCAGTAGCGGCCCCTGCCTTACTGCCTTGCGCCGACAGTACCAGGGAGCGGAGGCTGGTGGGGCGCTACTTAAAGGGATGCGCCCCAGCTGTCAAGGAGCTTTCGTTCCAAAGGTCAGTTATGAGTAGCAGAGAGCGCAGGATGTATCTGCGGCCAAATAAAGGCTGCTTAGTCTTGTGTTGTGGGTCATCAATCTGACTTTGCATTTCATCCCACAGCATATCGGCATTCTGCACTCCCCGAATCATTGAGGGCTGGTGTGCAGACTCCAGTGACCCTCTCCTTTAATGGCTGGAAGGCACCTGCGCCAATGCTCACTCCTGATTACACAACACCTCATATTTGTTATCGCTTGGAGCCTAACGCCACTCAACTATGCCATTAGCGCCTGATTTAGCGCTCCCCTGCATTCTTTGAGCACTGAGACTGAATTTAGCGGTTGATTAGTGCCTGGTGCTAGCTTTCCAACGTCTCAAAAGTTAGCACCCCTTCTTGGGTGCTACTGAATTCCTCCCCCCGAGGTGGTTATTAAGCTCTACTTTCATTGAACAACACAGCTTCAGAGCTGGGGTGGCACTACAGGCTGGTAATTAAGATCAGAAATAATCTTACTTTTGATATGAAAATGGTGTAAAATTTAAGCCAGCCAAATTGAGTTTGACAGAGAGTAAATGTTTGCATATTTAAATGAGGGTGTACTTATCACTTGAATCTTTTAACATGCTTACTGGAATTGGCAACACTCTGTCTAAACCTGTCTCAATAGAGCTAGCTCATCAAGATCAATCTAAACTTAAGAGAGTTTGTCTAGGATTTTCTGCTGAAGTAAGTGTTGAAGCAGAAAGTCCTGGCCCTCATTTGCATTACGTGATCAGATCAGCTGATAATTGTTGGCATCCTCACAGTCGGCCATTACCAGCCTTGGAGTTGTAGGCCAAATCTAATCTTTTTGACAGCTGCTCTTTCCTTTTTTATTACAGTTCTGAGATAATTCTGGTTAGAACAGCACTAATTCTCCTCAGTCTCTTACTACAGCTCCTAAACTCTGTCAAGTTCATGAAGGTTAGAACAGAGGACCCACTGAAGCACTGATTTCCTTGGAAGCATATCCTTCTGAGATCTTCGTATGAATCAATGTGAATAGGATCCCATACTGAGACGTATTACTTAACAAATTCTAATTCACACATTAGGGATGATTTTGTAATTAGAATCGTACAGCACAGAAGGTGCCGGCTCTTTGAAAGAGCTATCCAATTAGTTCCACTCCCCCGCTCTTTCCCCACAGCCCTGCAAATTTAGGCCTAGAAATTGGGTTGGGGCGCCAAAGTGGCGCAAAAGTCGCCTGAGCACAGGATTTAGCGCAGCGATCGGAGTGATACCGATCGCCAGAAATTCAGTTTCAGTGCCCCTCAAGGGAGACGGGGCGAGGCTCGAGGCGCTCCGCGTCCCTCTTAGGGCGCTGAAACTGATTATCGCAGCGCAACGTGCCGCAGCGCCACATGCTGCGGCACGGCATGCTGCGGTACTGCAGGCCTTCCTCCCACTGTTAAGGGGGAGGTGCCTGCAACAGCGCGATCCCCGCTCGCGAGTGCCGGCAAATGAGCCCGGCACCAAGGAGAAGTGCCGGGCTCTCGGGAAACAGCCGGCAATGCCGCGGGGGGGGGGGGGGGATTAGGAGGCCGGGGACGGAGGTGCTGGCAGGCGGCCGCCCCGCACCTCCACCTTAACTTGCACCGCTGCCAGCATAGTAAGGCCCCGTGAACCGGGCGCGGGTAGCGAGCGGCGCAACTGCGCCGTTCACTACCAAATATCGCGAACGGGGCACGAATGGGGCGCTGCGCACACCGATGATGTCATCGGTGGCGGCGCAGCGCAAATGCCTAACGCCACCATTAGCGCCCCTACTGAATATCGCCGGAGACGCAGCCAGTGGCGCTACAGCCACTGACTGCCTCTTTAGGCGCTAACAGGTGGCGCTACTCACCCAATTTCTCCCCCTAGACTTTTCAAGTATTTATCCAATTCCCTTTTGAAAGTTACTACTGAGTCTGCTTCATTCGCCCTTTCAGGCAGCGCATTCCAGATCACAACAACGCGCTGCGTAAAAAATTCTTCTCATCTCCCCTCTGGTTCTTTTGCCAGTTACCTCAAAACCCCTCATAATTTTAAACTACTCTATTAAATCTCCCCTTAACCTTCTCTGCTCTAAGGAGAAAATTAGAGTTAAGTCATCCCTGTTGTGTATGTACCTTTAAGGGAATAACTGGTCTCAGACTGCAGTACCGGCAGTGACCACCCCTGTATAAAAGGCCCTAGCAGGCTTCTGTAGTTTCAGTTTCCAGGTTGTCTCCATTCAGTAAAGACTTGTTATAATCAGCTCTTGCAGTCCGTGTCTCAATTACACACGGACATAATACTGGCGACGAGTAAGGAACGAACTTACCTGCAACTCGGCAGCACCTCAGACGACGTTATTGAAGGTCGAAGCCAGAAGAAAAAAAAATAATCCAAAGAAACTCGAGAAACGGGCGTCGACCGTGGGCAACCACCCTCCAAATCATCGAATTGAAAAGTGCAGGAGAGACTGTCGAGAGCCAGGCCTGGTTCTTCAGTCTGTGGTTTCCCAGCTAATCGGGCTGGTGGCAGGTAGTGCACTGATCCTTCCTGGGCTGCGGCGGGCTAGAGCTCGATCGGGTGGCTCTGCAACGGGGCCGGGCAGCGAGTCGGGAAGCAAAGAGAGAGAGAGAGGGTGGCGCACACAGGGCGCGGCTGGTGCTTCGAAGCCGGGCAGCGTTCAGACCTAAGAAGAGGGAGGGAAGTGTCCCAGAGGGTCCGCTCCACGACGGGAGCGGTTCTTCAATTAGTGGAGCAAATATTGAAGTGCGATAGAAAAATAAAAATATCGCAGAGAGCAGCGTTGGCAGCAGCGATCGGGGAGGTGCCATCTTAACTCGGCGGGGGAAGAAGGAAAAGCGCGGGAGGTGCCATTTTGATCCATCGGGGATGAAGGCAAAGCGCGGGAGGCGCCATCTTAGATTTTCAAGATGCCAAAGACTGGCGATATCACTGCCTTCGATAATGCAATAGAAGACTGGACCACGTATGTGGAAAGAGTCGAGGTATATTGCGAGGCAAACGAAATAGCCGATGAGAAAAAGGCATCGGTATTGCTAAATTTAATGGGCGCAAGAACGTACGGCCTATTGCGGGACCTGATTACTCCAGCCAAACCAAAGGCGAAGAGTTTTAACAAAATTGTTGCTATCCTACAGGAACACCTAAATCCTACACCGCTGCTGATAGTAGAAAGATTTAAATTCCACAGGAGAAATCAGCATAAAAATGAGAGCAATGCTGATTACCTTACGGAACTACGCAAGCTATCAAAGCACTGCCAGTTCGGAGCAGGACTGGCAGATACCTTATGGGACAAATTTGTCTGTGGAGGAACCCAGAAGAGGTTACTCTCAGAGAAAGAGCTGACGCTAGATAAGGCTTTCAGCGTGGCAGTATCGTACGAAGCAGCAGCAAGGGGAGCTGTGGAAATACAACAAAAGCCACAGGAATACGGCACCCACGAAATGACACGGGGATTTGCAAAATGTTATCGCTGCGGCAGAACAAACCATGACCAGAAGGACTGCTGGTCCAAGGACAAAATATGCAGGCAATGCGGAAAGATGGGACACATTGCACGAGTTTGCAGGTCTGGGAAGAAGACCAACAACAACAAAAAGGCTACTAAGGAACCGTACAGGAAAGTACAAAAGATGACGGACAGTAGTTCCGAAGACCAGATGAGCGATAGTGAATCCGGGAACAAGAGACTAAGCTGTCTCAAACTTCACAACGTAATCGCAAAAGAGGATCACCAAACCATTTGGGTCACCCTCACGATAGCAGGGTCCCAAGTCAAAATGGAATTGGATACAGGATCAGCTCTAACCGTCATGAATCGACGAGACTACGAGCGGCTATTCTCACACATACCCTTGAGAGAGACATCCATTGTCTTGAGGACGTATACGGGGCAAAAAGTATACCCCAGAGGAAAAATAAAGGTGCCTGTCGAATACAACGGCAAGAAAATACGGAAATTGTATCTCTACATACTGCAAGATGGTGGACCACCGTTATTGGGACGTGAATGGATCAGAAAGATAAGTTTAGACTGGCACTCCATTCAGTCACTGACGGTGGCTGGTAAAAAGGATGACGACGTCACTCCTGGACGATTGTCAACAATCTTAGCTGACGCCAAAGAGGTATTTCAACAAGAACTGGGCACTCTTAAAGGTGTAACCGCCTCGATAAAAATAGAGGAGAATGCAATTCCCAAGTTTTTCAAAGCAAGACCATATGCAATTTGCCCAGCCGTCGAGGCAGAGCTGGAGAATCTGGAGAATGCAGGCGTGTTATCTAAGGTAGACTGGAGCGAGTGGGCGACACCCATCGTTCCTGTCATGAAGAAAACGTTAAACAATAAGTCTGAGGAGCCAAGGAAGGTTCGCATCTGTGGGGACTTCAAGGTGACGGTGAACCCAGTCCTTTACACAGTACAATATCCTTTTCCAAGGATAGAAGATATCTTCGCCTCACTATCTGGAGGGAAGTGTTTTACAAAAATTGACCTAGCACAAGCATATTTGCAGATGGAGGTTGAAGAATCCTCTAGGAAGTATCTCACGATAAACACTCACAAAGGTCTTTACCAGTATAATCGACTGGTATTCGGAGTAGCATCAGCTTCGGCGATATGGCAAAGAGCGATGGAACAAGTCCTGCAAGGGATTCCAGGGACTCAGTGTTACTTGGACGACATCCTAGTGACAGGTGAAGATGACAGTGAACACCTTGCCAACCTAGAGCAGGTGCTCACTAGACTACGTGAACATGGGCTACGAGCCAATCGCCCAAGTGCGAGTTTTTTAAGAAACAGATATCGTATTGTGGCCACGTGCTTGATGAAGAGGGGTTGCATAAGTCTCCTGACAAAATTGAAGCGGTAGTTAAGGCTCCAGCGCCTGAAAATGTGTCGCAACTGAGGTCATTCCTCGGATTGGTGAATTACTACCATAAGTTTTTGCCGAATTTGTCCACAATTCTGCATCCACTGAATGCCCTACTACGAACGGGAGTAGCTTGGAAATGGAGCGATGAATGTAAACAGGCCTTTCAGAAGAGTAAGGACCTAATCACTTCAAGAGAAGTATTGGCTCACTACAACCCATCACTACCGATAAGACTGGTGTGTGATGCGTCTCCCTACGGCATTGGGGCGGTACTGTCACATAAATTCCTTGATGGTTCAGAGAGGCCGATAGCTTTTGCGTCACGCTCGTTAACTTCAGCCGAGCGTAACTACGCCCAGATTGACAGAGAGGCCCTCAGGCTGGTGTGGGGGGTGAAGAAGTTCAATCACTACCTGCACGGTCAGAAATTGACTCTACTAACTGATCATCAACCTCTCGTCTCCATTTTCAACCCTCAGAAGGGCGTACCGATAATGACGGCACAATGGCTACAGAGGTGGTCCCTTTTCCTAGGGGCACACCAATATGACATTGAGTACAAAGGAACTAAACAGCATGGGAATGCTGATGGATTGTCGCGCCTACCGTTGCCGACGGTGGAAGAAGAACTGGCAGTGGATCCAGTGGAGTTATTCCACTCGACTATAGTCGAATGTCTCCCTGTGACGAATGCAAACATAGAAAAGGAAACACAAAATGACCCGACACTCTCCTGGGTCTATGATTTAATGGTGAAGGGATGGCCAGCACATGGCGAACCACTGCTGCCAGCATTCTCGCCGAGAAGAGAACAGCTGTCAGTGTGCAGAGGAACCTTGATGTGTGGATCCAGAGTAGTAATTCCACCCAAATTGAAGGATAGAGTGCTCAATGAGCTTCATGAGGGTCATCTGGGAGGGGTAAAAATGAAGAACTTAGCCAGAGCGTTTGTGTGGTGGCCGGGAATCGATAGAGAAATCGAAGAGATGACCAAGAGCTGTACAGGATGCCAGAAGGTCCAAAACGCCCCACCACAAGCCCCTCTACATCCATGGGAGTGGCCCTCATCTCCATGGCAAAGGGTGCACATTGATTTTGCTGGTCCCTTTATGGACTCGATGTTTTTAATTGCGGTGGATGCACATTCAAAGTGGCCAGAGGTAATAAAAATGTCCTCAACCACCACAGAAAAAACTATCACAGTCTTACGAACCATATTCGCCAGGAATGGGCTGCCTGAACAGATTTGCTCTGACAATGGACCACAGTTTGTGTCTGAAGAGTTCCGGAGGTTCTTAAAGAACAATGGTGTTAAGCATTACACATCTGCCCCATATCATTCAGCCACTAATGGATTGGCCAAGAGGTTTGTTCAAACATTCAAGAAGGCTATCAAGGCAATGTGTAATGAAGATATACCCCTACAACACAAGGTGGATAACTTCTTGTTTGCCTACCGGAATGCGACACATGCGGCTACCAACCAAACTCCAGCCATGATGTTCTTCAATCGAAGACTACGATGCCGCTTGGATTTGGTTCAGCCAAACGTCAGAAGAGATGTGGAGAACAGGCAGTTTCAGAATATGAATGAAAGGCCGACCAGGAGTTTTAAGATAGGTCAACCAGTTTTGGCCCGGGACTACCGCACAGAGAAATGGCAGCCAGGAACGATCTGTACACGGCAAGGACCTCTAATGTATACCGTGGATGTTGGAGAGAGCATTGTAAGACGCCATGCTGACCAGATTCTAGAGTCACTGGAAAACGTCAACTCCACACCACGATCTGATACACCTGGCAATGAAACCGAAGTACCAATTGCATCTACCGCAGAATCGGTGATATTGGAAGCAGACGAACCAAACAACGACATTGATCCCGACTCAACCTTGCCAGAAGAACCTGATATCCCAAAGAGGCGTTATCCAGACAGAATCAGGAAGCCTCCTCAAAGACTGAACTTATAATTGCTTAACTTCAACCAATGTATCTAGCAACCGTAATTGTAATTGTAATTAGTTATTATTTAGTTGTTAAATGAATGTTATGTACTGTTTATCTAAAAGGGGTGGAATTGTTGTGTATGTACCTTTAAGGGAATAACTGGTCTCAGGCTGCAGTACCGGCAGTGACCACCCCTTTATAAAAGGCCCTAGCAGGCTTCTGTAGTTTCAGTTTCCAGGTTGTCTCCATTCAGTAAAGACTTGTTATAATCAACTCCTGCAGTCCGTGTCTCAATTATACACGGACATAATAATCCCCAAACATGAAAGTGGCATCTGATGTTTCTTCCTTTCCTTGTTCTTCCACTCGAGTCCCATTTGAGTCCCTGCTCAGTAGCATCTGAGTACTTTGGGCAGCTCATTACTGGTGCTCGATGTCAGGCAGCTGATTGTCCTTTTGAGGTTTCATCTTGCCTGATGACGTCAGCCACCTTGTTATTTAAATATGGGGCTTGCCGAGAAGGAGGAGCTACAGTTGCCTATTTTAAATAGACCAATAGAGGAGACGCTGGATTGCCCCAGTGTCACTCGTGGATAGGCAATTGCACAAGTGTCCCCTCAAACTTAAGGTGGGATGTTCAATAATCAATAGAAATCCTTCTCATCAGTATGCTAGTTGTTGCTAGGGGGTTTCATATATGGGAGCACATGATGGGAGTTCATTCATTCTCTTATGCGAGGCTAAGGTGGTTCTGACAGTCCTAATGTACATGACCACTGACATAGTGATCGAATAGGACAAATTCCATTTTTATTACACGAGATTCTGGAATTTCTGTTGGTGCTTTTGGGACCAGATTTGATGCTTCTGACCATTATCCCGACATTTCCTATGATCAGGCCCACTGGTTTACTGTTGACTGAATAAATCAAATTCCTTCATCTCAGATTTTAGTGGATCATATTCAAGAATATGATCCTTAAATCTGACTAGAAGGAATTTGATTTATTCAGTTTTGCTGTGAAAAGCAACAAAAAAGCTGTGGCTTCTGTAGGATTCTGGTTATACAGCCAGGATTTTCTTCAGTCCACATATGAAGGAATTTTGTTTGTGTCATGGTTGTTAGAGAAAGTCGAAGGTAGGCAGCCAAGTTCAAATTAAATAAATCAATGACCTGTACCCGTGCAGAGTCTTTAGAGCTCATCGTGTAAGCTGCAGCACCATTATTAATGAATGTAGTGACATGACTAGATTTTAATGCAGGTTAGGCTTTCAGTTGCACTGGCGACTGTGGGGAATGTGATATAAAATGAATTCCAATCGTAAATCACAGCTATTTTTATCTGCTTTGCAATAAGGATCGTGCCTCTTCGCCACAGACACTGAGGTGGACACCTGCCAACAGATTATGTCGCTTGGATTCAAGATTTCGAAAATGTCACGAAAATTTTAAAAAAAACAAGAATTTAGTGTCTGTTGCCATTTAGACTTTAATAGATTATTAACTGCCGTTTGTGTATTTCATAGAATCATAGAACCTTACAGCACAGAAGGAGGCCATTCGGTCCTTTGAAAGAGCTGTCCCATTAGTCCCACTCCCCTGCTCTTTCTCCATAGTTCTGCAATGTTTTACCCCCTCAAGTATTTATCCAATTCTCTTTTGAAAGTTATTATTGAATCTGCTTCTACCACCCCATCAGGCAGTGCATTCCAGATCATAATAGCTCATTCGTAAAAAAAATGTCTCCTCATCTCACCTCTGGCTCTTTTGCCAATTACCTGAAACCTGTGTCCTCTGGTCACCGACCCTTCTGCCACTGGAAACAGCTTCTCCTATTTTCTCTATCAAAACCTTTCAAACCTATTTTGTCAAAATGTTCTTCCTATATTTAAACCGTGTAGCCCATATAGTTGGAGATAATCTTCAGGATTTGAGTTCAGATTTGTTTACCTGTTTTGTGCTTTATTTCATTTGCTTTTCTTTATAATTATCTCGATGGTGGCCAGTTTCATGTTTTCTTTTTCTGTTCTGTCTATCAACGTCTGATCATTGACCACTCCTTTTTTCACTTATTTACCATTACCCGTGAATGCATTACCAGTCTTGTAGAATGTAGGAAGCAAAGCAGTACTGAAGGAGTGTCACACTGTCGGAGGTGCTGTTTTTCAGATCGGACGTTAAACCGAGGCCTGGTCTTCCCTCTCAGGTGGATGTAAAAGATCCCATGGCACTATTTGAAGAAGAGCAGGGGAGTTCTCCCCAGTGTCCTGGCTAATATTTATCCCTCAACCAACATCACTAAAACAGATTATCTGGTCATTTATTTCATTGCTGTTTGTGGGATCCTGCTGTGTGCAAATTGTCTGTCGCGTTTCCTACATTCCAACAGTGACTACACTTCAAAAGTAATTAATTGGCTGCAAAGCGCTTTGGGACGTCCTGCGGTTGTGAAAGGCACTATATAAATGCAAGCCTTTCTTTTCTTTCGTACTCACTGGGCGCTGTAATACTTTTCGTGATCTAGTTTTAATTTCTCTATTTTATGGTGTTCCTTCATACCACAATGCTTCCTTCCAGTATTGATATTCCTAGCGTTATATCTCTTGTCAGTTTATAGTTTGCAGATCAATAAAAGACTGTGATCACTATTTATATCAGTACCATAATAGATTTATATAGTTGTCAAAGCAATTTATTGCCTCACATTCTCAGCTGCAGAGGCAGTTAGGGTTTTGACAATAGAATCACATCATTTGAGTAATAGGCTTGCCAAAGGCTTTAGTTTTCCATTGTCAGCCCGTGCCATTCTGGCACTTAATCTGTTGAAGCCAGTCCATGTTTATTTCATTTCTGGCTGGCGGTTGCATAGCTAGTGAAGGGATTGTTGCTGGCATTATGTCTAATCCCTCACTTGGCTGGCAAAGGTATGATCTTCATCTGGCCTGCTTGGTAAGGGTGTTTTTGCCAGTTACTAAACTAAGCTGTCACTGATTACAGAGCTCCAAAGGCATGCAAACCCTCAGCACAGTGCTAAAGTTATTTTTAACCTTCAGGAGGGGCAGTTGGTATGAGTATCGAAGAATTGGATGTACGGACAAATGTAAATCTTCACTGGAGTGGAGGCAGGAACATTCCAGTGATGATGCACATCCTTCAGTACATCAGATTCGGGCCTCAACGGGCTTCCAGTCAACACGTTCAAGCCAACTGACAAAGTTCAGTGGATTGGATCACCTTGAAAATATGACACATTTGAATGAAAATATATTCAGAGGCTGGAAGAAAGGAATCATTGTCAGTTTAGCAAAGGATAGCAGCTTAACACCTCTCATTTTCAAAACCATAAGCTGCTTTTCTTTACTAAACTGACAGCTGTCTATGGCATGTAAGGTATTTATGTCTGTCCTGGAAAGCACAAGAGTCAATTAAATAGATGGGAAATTGAAAGAAAATCAATGTGTTGTGAGAGTTTCCAAGACAACTTCTGTCTACATTTTTGCCCTGAGACAACTCACAGGGTCACATATAGAACACCAGTGGCATTTATGAATGAACTTTGTGACTTTGAGAAGACCTTCAATTTGTCCCAATGTTGACACTATTGAGGGATTAAGATGTGCCATTGAAAATTTGGTGTGTATGATTTTTGTAACTGACTGTAGTTATGCACTATTGTCAGGTTATTTATAGATGAAAGATTTTCTGCCCAAGGAGGGATGAGAAAGTAAGAGGCTTGTTCTGCTTCACAACACGAGCTTCAAGTTTCCTCTATTACTGCCACGGTGTTTAAAGTTATGACTGCCTTGAACTTCTATCCCAATGGGTCCTTTCAGGCTGCCATGAGTGGCATTTGTCAGATCAGCCAGTAAGCACTGCTCCATATATGAGGCCAGTGATACTTTCCTCGTCAGGGCCAGGGGCTTTACCACCTTTCCTAAAGATGATAGCGATCAACCATAGAAGGCTCTTCATTTATTCAGAGTGGCTGGCTCTCCAAATGTGAAAGACCTCACCAATAAGCCCCTAGTGGCCCATTCCACCAATGCAATGGAAATTCTCAACAGATTAGTGACCATCAGAACTATATCATGTAGGCAGATACCAGGTTTCCTGGAAGCTACCATAGTGCATTTGTTCTATGCCAGTCACTCTGAGATGACCAGAGATACCCTCTTGACCTGAGGCTCATGTTATTAGTGTGGAATCCAAGAACTGCAACAGAAAGACAATATAATGAAGCACATGTGCCTACAAAGATACAAATCAAATCAAATGTACCGTAGGACTGCTGAAAGAATGATTCCATTCTCTGCATTGGGCCAGGGATTGCTGTTGTACCGTCCCAAGAAGTCTCCAAAATTATCATTGTGTGCTGCATGCTGCACAAATATGCTCTAAGCAGAGGACAATACACGGAGGGGTCAGTGCTGTAACTGTTTCCAGTGGCAGAACGGTCAGTAACCAGAAGACACAGATTTAATGTGATTGGCAAAAGAACCAGAGGCGACATGAGGAAACATTTTTTTATGCAGCGAGTTGTTGTGATCTGGAGTGCACTGCCTGAAAGGGTGGTGGAAGCAGATTCAAGAGTAACTTTCAACAGGGAATTGGATAAATACTGGAAGGGAATTTTTTTTACATGGCTATGGGGAAAGAGCAGGGGAGTGGGACTCATTGAATAGCTCTACCAAAGAGCCGGCACAGGCATGATGGGCTGAATGGCCTCCTTCTGTGCAGTATCATTCTATAATTCTATGCTATGAGGCAGTGTGCAGGAAGGGACAGTGCTATGACAGGATGTATGTGAGCCAGTATGCAGGAAGAGTGCAATCTATGGGATATATCCAGTAATTAAAATTCAATTATTTAATAACTGTTGCAGTCATGAAACCATTATCGAATTAATGGGTGTCAAGAGAGCAGAGAAATTAAAATGGTGAGTGGTAAATTAAACATAAAGTAGGAGAAATGTATAAAAAAAATATTATCTGCTTCGAATGAGGAGACAAACTTCGTGAAGATCAATGTGGAACAGAGAAGGGAAAGAGGAGGGCCGCTGGGTTAAATAAGGCTGGGAATAAAAACAAGAAAGGTTGCGAATGACTGAGCACTTAAAACGATTTTTGAGAGTGGATTTAATATTCTGGATAAAGATTTCTCAAATGGCTAATCTATAATAGATTGCGGCCTTAATAAAGTTTGAATATAAACCAAGTTTCTTGTTCTCTTAGGAAATGATTTTTTTAATTAAAATGCTTGACGATCAGGTGCAGATACCCCAGGGTGACAAATCCTTCTCGGACGTACCTCAATAACAGTTGAAGGAGTTGAGTGGTTGACTGTAATGAGATTATAAGGGCAGAATTGCTGGGAGGCAAAAATTGGTCCGAGTTCAGCTACTCTGGTTTGAACTGAGCCAACCTAAACCCATAATGACTGTTGAAACTTAATTGGATATTAAAAATCCTCTTCCTCACAATGATTAGCTGCTGCAATTACTTTAAAGTTTAAGCCCTGAAATTCCTCTGGGGTTCGACTGGTCTCCTGCTGTGACTCCAGTGAGAGACTGGCAAAACACACAGGGAAATGACGTACGTGGCTGAAAATGGCCCATTATGTTATAGTTCTGTAACTGTAACAATATAAAATGAGCATAATCATGTGTAAATGCAGCCAACCGGTTAGATTTATATATCAGCAGCAGGAATGAAAAAAATCCAGCTGATTAATCAGATTTTGAAATGTAATAAAGAAAGAACTTGAATTTATACAAAAACATAGTAATGCCGGAACAGGAGTTGGCCATTCAGCCCGTCAAGCCTGTTCTGCCATTCTATTCGATCATGGCTGATTTGTACCTTAACTCCATCTACCCGCCTTGGTTTCATAACCCTTAATACCCTTGCCTAACAAAAATCTCTCAATCTCAGAGTCCTTTCATATTCTCAGGATGTCCCAAAGAGCTTCACTGCCAATGAATTGTTTTTGAAGTGTAGTCACTGTTGTTTTATAGGCTAACATAGCAGCAGATTGTACATAGCAAGCCCCGCAAACATGAATGACCAGTTAATCTCTTTTGGTGATGTTGATTGCAGGATGAATGTTGGCCAGAGCACCAGGAGAACTCCCATACTCTTCCTCGAAGAAAGTGTCACAGGATCTTTTACATCCAACTGAACAGGAACTTGGGTTTTACGTCGCAACTGGCAGGCGGTTGACCACTAGCGGGTGAAACTGTTGGTACAGGGTATACACACAAAGTCACACTTCGCAGTACCGTCCCCATCACTGAGACTGCCCACATTTAAATCAGGCAAAAATGCGCTAACCATTTTCCTTTATCATTATTGTCAATTACAAAATCGCCAATTACACCGTGTTAAGCGCGCCGGCTATTTTGGGCAGGAACAGGTTAAGTGAGTAGTTCGTTAAAATGAAATGACCATGTATATTTAATCACGGCTAAGTGGTGTGAGTTTGCACCTTGCATTGCTCAGCACTGACTGCAATAACAAACATGTTCAATAAGTAAATAGCACCTCACCAAGTGCCAATTACCTTGTGTACTTCATCCCCTCTAAATGGTGTGGGGTTAAAGTTTATGCTACTCAGCATAAATAAAGGGAGTTACACTGCATACAGTCTTGTTTAGTTTATTGAATATAATAGTGCTACGCCTTTAGACCATCCAACTTGTAGAGCGGGCAAATCGCGTTTTCAGACGTCTAACTGAAAAGGAGGAGTGGAGCCACCTAACCCAAGGTCTGTAAGTTAATAGACACGAGAGTGGACCTGCGGGAGAGCGAGAGGAGTGGCCGCAGATAAAGGTAGGCCTAAGAGCCCAGAGGGAGCGTGAGGGTCAGGGAGCGAGGTAAGTGACGTCAGCACAAGGGACGTGGCTGATTGGTGAGTAGCTGGTGATTGCTTTTTTTTAAGTCTTAAGTTTATTTCTGTTAAGTTACTTAATAGTCTATTAAGTAGAGGCATGGCAGGGCACCTCAGTCCCATGGAATGCACATCTTATGCCATGTGGGAAATCCAGGATGCTTCGCGTGTCCTGGCCAACCACATGTGCAGGAAGTGTCATCAGCTAGAGCAGCTCAAGTTCCATGTTTCGGAGCTTGAGCAGCAGCTGGCGTCACTGCGGTGCATCTGTGAGGCTGAGAGCTACATGGATAGCACGTTTCAGGAGGTGGTCACTGTTATATCCGTGTATCTTTATGTTGTGTCCTTCAATAATCAGACAACCACTGCAGGGAACGATCAACAGGTGTTTACTGAATGAGGGTTCAAACTGCAACTGACTGTACAGATCACTGCTCAGGGTTTATATACAGGTGTGGTCACTGCTGGTACTATAGGATACAGGAGCTGTAAAAAGTAGTTCTCCCCCTTAAAGGTACATACATTACAATTCCTCCCCTTTTAGATTAACAGTACCATAACACTCATTTAACAATTAAATATCAAACTAATTACAATGAACACTTTTAACATGCAACATTAACTGAAAATAGTCTATTTATAAATTCAGTCTTTGGGGAGGCTTCCTGCTCTCTTTCTGGATAACGCCTTTCCCGAGTGTCTCGCTCTTGGTGCGGAGGCGATTCTAACACCCTGTCGTCAGTTGATTCATCAGCTTCCAATGCTATTGTTTCTGAGGTAGATGCAACCTGTACGTTGGGTTCCTCACCAGGTATGTATGGCCGAGACATGGGGTTGACTCGTTCCTGTGACTCTAGGATCTGGTCAGCATGGCGTCTCACAATGTTCTCCCCAACATCCACTGTGTACATTAGTGGCCCTTGCCGTGTGCATATCGTTCCTGGTTGCCATTTCTCTGTTCGGTAGTCGCGGGCCAAGACTGGTTGCCCTACATTGAAGCTCCTTGTCGGCTTCTCATTGATGTGCTGGAATTGCTTACTCTCAACATCTCTTCGTACATTTGGTCTGAGCAAATCCAGACGAGATCTCAACCTTCGGTTAAAGAACATCATGGCCGGGGCCTGGTTGGTGACTGCATGTGTCGCATTTCTGTAGGCTAACAGGAAATTGTCCACCTTATGCTGCAGTGGAATGTCGTCATCGCACATGGCCTTTACTGCTTTTTTAAAGGTTTGTACGAACCTCTCAGCCAATCCATTTGTGGCTGGATGATACGGGGCGGATGTGTAATGCCTTACCCCATTTCTTTTCATAAATCTTCGAAACTCTTCGGACACAAACTGTGGTCCGTTTTCAGAGCAAATCTGCTCTGGCAAGCCGTGCCTGGCAAAAATGGTCCGTAGGACTGCAATAGTTTTCTCCATGGTGGTGGAGGATATTTTGATCACCTCAGGCCATTTCGAGTGCGCATCCACGGCTATTAAAAACATTGAGTCCATGAATGGACAAGCAAAATCAATATGCACCCGTTGCCATGGAGATGAGGGCCACTCCCATGGGTGTAGAGGGACATGTGGTGGTGCATTTTGGACCTTCTGGCATCCTGAGCAGCTCTTTGTCAGGTCCTCGATTTGCTGATCGATCCCCGGCCACTACACATAAGCCCTAGCAAGGCTTTTCATTTTCACCCCTCCCAGATGACATTCGTGAAGTTCATTGGGCACTCTCTCCCTTAACTTGGGTGGAATTACCACTCGGGATCCACACATCAAGATCCCCTGGCATACTGACAGCTGTTCTCTTCTGGATGAGAATGCTGGCAACAGTGAGTCGCCATGTGCTGGCAATCCCTTCACCGTCAAATCATATACCCAAGACAGTGTCGGGTCATTTCGGGTCTCCTTCTCTATACCAGCGTTCGTTACTGGCAAGCATTCAATTATAGTCGAATGAAATATTTCGACAGGATCCACTGCTGGTGCTTCCTCCGCAGTAGGCAGTGGCAGGCGTGATAGCCCATCAGCATTTCCATGCTGTTTCATGCCCTTATACTCGATTTCATATTGGTGCGCCCCTAGAAAAAGTGACCATCTTTGTAGCCGTTGCGCAGACATCACCGAACGCCCTTCTTTGGATTAAAGATGGAGACAAGTGGTTGGTGGTCAGTCAGCAAGGTGAACTTCTGCCCGTGCAGATAGTGATTGAACTTTTTCACTCCTCACACTAGGCTGAGGGCCTCCCTGTCAATCTGGGCGTAGTTACGCTCGGCTGAGGTTAGTGACCGAGACGCAAAGGCTACTGGCCTCTCCGAGCCATCCGGGAATTTGTGCGACAGCACCGCTCCAATGCCATAGGGTGATGCATCACACGCCAACCGAATTGGTAGTGCTGGGTTGAAATGAGCCAACACCTCTTTTGATGTGATCAATGCTTTGCTCTTCTGGAAAGCTCGTTTACATTCGTCACTCCACTTCCATGGTACCCCCGTTTGCAGTAGGGTGTTCAGTGGGTGTATTACTGTAGACAAATTAGGCAAGAACTTATGGTAGTAGTTCACCAGCCCGAGGAACAACCTCAGTTGTGACACATTTTCTGGTGCTGGAGCCTTGACTACTGCCTCAATCTTTTCAGGGGACTTATGTAACCCCTCTTTATCAATAACGTGGCCACAATACGAGATCTGCTTCTGGAAAAACTCGCATTTGTGGCGATTAGCTCGGAGCCCATATTCCTTCAATCTAGTGAGCACCTGCTCCAGGTTGGCGAGGTGATCACTGTCATTTTCGCCCGTGACCAGGATGTCGTCCAAATAACACTGGGTCCCTGGAATCCCTTGCAGGACTTGTTCCATTGCCCTTTGCCAAATAGCCGGAGCTGATGCTACCCCGAACACCAGCCGGTTGTATTGGTAGAGACCTTTATGAGTGTTGATTGTGAGGTACTGTCTTGAGGCTTCTTCTACCTCCATTTGCAGGTATGCCTGGGCCAGATCAATCTTAGTGAAGCATTTCCCTCCAGATAGTGAGGCAAAAATATCTTCAATCCGCGGAAGCGGATATTGTACAGTGTGAAGGACTGGTTTCCCTGTCACCTTAAAGTCCCCACAGATGCGAACCTTCTTTGGTTCCCCGGGTGTATTACTCAACGACCTCTTCATTACAGGAACGATGGGTGTAGCCCACTCGCTCCAGTCCACTTTGGACAGTACTCCTGAACGTTCCAAACCTTCCAGCTCTGCTTCGATGGCTGGGCAGATTGCATAAGGTACCGGTCTGGCCTTAAAAACTTTGGGCTTGCATTTTCCTCTATTTTGATCGTCGCTGTTATGCCTTTTAGTGTTCCGAGTCCCTGCTGGAACACTTCTTGTGCGTCAGTTAGCATTTTTGACAGTCGTCCAGGTGTGACGTCGTCATCCTTTTTGGCATCTACAGTCAGTGCTTGTATGGAATGCCAATCTAGCTGTATCTTCCAGATCCATTCACGTCCTAGTACTGGTGGTCCTCCATCTGGCAATACATATAGGTCCATTTTTGGTGTTTCCTTGCTGTTATATATAACGTTCACCCTTATTTTTCCTTTGGGGTAGACTTTTTGCCCCGTGTACGTCTTCAAGACAATCTTTGTATCTCTCAAGGGTATATGTGAGAATAGCCGCTTGTAGTCCCTTCGGTTTATGACTGTTGGGGCTGATCCTGTGTCCAATTCCATTTTCACTTGGACTCCTGCTATCTTGAGCGTGACCCAGATAGTTTGGTGATCCTCCATTTTGATCACATTATGTAGTTTCAGACAACCCAGCTCCTTGGTTCCGGAGTCTGTATCACTCTTCTGTTCGTCTGAACTACTCTCCGTCACCTTATGTACCTTCTTGTACTTCGCCTGTGGAGATTTCTTGCTGCTGGTTTTCTTTCCCGACCTGCAGACTCTTGCTATGTGTCCTGCTTTTCCACACTGCCTGCACACTTTGTCCTTGAACCAGCAATCATTATGTCGTGTGTTGTTCTGCTGCAGCGATAGCACTTCACTGTTCTGTATGACATTTCATTTGTGCCATATTCTTGCGGTCTCCATTGTATCTCTGCAGCGCCCCGTGCTGCTGCTTCGTGTGATACTGCAATGCTGAAAGCATTGTCCAGCGTAAGATCCTTTTCTGATAGAAGCCGTTTCTGGGTTCCTTCACTTTGAAGCCCACACACAAACTTGTCCCTTAAAGTATCTGCTAGTCCCGTTCCAAACTGGCAGTGTTTCGATAGCTTGCGCAGTTCCATTAAATACTCAGCATTACTTTCATCTTTATGCTGGTTCCTTTTGTGAAACTTAAATCTTTCTGCTATCAGCAGCGGTGTGGGGTTTAAGTGGTCCTGTAGGATTGACACTATGTTTTCAAAATCCTTTTCTACTGGCTTCTCTGGGGTTACTAGGTTTCGTAGTAAGCCATACGTTTTTGCACCCATTGAATTCAACAATACCAGCGCTTTCTTGTCATCTGGCACTTCATTCGCCTTGCAGTATACTTCTATGCGTTCGACATATGTCGTCCAATCTTCGACTTCATTGTCGAACGCTGTGATACTGCCACTCTTCGGCATTTTTGGGTGTGGTTAAACTGGCTTAAAATGGCGTCTCCCGCGCTTTCCTTTCTTCCCCGCTGCGGCTTAAAATGGCGTCTCCCGCGCTTTCCTTTCTTCCCTGCTGTGGCTTAAAATGGCGTCTCCCGCGCTGCTGCCAATGCCGCTCTCGGCGGTCCTCATGGCAAATGGCGACGCCCTGTGGGTTTCGTGCACTGCTGCCAATGCCGCTCTCTGCAGTCCTCATGGCAATGGCAGTGCCTCGCGTTTTCCTGCGCGCCTCTCTCCCCCGTTGACGCTGCTTGGCCCTTGAACTCCGGCTGCGCTCTGCCGTCTCTCGTCTCTCTCCCTGTTGACGCTGCTCGGTCCTGAACACCGGCTGCGATCTGTGCGCTCTGCCCTCTCTCTCTCCCCCGTCGACGCTGCTCGGCCTTTTTCTGTGCCGCTCAGTCGGCTCTAGCCGCCGCTGTCCGGGAAGGGTCTGCGCAGTACCTGCTGCCAGCCCATTTCGCTGGACCACCGTGACTGGAAAGCCGAGCCTGGCTCTCGACAACCTCCCCTGCGATGCTCAAATCTCCGCTGGATGACTGGGCGGTTGCCCGTGGTCGACGCCCGTGCTTCTGGACTCAACCTCCTTCCACTGTTCTCCAGGAGCGAATCCCTGGGAGGTGATGTAGAGTTGCAGGTACGTTCGAATCTGCGTCGTCGCCAATGTTGTATCCGTGTATCTTAATGTTGTGTCCTTCAATAATCAGACAACCACTGCAGGGAACGATCAACAGGTTTTTACTGAATGAGGGTTCAAACTGCAACTGACTGTACAGATCACTACTCAGGGTTTATATACAGGTGTGGTCACTGCCGGTACTACAGGATACAGGAGCTGTAAAAAGTAGTTCTCCCCCTTAAAGCTACATACATTACAGTCACCCCACAGCGTAAGAGTGTGCAGGCAGAGAGGGAATGGGTGACTGTCAGACAGACAAGGAGGACCAGGCAGGTAGTACAGGAGTACCCTGAGTACATCTCGCTCTCCAACCAGTATTCAGTACTGAATACTGGTGAGGGCGATGGTTCCTCTGGGGAGTACAGCCAGAGCCAAGTCCATAGCACCATGGGTGGCTCAGCTGTACAGGGGACAAGGAGGAAGATCAGGAAAGCAATAGTGATAGGGGATTCAATAGTTAGAGGAACAGACAGGCGTTTCTGCGGCTGCAGATGTGATTCCAGGATGGTATGTTGCCTCCCTGGTGCCAGGGTCAAGGATGTCACGAAGCGACTGCAGAACATTCTGAGGGGGGAGGGTGAACAGCCAGATATCGTGGTCCATATCGGTATCACCGACATAGGTAGAAAGTGGGATGAGGTCCTGCAGGCAGATTTTAGGGAGCTAGGAAAAAGATTAATAAGCAGGACCACAAAAGTAGTAATCTCTGGATTACTCCCGGTGCCACGAGCTAGTGAGTATAGAAATAGAAGGATAGAGCAGATGAATGCGTGGCTGGAGAGATGGTGCATGAGAGAGGGCTTTAGATTCCTGGGATATTGGGATTGGTTCTGGAGGAGGTGGGACCTGTACAGGCTGGATGGGTCGCACCTCAACAGAGCCAAGACCAATGTCCTCGTGGGGGGGTTTGCTAGTGCTTTTGGGGATGATTTAAATTAATTTGCAGGGGAATGGGCACCAGGATGTAGCATTAGAAAGGAGAAACAAGGTGCACAAAGGATTGGGAGAGACAGATAGCACTAGAGTAAGAAATAGTACAGTATTAGGTGAGGTCAGACTAAGAGAATATAAGAAGGCCTAAGATAGGTTTAGAGTGCATGTTTGTGAATGCACGAAGTGTGGTAAATAAGGTTGGCGAGCTGCAGGTGCAAATAGACACATGGGAATATGATGTTGTGGCGATAACGGAGACCTGGCTCAAAAAAGGGCACTCCGATTAGGCACTTTGCAGCCTTCCGGACTTAATATCAAGTTCAACAATTTCAGATCATAACCTCGGCCCCTATTACATTTTTACTTCTATTTTTTTTCCACCCCTTTTTTTTGGGTTTTCCCTCCCCCCCTTTCCTTTTTTTTCTCTCTCCCACATGGTAGCTGTCTCTCATCCTGCCAGTACACTTCACACCTAATCTGAGCCATCTTTTGTCTCCACTTGTCCTATTACCATCTCGTCTGGTTTTGAATACCTCTTAATGTCTCTTTACTTCTTTTGTTCTATCACAGCCCTGCCTTCGATCTATTTTCTTTTCTTTCCAGTTTTGAAGAAGGGTTCGACCCGAAACATCGACTCTAATTTCTCTCCACGGCTGAGTTTTTCCAGCATTTTCTGTTGTTATTTCCAAAAAGGGCAAATTGGATTTGAAATATTCCTGGATATAAGGTGTTCAGGAAAGATAGGGAAGGAAAGAAAGGAGGTGGGGTGGCAGTATTGATTAAGGAGAATGTTACAGTGCTGGAGAGAGAGGTTGTCCTGGAGGGGTGAAAGACAGAATCTATTTGGTTGGAGTTGAGAAACAATGGCCCAGATTTTCCGATCGCAGGCCTCCCGAGGGCGGAGGGCTGCGATCTGGAAAAATCTGCGCCCTTACCTGAGGACTCCCAGGAGGCACACGCTTCCGCTGCTGGGCCTCTCCAAACTCCAAATGCGCAGGGCCCACGTATCCCAGAGGCGCAGGTAGTTCGCAGTGTCCCTGGGATCACGTGGGCCATGGGGAGCCAATCAGAGAAGGGAATCTCCCTTCATACATTTGAGAGGAAGACCTGTCAAATATATGAATGGAGATCACCCCAAAAAACATAGTAAAGCTTCAAATAAATTTAAAAAAAATCACATTTTTAAAATGACTTGAAATTACATAAATTAACTATTTTAAACAAAAATTTAAATTTTTGAAAAAAATAATTAAAGTTTTTAACAGGGCTAAAAATAAACTTACCTTTCTTTAAGTATTTTTAAATGATAAATCAGTGGGAATTTTTTTAAATTACTTTTTTCAACTCTTATCCTGGTAAAAGCAGGCCTTACACCTGCTTTTACCAGGCACAAGAATTGTAAGTGTTTTCTGTGGGTGGAGGGTCTCCAAAAAGTGGAAATCTCCGCCCGCAGAGGCCCTGCTCCAGCGCAGCCGGAGGATCTGTCAAGAGCTTTCTTGACAGATTGGAAATGCCAGTTTCCAGTGCATGCGCAGTGCATGCCTGAAACCGGCATTTCCGATGTCCCTGCGGGTGAGTGCACAGTGCGTACCCACCCGTAGGGATCAGAATATCCGGCCCAATAAATTGGAATCAAAGATTGGCAGGCAAAACTGTAATTGAACAATGGGCTGCCTTTAAAGAGGAGATGGTTCGGGTACATTCCCACGAGGGGGAAAGGTAGGGCAACCAAACCCAGGGGTCCCTGGATGACGAAAGAGATAGAGAGTAAGATGAAGCAGAAAAAGGGGGCATATGACAAATGTCAGGTTGAGAATACAAGTGAGAACCAGGCTGAATATAGAAAGTTCAGAGGGGAAGTGAAAAAGGAAATGTAAGAGGCAAAGAGGGAGTATAAGAATAGATTGGCAGCTAAAATAAAAGGGAATTCAAACGTCTTCTATAGGCATATAAATAGCAAACAGGTATGTAAGAGGAGGAGTGGGGCCGATTAGGGACCAAAATGGAGGCCTACGCATGGAGGCAGAGGGCATGGTTGAGGTACTAAATGAATACTTTGCATCTGTCTTTACTAAGGAAGAAGATGCTGCCAAAGTCATAGTGAAAGAGGAGGGAGTTGAGATACTGGATGGGATAAAATTTGATAAAGAGGAGGTACTGGAAAGGCTGGCTGTAAAGTAGATAAGTCACCAGGACTGGATAGGATGCATCCTAGGATGCTGAGGGAAGTAAAGGTGGAAATTGCAGAGATACTGGCCATAATCTTCCAATCCTCCTTGGATACAAGGGTGGTGCCAGAGGACTGGAGAATTACAAATGTTACACCCTTGTTCAAAAAAAGGTGCAAGGATAAACCCAGCAACTACAGGCCAGTCAGTTTAACCTCAGTAGTGGGGAAGCTTTTAGAAATGATAATCCGGGACAAAATTAACAGTCACTTGGACAAGTGTGGATTAAATAAGGAATGATGTGGAGATGCCGGTGTTGGACTGGGGTGGACAAATGTGAGAAGTCACACAACACCAGGTTATAGTCCAACAGCTTTATTTGAAATCACAAGCTTTCGGAGCGCTGCTCCTTCGTCAGGTGAAGTGAAGAGATGCATATAGGCACAGCATTATACAGTCAGAGAACACTGCCAGATGATTACAGGTAATCTTTCTAACTGCCCTTTATCCCACCTCGGCAGGGAGATAATCACAGCAATCAAAGGTGTGGATGGTGTCCAAACAGGTCAGTCAGGGAAACATTACATCAAAGAACAATGAGGTGGGGTCACCAGGGGTCAAATGTTGCAGATGCTGGGGTCTGTATGAAAAACAAAAAACAAACAAAGAACACTAAAAAAAAAAGATTTTTATTGCTGGAAATCACAGCAGGTCCGGCCGCATCTGTGTAGAGAGAACAAGCCAACAACGACTCGAGTCTGGATGACTCTACATCAGGTGGGGTTACATGTAGCGTGACACGAACCCAAGATCCCAGTTGAGGCCGTCCTAACCTCAAACAGACCATCGTTCGCAGCAAATTACCCAGCTTCCAGGAGAACAGCGACCTCTGCAAGACATGCCAGATCATCAACACAGATACCATCATCACACGTGAGGACACCACCCACCAGGTACATGGTACATACTCACGTGACTTGGCCAACGTTGTCTACCTCATACGTTGCAGGAAAGTATGCCCCGGAGCATGGTACATCGGCGAGACCATGCAGACACTACGACAACGGATGAACGGACACCGCACAACAATCGCCAGGCAGGAGTGTTCCCTCCCAGTCGGGGAACATTTCAGCAGTCAAGGACATTCAGCCTCCGATCTTCGGGTAAGCATTCTCCAAGGCGGCCTTCGAGACACACGACAATGCAAAATCGTCGAGCAGAAACTGATAGCCAAGTTCTGCACTCATGAGGATGGCCTCAACCAGGATTTTGGGTTCATGTGACGCTACATGTAACCCCACCTGACGTCGTCGTTGGCTTGTTCTCTCTACACAGATGCGGCCGGACCTGCTGTGATTTCCAGCAAAAAAAATCTTTTTTTAAATTGTTCTTTGTTTGTTTTTTGTTTTTCATACAGACCCCAGCATCTGCAACATTTGACCCCTGGTGACCCCACCTCATTGTTCTTTGATGTAATGTTTTCCTGACTGACCTGTTTGGACACCATCCACACCTTTGATTGCTGTGATTATCTCCCTGCCGAGGTGGGATAAAGGGCAGTTAGAAAGATTACCTGTAATCATCTGGCAGTGTTCTCTGACTATATATGCTGTGCCTATATGCATCTCTTCACTTCACCTGACGAAGGAGCAGCGCTCCGAAAGCTTGTGATTTCAAATAAAGCTGTTGGACTATAACCTGGTATTGTGTGACTTCTCACATTAAATAAGGAAAGCCAGCACGGACTTGTTAAAGGCAAATTATGTTTAACTAACTTGATTGAGTTTTTTGATGAGGTAACAGAGAGGGTTGATGAGGGCACTGCGGTTCATGTGGTGTACATGGACTTCCAAAAGGCGTATGATAAAGTGCCACATACTTCTTCTTCTTCTTCCTCTTAGGCAGTCCCTTGGAACCGAGGATGACTTGCTTCCACATTAAAAATGAGTTTGCAGGTGACTGATGAGTCCAATGCGGGACCTACAGTCTCTGTCACAGGTGGGGTAGACGGTGGTTGAAGGGGCGGTTGGGTGGGGTGCTTGGGTTGACGTTCGCTCCTTGCGCTGCCTGCACTTGGCTTCTGCTTGCTCCCGGCGAAGAGACTCGAGGTGTTCGGCGCCTTCCCGGATGCTTCTCCTCCACTTTGTGCGGTCTTGGGCCAGGGATACCCAGGTGTCGGTGGGGATGTTACACTTTTTCAAGGAGGCTTTGAGGGTGTCCTTGAAGCATTTCCTCTACCCACCTGGGGCTCTCTTGCCGTGCCGGAGCTCCGAATAGAGCGCTTGTTTTGGGAGTCTCGTATCGGGCATGCAGACAATATGACCCGTCCATCGGAGTTGATTGAGCGTGGTCAGAGCTTCGATGCTGGGGATGTTGGCCTGAGCAAGAACACTGACGGTGCACCTATCCTGCCAATGGATTTGCAGGATCTTGCGGAGGCAGCGTTGGTGGTACCTCTCCAGTGCTTTGAGGTGCCTGCTGTACATGGTCCATGTCTCTGAGGCATACAGCAGGGCAGGTATCACTGCTGCCCTGTAGACCATGAGCTTAGTGCCGGGTTTGAGGTCCTGGTCTTCAAACACTCTCTTCCTCAGGTGACCGAAGGCTGTACTGGCACACTGGCCACATAATAGGTTTGCCAGCAAAGTTGAAGCCATGGAATAAAAGGGACAGTGGCAGCTTGGATAAGAAATTGCTAAGTGACAGGAAACAGATAGTAGTGGTGAACGTTGTTTTTCAGACTGGAGGAAGGTGGTGTTCCCCAGGGGTCGGTACTAGGACCACTGCTTTTCTTGATATATATTAATGACTCGGACTTTGGCGTACACGGCACAATTTCAAAATTTGCAGATGACACAAAATTTGGAAGTATAGTGAACAGTGAAGAGGAGAGTGATAGACTTCAAGAGGACATAGCTGGTGAAATGGGCGGACAAGTGGCAGATGAAATTTAACGCAGAAAAGTGCGAATTGATACATTTTGGTAGGAAGAACGAGGAGAGGCAATATAAACTAAAGGGTACAATTCTAAAGGAGGTGCACGAACAGAGAGACCTGGGGGTTTATGTGCACAAATTGTTGAAGGTGGCAGGGCAGGTAGAGAATTTGGTTAAAAATGCATATGGAATCCTAGGCTTCATAAATAGAGGCATAGAGTACAAAAGCAAGGAAGTTATGATGAACCTTTATAAAATACTGGTTAGGCTTCAACTGGAGTATTGTGTTCAATTCTGGACTTTAGGAAGGATGTGAAGGCCTTAGAGAGGGTGCAGAAAAGATTTACAAGAATGGTTCCAGGGATGAGGAACTTCAGTTACATGGATAGACTGGAGAAGCTGGGGTTGTTATCCTTAGAACAGAGAATGTTGAGAGGAGATTTGATAGAGGTGTTCAAAATCATGAGGGGTCTAGACAGAGTAGATAGAGAGAAACTGTTCCCATTGGCGGGAGGGTCGAGAACCAGAGGGGACAGATTTAAGGTGATTGGCAGAAGAACCAAAGGTGACATGAAGAAAAACATTTTTACGCAGCGAGTGGTTAAGATCTGAAATGCACTGCTTGAAAGGATGGTGGAGGCAGATTCAATCGTGGCTTTCAAAAGGGAATTGGATAAGCACCTGAAGGAAAATTTTTGCAGGGCCGTGAGGAAAGGGCGGGGCAGTGGGACTAGCTGAAGTGCTCTTGCAGAGAGCCGGCACCTGCTTGACAGGCCGAATGGCCTCCTGTGCTGTAACCATTCTATGATGCTAATACCAATCAACTAATGAATATCGGGCAGGTTCTGCAATGCGCAGGTGATCCATTCCACAAGATTAGCACCCAGGATGTGAGACACAAGTGCACTCCTCTTGCAGTAAAGCATTTCATATTCTAATAACCCTCTGAAAAAAATGTCTTTGAACTTCTCTGAAAAGATTTTTTTTAAATAGATGACTATATAATGCCCCAACAAATGCCCTTCAAAAAATGTAACCAGACCTTGCTTTCCAGTGGATAGATTCTTGTAGTTATGTTACACTGCTAGTCACTTACCTTATTTTCATTTCAAACAATAATAATACTATATAGCAATTGCATTTATATCATACCTTATCACTTTGAAACATCTCACAGCACTTCACATAATGAATTACTTTTGAAGTACATTGACTTTTTACGTTGGCAATTTAGAACTGAGAATGGTGTGGAATATTTTTGTTAAGGAAATGGACTGCCATCAATAAACTTTAGGGTTGTGAAATTGGAACAGATTTTCCTGCTTCTGTGCCTGGGCATATTGGATCACTTAGGATCAGCACGTTGAGGATATCTTGGGTGAGGTTAATCTCGAAGGGAATCCTGCCGATTTAACATCCAATTAAATTAATGGATGGAAAATGGTGCCCTGCTCCCAGTCTGATTTCCCTCTATGCACCATGCACAGGGCGATCCAATTGGCTCTGTGCAGAAATGGGACAATTCTTCCCCATTATCGTCACAACTATAACTTCCCAGCAATTTAAGAGAACATGTGTGACCTGAAATGGCTGGTGAAAGGATTAAACCCATTCGCTACCATTCACTGCACAAGTGCATTCATAAAATCGTAGAATAGTGCAGCACAGAAGGAGGCCATTTGGCCCATCGAGTCTGTGCTGACTCTTTCAAAGCACAATCCAGTTAGTCCCACTCCCCATATCCCGGCACTATTTTCCCCTTCAAGTATTTACCCAATTCACTTTTGAAGGCTACTATTGAATCTATATCCACCACCCTATCAGGCAGCGCATTCCAAATCCTAACCACTCGTTGCATAAAAAAGTGTTTCCTCATGTCGCCTCTGGTTCTTTCACCAATCACCTTAAATCTGTGCCCTCTGGTCATCAACCCTTCAGCCATTGGAAACAGTTTCTCTTTATTTATTCTATCTAAACCCTTCATGATTTTAAACACCTCTATCAAATCTCCTCTTAGCCTTCTCTGCTCTAAGGAAAACAACCCCAGATTCTCCAGTCTATCCACGTAATTGTAATCCCTCATCCGATTTTTATTTTGTTTAAAAAACCTGTTACTTTTTAAATAATAAAAAAAAATGATGGTGCATTACAAAATATTGGATTTTTATAAAATTGTTCTCGGGGTGTGAGCAAGACTGGTCAGGCCACATTAACTGACCATCTCTAGTTGCACAGCTTGCTTCATAGTGATTATTTATACCCTTCAGAAAGCAATATCCTTCAGGGGCAACCACATTAGGTGGGACTGGAATCACATGTAGGCCAGAGCAGGTAGGGTTGGTGGGTTCTCTTTCCTGAAGGGCACAATGAACTAGTTAGACTTTTACAACAACCTGGCAGAATTCAGTGTCATGTTTCCTGGTGCTAGCCAACAAATGAGGGACTTCAGTTATGTGGAGAGCCTAGAGATACTGGGATAGTTCCCCTTAGAGCAGAGAAGGTTAAGGGGAGATTTAATGGAGGTGTTCAAAAGTATGAAGGGTTTTGATAGAATAAATAAGGATAAACTGTTTCCACTGGCAGGAGGCTCGGTAACCAGGGGGCACAGATTTAAGATAATTGGCAAAAGAACCTGAGAGGGAGATGAGGAGAATTCTTTTTACACAGTGAGTTGTTATGGTCTGAAATGCACTGCCTGAAAGGGCAGTGGAAGCAGATTCAATAGTAACTTTCAAAAGGGAATTGGATAAATACTTGAAAAGGAAAGAAAATACAAGGATAGGGGAAAGAGCTCTTTCAGAGTGCTAGCACAGGCATGATGGGCTAAATGACCTCCTTCTGTACAATTCTATGAATTTATATAACCTGCTATGGTGGGATTTGAACTCATGACCTCTGGATTGCTAGTCTAATACCATAACTGCTATGCTACGCTAATACAGCCAGTACATAGGGCTATGACTTCAAAACTGCCTGTTGTCATTTATCAATATGGCTGTAATTACACAAAATCAGTCAGAAGGTAAGGAAAATGGCTGACCATGTCTATATATGCTTTATTAAAGATGTTATTTACTAATAAATTACAGATTATCAGTCAAAAAAGAAATGTTAAACCACATCAATTTACTTTCCTTCATCTTTTATTATCATTGATCAGTCCTTATTTTAGTTGCATCTCAGTTTGAATGGCGGCGATTTTACCTAGCTCGGCGGGTCCAGGGCGGGCGATGTTGGCGGTAGGTTGCTGCTGGCTCCATCCTGCTCTGTGAAATGACTTTCCATTGATAGGGTTTGTTAAGCCCACCCAGCGTGTTTCCTGGGCCAATTAGAGGAAGTGGGACTGAGTGGAACTGGTGACGTCATTCATGACGCGTCATCAGCCAGTTTCCTTAAAGGGACCATGGCCACATTTCTTTTGACATTTGTGCTGTCAGTGTTCGACAGCACTGAAGTGCTGCAAACACTGACAATGACTGCACAGATGCACAGGGCTACACCCAGGTTCCCCTATGACTCCCCCCATATGCTTATGGAGGGAGTCAGAGCATACAGGGAGGCTCTCTTCCCTTCCGATGGGCGAAAGAGACCTCCTCAGGAGACCAAAACAGCCTGGTCGCACATTTGCAGAGGAGGACACAAGCAGGGATGTCGTCAGGAGGACCAGGCTGCAGTGGCGCAAACCTTTCAATGATCTCAGTAGATCACAAAATGTTACTGCAAAGCTACACTTAACCTCAACCTGCTGTGCCTCTCATCACATCCCCATCACTCTGCCTTCCCTACCCTACTCCTGCACATCCTTACTCACACCAACCTACTTTGCACCTCCACCCATCCCTCTCTATCTACATTATCACTTCCCCATCTCACTAGTCACCCCTCACACTCGCCCTCATCCTAGTGCAATCATACCCACTAACAACACACAAGGGTAGGCACTTGGGTGTTATATCCAATGTTCATGTAAAGTTTCTGTTAATGTGGTGTCAAACATTGAAACCTTTAATTTCAACACTTTGCTTTCTTGGACTGATTTGTGTGCACCTTTGGAAGTGACTTAGTGAGTTGCAGTGAATGGTGAGACATACCAAGGGGCAGAAAACATTAGTGGGAGTGGTATATAGACCCCCAAACAGTAATGCGGAGGTTGGGGATGGCATTAAAAGGGAAATTAGAGAAGCATGCAATAAGGGCACAGCAGTTATCATGGGTGACTTTAATCTACATATAGATTGGGCTAACCAAATTAGTAACAATACTGTGGAGGAGGAATTCCTGGAGTGTATATGGGATGGTTTCCTGGACCAATATGTCGAGGAACCAACTAGAGATCAGGCCATCTTAGACTGGGTATTATGTAATGAGAAAGGATTAATTCCAATCTTGTTGTACGAGGCCCCTTGGGTTGGAGCGATCATAATATGATAGAATTCTTCATTAAGATGGAGAGTGAAGTAGTTAACTCAGAGACTAGGGTCCTGAATTTAAATAAAGGAAACTACGATGATATGAGGCGCGAGTTGGGTAGGATTGATTGGGGAATGTCACTCAAAGGGTTGATGGTGGATAGGCAATGGCAAACACTCAAAGATCGCATGGATGAACTACAGAATTTGCTCATCCCAGTTTGGCATAAGAATAAAACAAAAAAGGTGACTCAACCATGGCTAACAAGGGAAATTAGGGATAGCATAAGATCCAAGGAGAGGACATATAAATTGGCCAGAAAAAGCTGTAAACCTGAGGATTGGGAGCAGTTTAAGATTCAGCAAAGGAGGACAAAGGGATTAATTAAGAGGGGGAAAATAGAGTATGAGAGTAAGCTTTCAGGGAACATAAAAACTGACTGTAAAAGCTTTTATAGATATGTGAAGAGAAAAAGATTGGTGAAGTCAAGTGTAGGTCCTTTGCAGTCAGAATCAGGGGAATTTATAATGGGGAACAAAGAAATGGCAGACCAATTAAATACATACTTTGGGTCTGTCTTCACAAAGGAGGACACAAAAAACCTCCCAGAGATGTCGGGGGACATAGGGTCCAATGAGAGGGAGGAACTGAATGAAATCAGTATTTGTAGGGAAATGGTGTTAGGGAAATTGACGGGATTGAAGGCTGATAAATCCCCAGGGCCTGATAATCTACATCCTAGGGTGCTTAAGGAAGTGGACCTAGAAATAGTAGATGCATTGCTGGTCATCTTCCAAAATTCGATAGACTCTGGAACAGTACCCATGGATTGGAGGGTAGCTAATGTTACCCCACTATTTAAAAAAGGTGGTAGAGAGAAAACAGGGAATTATAGACCGGTAAGCCTGACATCGGTAATGGGGAAAATGCTAGAGTCCATTATAAAAGATGTAATAGCAGAGCACTTGGAAAACAGTGACAGGATCGGACAAAGTCAACATGGATTTACAAAAGGTAAATCGTGCTTGACTAATCTACTGGAATTTTTTGAGGATGTAACTGGTAAAATAGATAAGGGAGAACCAGTGGATGTGGTGTATTTGGACTTTCAGAAGGCTTTCGATAAGGTCCCGCATGAGAGATTAGCGTGTAAAATTAAGGCACATGGGATTGGGGGCAAGGTATTGACTTGGATAGAGAACTGGTTGGCAGACAGAAAGCAAAGAGTTGGAATAAATGGGTCTTTTTCCGAGTGGCAGGCAGTGACTAGTGGGGTACCGCAGGGATCGGTCCTAGGACCCCAGCTATTCACAATATATATTAATGATCTAGACGAGGGAACTAGATGTAATATCTCCAAGTTTGCAGACGACACAAAGCTGGGTGGGCGTGTATGCTGTGAGGAGGATGCCGAGAAACTCCAGTATGATTCGGACAGGTTGGGTGATTGGGCAGAAGCATGGCAAATGCAATATAATGTGGATAAATGCGAGGTTATCCACTTTGGTGTCAAAAACTGGAAGGCAGATTATTATCTGAAAGGCAATAGATTGGGAGAAGGGGAAGTGCAACGAGACCTGGGTGTCCTTGTGCACCAGTCACTGAAGGTAAGCATGCAGGTGCAGCAGGCGGTTAAGAAGGCAAATGATATGTTGGCCTTCGTAGCGAGAGGGTTTGAGTACAGGAACAAGGATGTCTTGCTGCAGTTGTACAGGGCCTTGGTGAGACCACATCTTGAGTATTGTGTGCAGTTTTGGTCGTCTTATTTGAGGAAGGATGTTCTTGCCATGGAGGGAATGCAGCGAAGATTCACCAGGCTTATTATGTCCGTGAATGATTGAGACACGGACAGCAGGAGTTGAACAAAACAAGTCTTTACTGATTGAAGTCAATCGGGAAACTGAAACTACAGAGGCTCACTAGCGCCTTTTATACAGGGGTGGTCACTGCCGGTACTGCAGTCTGAGACCAGTTATTCTCTTAAAGGTACATACACAACAATTCCTCCCCTTTTAGATAAACAGTACATAACATTCAGTTAACAACTAAATGATAACTAATTACAATCACAATTACGGTTGCTAGATACATTGGTTAAGTTTAAGCAATTATACGTTCAGTCTTTGAGGAGGCTTCCTGATTCTGTCTGGATAACGCCTCTTTGGGGTATCAGGTTCTTCTGGCAAGGTTGAGTCGGGATCAATGTCGTTGTTTAGTTCATCTGCTTCCAATATCACCGATTCTGCGGTAGCTGCAATTGGTACGTCGATTTCATTGCCAGGTGTATCAGATCGTGGTGTGGAGTTGACGTTTTCCAGTGACTCTAGAATCTGGTCAGCATGGCGTCTTACAATGCTCTCTCCAACATCCACGGTATACATTAGAGGTCCTTGCCGTGTACAGATCGTTCCTGGCTGCCATTTCTATGGGGCAGATGTGTAATGCTTAACACCATTGTTCTTTAAGGACCTCCGGAACTCTTCAGACACAAACTGTGGTCCATTGTCAGAGCAAATCTGTTCAGGCAGCCCATTCCTGGCGAATATGGTTCGTAAAACTGTGATAGTTTTTTCCGTGGTGGTTGAGGACATTTTTATTACCTCTGGCCACTTTGAATGTGCATCCACCGCAATTAAAAACATCGAGTCCATGAAGGGACCAGCAAAATCAATGTGCACCCTTTGCCATGGAGATGAGGGCCACTCCCATGGATGCAGAGGAGCTTGTGGTGGGGCGTTCTGGACCTTCTGGCATCCTGCACAGCTCTTGGTCATCTCTTCGATTTCTCTATCGATTCCCGGCCACCACACAAACGCTCTGGCTAAGTTCTTCATTTTTACCCCACCCAGATGACCCTCATGAAGCTCATTGAGCACTCTATCCGTCAACTTAGGTGGAATTACTACTCTGAATCCACACATCAAGGTTCCTCTGCACACTGACAGCTGTTTTCTTCTCGGCGAGAATGCTGGCAGCAGTGGTTCGCCATGTGCTGGCCATCCCTTCACCGTTAAATCATAGACCCGTGATAGTGTCGGGTCATTCCGTGTTTCCTTTTCTATGTTTGCATTCGTCACAGGGAGACATTCGACTATGGTCGAGTGGAATAACTCCATTGGATCCACTGCAAGGTCTTCTTCTTCCACCGTCGGCAACGGTAGGCGTGACAATCCATCAGCATTCCCATGCTGTTTAGTTCCTTTGTACTCGATGTCATATTGGTGTGCCCCTAGGAAAAGGGACCACCTCTGCAGCCGTTGTGCTGTCATTATCGGTATGCCCTTCTGAGGGTTGAAAATGGAGAAAAGAGGTTGATGATCGGTTAGTAGAGTAAATTTTTGACCGTGCAGGTAGTGATTGAACTTCTTCACCCCCCACACTAGGCTGAGGGCCTCTCTGTCAATCTGGGCGTAGTTACGCTCGGCAGAAATTAACGAGCGTGACGCAAAAGCTATCGGCCTCTCTAAACCATCAAGGAATTTATGTGACAGTACCGCCCCAATGCCGTAGGGAGACGCAGCACACGCCAGTCTGATCGGCAGTGCTGGGTTGTAGTGAGCCAATACTTCTCTTGAAGTGATTAAGTCCTTACTCTTCTAAAAGGCCCGCTTACAATCATTGCTCCATTTCCATGCTACTCCCATTCGTAGCAGGGCGTTCAGTGGGTGCAGAATTGTGGACAAATTCGGCAAAAACTTATGGTAGTAATTCACCAATCCGAGGAATGACCTCAGTTGCGACACATTTTCAGGCGCTGGGGCCTTAACAACCGCTTCAATTTTGTCAGGGGACTTATGTAACCCCTCTTCATCAATCACGTGGCCACAATACGGTATCTGTTTCTTAAAAAACTCGCACTTGGGGCGGTTGGCTCGTAGCCCATGTTCCCGTAGTCTAGTGAGCACCTGTTCTAGGTTGTTAAGGTGTTCACTGTCATCTTCACCTGTCACAAGGATGTCGTCCAAGTAACACTGAGTCCCCGGAATCCCTTGCAGGACTTGTTCCATCGCTCTTTGCCATATCGCCGGAGCCGATGCTACTCCGAATACCAATCGATGATACTGGTCAAGACCTTTGTGAGTGTTTATCGTGAGATACTTCCTAGAGGATTCTTCAACCTCCATCTGCAAATATGCTTGTGCTAGGTCAATTTTTGTAAAACGCTTCCCTCCAGACAGTGAGGCGAAGATGTCTTCTATCCTTGGAAGAGGATATTGTACTGTGTGAAGGACTGGGTTCACCGTCACCTTGAAATCCCCACAGATGCGCACCTTCCTTGGCTCCTCAGACTTATTGCTTAACGTTTTCTTCATGACAGGAATGATGGGTGTCGCCCACTCGCTCCAGTCGACCTTAGACAACACACCTGCCTTCTCCAGATTCTCCAGCTCTACCTCGACGGCTGGGCGAATTGCATATGGTACCGGTCTTGCTTTGAAACACTTGGGAATTGCATTCTCTTCTATTTTTATCGAGGCGGTTACGCCTTTAAGAGTGCCCAGTTCTTGTTGGAATACTTCTTTGGCGTTAGCTAAGATTGTTGACAATCGTCCAGGAGTGACGTCGTCATCTTTTTTACCATCCACCGTCATTGCATGAATGGAGTGCCAATCTAAGCTTATCTTCCTGATCCATTCACGTCCCAATAACGGTGGTCCACCATTTTGCAGTATGTAGAGATACAATTTCCGTATTTTCTTGCCGTTGTATTCGACAGGCACCCTTATTTTTCCTCTGGGGTATACTTTTTGCCCCGTATACGTCGTCAAGATGATGGATGTCTCTCTCAAGGGTATGTGTGAGAATAGCCGCTCGTCGATTCATGATGGTTAGCGCTGATCCTGTATCCAATTCCATTTTAACTTGGGACCCTGCTATCGTGAGGGTGACCCAAATGGTTCGGTGATCCTCTTTTGCGATTACATTGTGAAGTTTGAGACAGCTTAGTCTCCTGTTCCCGGATTCACTATCGCTCATCTGGTCTTCGGAACTACTGTCCGTCATCTTTTGTACTTTCTTGTACGGTTCCTTAGTAGCCTTTTTGTTGTCGCTGGTCTTCTTCCCAGACCTGCAAACTCGTGCAATGTGTCCCATCTTTCCACATTGCCTGCATATTTTGTCTTTGGACCAGCAGTCCTTCTGGTCATGGTTAGTTCTGCCGCAGCGATAACATTTTGCAAATCCCCGTGTCATTTCGTGGGTGCCGTATTCCTGTGGCTTTTGTTGAATTTCCGCAGCTCCCCTGGCTGCTGCTTCGTATGATACTGCCACGCTGAAAGCCTTATCTAGCGTCAGCTCTTTCTCTGAGAGTAACTTCTTCTGTGTTCCTTCACTCAGGAGTCCACAGACAAATTTGTCCCGTAGGGTATCTGCCAGTCCTGCTCCGAACTGGCAGTGCTTTGATAGCTTTCGTAGTTCCGTAAGGTACTCAGCATTGCTCTCATCTTTATGCTGAGTTCTCCTGTGGAATTTAAATCTTTCTGCTATCAACAGCGGTGCAGGGTTTAGGTGTTCCTGTAGGACAGCAACAATTTCGTTAAAACTCTTCGCCTTCGGTTTGGCTGGAGTTATCAGGTCCCGCAATAGGCCGTCCGTTCTAGCGCCCATTAAGTTTAGCAAACCGATGCCTTTTTCTCATCGGCTATTTCGTTTGCCTCGCAATATACCTCGACTCTTTCCACATACGTGGTCCAGTCCTCTATTGTATTATCAAAGGCAGTGATACAGCCAGTCTTCGGCATCTTGAAAATCTAAAATGGCGTCTCCCGCGCTTTGCCTTCTTCCCCGATTTAACAAAATGGTGCCTCCCGCGCTTTGCCTTCTTCCCCGCTGATTAAGATGGCGCCTCCCGCGCTTTGCCTTCTTCCCCACTTTTGCTAGCGCTGCTTTCCGCGGTTCCCGTTGCAACCTGCAGCTCCTCGCGGTTTCTTGCGCGTTTAATATTTCTTTTTTTATTATTTTCCCGTCGTGGAACAACCCTGTGGGACTCTTGCCTCCCTCTTCTCGGGTCTGTACGCAGCCCGGCTTCGTAGCACCGGCCGCGCCCTCTGTGCTCCACCCTCTCTCTCTCCTCTTCCCGACAACCCTGCTCGGCCCCGTTACAAGCCACCCGCTCGAGTTCGCGAACGCCGCAGCCCAGGAAGGATCAGTGTACTACCTGCCACCAGCCCGATTAGCTGAAGCACCGTCGACAGGAACCAGGCCCCGCTTTCGACAGCTTCTCCAGCAATCTTCAACTCCGCTAACACAGGGGCGGATGCCCACGGTCGACGCCCTTTTCTACTGCTTCTTTCTTCCTTCTGGTCTCGACCTCTGCTCACTTCGCTGCAGGAATGGATCCCAGAAGGTGGTGCAGACTGTAGGTAAGTTCGTATCTGCTCGTCGCCAGTATTATGTCTGTGAATGATTGAGACACGGACAGCAGGAGTTGAACAAAACAAGTCTTTACTGATTGAAGTCAATCGGGAAACTGAAACTACAGAGGCTCACTAGCGCCTTTTATACAGGGGTGGTTACTGCCGGTACTGCAGTCTGAGACCAGTTATTCTCTTAAAGGTACATACACAACAAGGCTGATACCTGGGATGGCAGGAATGACGTATGAGGAGAGATTGGGTTGATTGGGCTTATACTCGTTGGAGTTTAGAAGAGTGAGAGGGGATCTCATTGAAACTTATAAAATTCTAACAGGACTAGACAGACTAGATGCAGAAAGGATGTTCCCGATGGTCAGGGAGTCCAGAACCAGGGGTCACAGTCTAAGGATAAGGGGTAAGCCATTTAGGACAGAGATGAGGAGGAATTTCTTCACCCAGAGAGTGGTGAACCTGTGGAATTCTCTACCACAGAAGGCAGTAGAGGCCAATTCATTAAATATATTCAAGAAGGAGTTGGATATATTTCTTAAGGCTAAAGGGATCAAGGGATATGGAGAGAAGGCAGTGACAGGGTACTGAATTTGATGATCAGCCATGATCTCATTGAATGGCGGAGCAGGCTCGAGGGGCCGAATGGCCTACTCCTGCTCCTATCTTCTATGTTTCTATGTTTCTATAACAGTACCCCCCACAATGGTGATAAGTGTGAAAGAAATGGCTTGGGCATTGCAGGGATGCTTTATGGTGTTGATGTGGAGTGCTCCCAACCTGGCGCATCATGTGGCATCCAGGGTGTACAGCGTCAAGTGAAGTAAATCTGGCCATGATGAGGTCATCGCTGGCCTCCCGGGCTGCAATGTGCTCAGGTGCTGATGCCCTCTGTCCTGTGCAGCATCAGGTGATTGCGGAGAAGGTTGGTGTTGTTGGTGCTGCTGGCGTGCCTGGTGCTGCTGGCGTGCCTGGTACTGCTGGTGTTGGGGCTGATCATGGTCGGATTCGGAGGACCAAGGTGAGAGAGTATAAAGGGCACCCTTGCTGATGGAATAGATGGCAGGTCAAGTAGAGATGGCAGAAGCATTCTGTCAATGGTGAGAGTTCTTCCAATGAGGTAAGAGTGGATAGAGAGTAGAAAGTGGACAGCCTGCAGAATCTGTGCTGGAAGTGGTCTGAGAAACAGCTTGTTGCTGAGGAAAGTGATGATCTGTCAGGTGGGAGCTTTTACTGTACATTTGAAGCTGTCAAGTAATCAGCTGGAGCAATGGCCACTGAACTCGCACCTCAGATTGACAGCCGTGGTTCCTAAACAGTGTGGTTCCCGTGGCCGTGATGTTGAGGTGAAAAGGTAAGTTAAAAAAGCCTGTTAATGATCTGTCAACAAGATGTTAATGAGATTAATTGGGTCCCCTGCCGCTGCCTGTCGGGTCTGCTCAGCGCTGACAGACCTGACATTGGGAAAGGCGCGTGGCGGCGTGTTGAAAACAGGGTCCTGACCCACTGCGAAAAAAAAACACTTTCCCACCCGACCCGTCACCGATCCTGTCCTTTAACTCCCCGGAAAATTCCGGCCATTGTATTTTTCCATTCGATTGAGGAGGTGATTTTGCAATCTCAGTGTTAGAGGCATAAAAGGCTAACTATGAATATTTAAAAAAAAATGCATACTTTCTGATTTATTTAAACACATTTTTACCTAATTCTCTGATGAAGTTTCTATCTGAAATGTTAGTTGTGTTGTTTGCGTTTAGGTGCTGACAGTGTATTGCCACTGTTTCCTGAAGTAAAAATCTGGAATTCTCTTCCCCCAAAAGGCTGTGGATGCTGGGACAATTGGAGCTTTCAAGACTGGGATCGATAGATCTTTGTTAGGTAAGGGTATCAAGAGGTATGGAACAATGTCAGGAAAATGGAGTTGAAGTGCTGATCAGCCATGATCTAATTGAACGGTGGAGCAGGCCCGAGGGGCTGAATGGCCTCCTATTGTTCCTATGTTCTTCCAGATTCCAGCATTTACGCTTTTTTTACCAAAGCTGACAGCTTGTATACAAAGCTTCTAAGTTTCTGGCCCAACGAGACTTACAGCAATCTCCAAGGATAGTAAAAGAGAACAATACATTCCATTTCAAAGTTACATGCATAAAATATATCGTTACAGGAACATTGTGCAGGAAAGAAGAGAAAAAAAAACTTACATTTATATAATGCATTATCACATCTCTCAGAAACATTTCACACACAATGAATTACTTTTTTGAAGTGCCAAGTAGTCAAGCATGGCACCATTTTTTGCACAGCAAGATCCCACAAAGAACGATGAGATGAATGAACGGTCAATTTGCATTTGAAGGCTTTAGTTGAGGAAGGAATATTGGCCAGGACACAGGGCGAACTCCATGCTGTTCCTCGAACAGTATCACGGAATGTCTAAAACCCACTCGAACCACTAGAACAGGTAGATGTGGCCTTGGTTTAACGTGCCAATTGAAACAGTACATTCAACAGTACAGCACTCCCTGGGTACTTTGCTGGCGTGTACTCTTCGATTATGAGCTCAATCACCTGGCATGAGTGTCAACGCATTAAAGTCTTCAGGACTTTATTAAGAAACAAAGTCATTGATCAGTAGAGTTGCACTTCACATCTGAAATATGTGCCTTTTGGAGGTTCCTTACTGATGAGAGATTAGGGAATAGCCTAAAGAGATAGGAGTGTTAACTCTCGTTGCTCTATAAATGTCATTGGGAGGCACCTCGCCGGTAGCTTCCACAGAGTTCTTCTGATCTTCTTCCACAACTTTGGTGGGAGATTGACTGGAATCCCGTTGACACGGCCTAAACAGCCATTACTGCAGGTTTCCATCGATCTGCTGAAGTTATGGCGAGAGATTGGGTAACCCCCCCATAGAAATACTACCTTCAGAACTCTTTGGGGATATCACGTTTCCTGTTGTTTAAAAACCCAGTTTTAAGATTCAAGCTGCATTGCACTAAAACTCCAACATTTTTCCTTGTGCTGATTTGATGAGTTAGGTAGTGGATCCTTTGGACCCTTTTTGTTGAGCACTTCTGCACCCCCCAGGGCCCACAAAAATAATTCAATGCTTAGCTTTGCTGGACCTTGTAGTGTATGTACCCGTCTACCTTTTAGAGAACTATTGTATGTAACCGTTCACCTTTAAGGGAACTATTTTAGGTGTGGCACTACTTTGTTTGGCTTCTGTATACGGTAATACCGACGGTGATCACACCAGTATATAAGTGTTGTGCCAGGAGTTATTGGGCAGATTCGCCCTGACCTTCGAATAGTAAAGTCCTGTTTTAAGTTACTCTTGGAGTCTGTGTATTAATTAACGAAACAACCCACAGACTTTACAGTGGCGACGAGTCCGATCGTACCCTGCGGCAACAATACTCCGAAGCAGTTAACGAGCGTCGAGAAGAGGCAACCGCCCTCGTCATTCTGCTGGGAGAAAACTCGAGTCTGCAGAGCTGGAAAGGAGGAAGAATTCAGAGACAAAGACTTCCATCAGCAACAGGCACTGACTGTCCCTTCTGCCACGGTGAGGAGTGAGCCGACCAGCACGAGAAGCAAGGCGGCCACGGTGACTGTGAGTAAGGGAAAAGTAAAAAGAATAACCGGAGGATAAGGGCGGTGCACTCGACCACGGTCGAGGGGGAAAGGAGCCGGACAGAAGTCGGGCCCAGAGGCGCTGAGACTGGGGCAGCGTGGAGCAAGGAAGCCGCGGTACAGACAGGCTGGGGACGCAACGGCGTCGTGAGACAGCTAGACCGCGACCGGCGAAAAAGGCCGGGCAGCGACCGAAGCCACGAAGCGCTGCGACCGGGAGCGTAGGCGCGGGAAGATATAAAAACTCAGCCGCAGCCGGGGAGGGAAGCACCGGACTGCGAGACGGCTGGGAGAGGCGTTTGGGAGCCGAGCGAGCGGGAGAGGCAGAGCCGACCAAGGGAGACTGCGCGAGAGCCAGTCCAGCGGCTGAAACTGTTCTCCGTCAACGGGGTGTACCCAGCGCCGGTAGAGCCGAGCGAGCGGGAGAGGCAGAGCCGACCAAGGGAGACTGCGCGAGAGCCAGTCCAGCGGCTGAAACTGTTCTCCGTCAACGGGGTGTACCCAGCGCCGGTAGAGCCGAGAGAGCGGGAGAGAGACCGAGCCCGAGCAAGGGGAACTGAGCGAGAGCCAGCCCAGCGGCTGAACCTGTTCGCCATCAACGGGGTGTACCCAGCGCCAGTTGCCTTGCCGAGAAAAGGGAAAGCACTGAAGCCGACGCGCAGGCTGTGAACCTGAAAGCCAGCGGCCGTCGCCTGTGGGGGAAAGTGTACCCCTCCCGCTAGGGAAGAAACGCGGGAAGCCGCCATTAGGCGGGGAAGAAGACAGAAGCGGGAAACCGCCATTGAAGTGGGCGGGGAGAGAAGATAAGCGCGGGAAACCGCCATTTTCGCGGGAAAACCGCCATCTTAGAAAAAAAAAAAAAAAATAAGTTAAAGAAATAATTCGGGGTGTTATCAGAAAGAGAGGAAGATGCCTAAGCGTGGTAACATCAATGATTTTAATGCCGAGGTAGAAGACTGGGCCACGTATGTGGAACGCATTGAGATCTATTGTGAGGCCAATGAAATAGAAGAAGATGACAAAGCTATAACCTTGCTAAACTCGATGGGCGCGAAGACATATGAGCTCTTGAAGCATCTACTAGCACCAGCTAAACCGGCGGATCAGACTTTCGATGATATTGTGACTGTTCTGAAGGATCACTTGAACCCCACACCGTTGACGTTGGCGGAACGATTCAAATTCTATGCGAGAACGCAACGGAAAGACGAAAGCAACGCAGAATACTTGGTCGAACTGCGTAGACTAGCGAAATACTGCCAGTTTGGAGGGAATCTAACAGAGGCATTGCGAGACAAGTTCGTGTGCGGGTTGGCAAAGGAAGGAACGCAAAAGCGACTACTCGAAGAGAACGACCTTACACTTGACAGGGCTGTCCTTATTGCAGCATCGCACGAAGCCGCAGCGAAGGGAACTGCGGAAATGCAGCTAAAGACAGCAGCACTAAGTGTGGATCAAATTACCTCGACAACAACAAAATGCTATTGTTGTGGGAAGACAACACACGACCAGAACCAATGCTGGTTTAAGAACCAGGAATGTAGGAAATGTGGCAAACTGGGTCACATAGCTAAGGTATGCCGGTCAGGGAAGAAGACCAACAACCAAAGGACCAACAACCAAAGGAAGCCATCACAGGAAAAGTACAACAAGGTGCACAAGGTGGCTGAGAAGAGTTCAGACGAACAGAATTCAGACTCAGACCCAAACGGCCAGGAGCTGGGTAGTCTGAGAATTCACAATGTGAGTAAGGAAGCTGACCTACAAACTATCTGGGTCATGCTAAAAATAGCTGGAATCCAAGTGAAAATGGAGTTGGACACTGGATCAGCTCTATCAGTCATAAATCAAAGGGATTACCACCGGCTATTCTCACATATACCCTTAAGAGATACCAAGTTCGTATTGCAGTCATACACGGGGCATAAAGTATACCCCATGGGAAAGATAAGAGTCAAAGTGAGAGATGGGGTAAAGAACACCCAAGAATGAACTTATACGTACTACATGAGGGAGGACCACCACTTCTAGGACGGGAGTGGATCAAGAAAATAGACATGGAATGGCACTATCTAAAAGCCATAACGAGTGAGGACTCAGTGCAGACAATCAGTTCAGATTCTGAAACGGGTGACGATAAGACCAACCCAAATATGAAAGACAAGGCTGAAATGGACTTGCCGACGAAGGTTGGAAAAACGAAGGCATGCATAAAGGCTTATGCTCCAGAGAAGAACAAAGTTTCAGAGCAGAACTCCACCGAACAATGACAACCTAGTTTGACAGAAAATTCTGAGCCTGTTCAAGTTACGGACATATCCATGACGGAAGAACACCGAGCTCGGACTCAAACTTATTTCAAATTACGACAACAATTAGAACAATTGAGTTACCGTCTCGTACAAGAGATGAAAACAATGAAAAAGTTCTATGACACCGAATGGGAGAATCTGGAAAGACAACAGAAGCAGCTAGCTCAAGCAGAGAGCGACCATAGAGCCATCATGACCAATTACCGATCACATCTCCCTTATGCTGTTCAGGAGTTAGAATATTTGCAGGAAGAAGCAAATGAAGAGGAATCTTCAGGAAGCCAGGATTTTATTCCAGTTCTTCTCTACGACTCCTTACAAGCAGAGTGTGAGAAGTTGAAAGAACAGTATGAACAGGCCCAGGCTACAATTCTGGAAGGGGTTAACTCGGCAACCTCCGAAAAGCTAGTTTCAGTGGAAGCATATGAGCAACTGAAGGTTGAACATGAGCAAGAAGTCCAAAGGCTGCAGGAAATTCTTGATGAGCTCAAGGCCAAGACAGACTCATCGGTAGAAGTTCCATCCATAGATGAGAAATTAGAGGTGAAAGACATGGCAGAACATGAAAGACAAGATGTACAAGAACTCATAAAAATATTACAGGAAACCCAAGACAAATGTGGGGCGGCAATGACTGAGATTCAACAACTTGAAGAACAGATTCAACTGGGAATCCATTCAGTGGAAGAAAAGGGAACTGTAAGAAACACAGAGACTGTAAGAATGGCCTCTGAACATGAGCTAGAGAGCATCAAGGCGCAACTTCTCCGAGCGCTGGAAGCCAAAGTACAAGAGGAAAAGAAGGTGAAAGCATTGGAGGAAAAGGTGGATGAAATGGAGAAGACTCTGACCCACAGTGTTCCCGTGGAAGAGTTAACGGTCAGCCAACTCCTTCATATGCTGAAGGACAAGACTCTACAATGGGAACAATCTGAGCACGAGCTTCAATCTTCAAAGGGAAGGAGTTCGGAGCTCTCAAAAGTTATGGAAATAGCTGAGGTTGCAACACAGATTTTACAGGGATGCCAAAAGTACGCTGAATCACGTCAATGTGAAGAGCAGAATGTTGAAACAGCTGCTCCAGTAGAAGGATTGAATAGCCTGATCAATCAATCCCCGAGGGAAGGGGAAGTGTTGAAATCACAAACTAGGTCATTAGTGAAGGATTTGCAGGAAACCCAGGAAGAGCGGGATGAATATGAACGCATGAAGAAGTCTCTTCAGGAAAGATGTCTAGGGAGGGAACAACAGTCGGCTAACGTCCAGTTGGGTACGGAAGAAGTAGCAGGCCCTCTCGCTAGACTAGCTCAGGACGACACCGAATATTACCATGACCTGTTGAGTGACACGGAATATTACGATGACTTGGTCTGCCCAGCTTGTGATGAAAACTCCCAAAGTGCAGAAATCAGGATGAAGCACTTAAAGTCTAAGGAACATAGGGAGATGGTGGCGCTACAGCTGGCAGCGGATAAGGGAGCTCCGAGAGTCTCCAAGAAGCAGAAAAGAAAAAGACGAAGCAGAAGACGATAACCATCTAAATCATTATCACTACTATCAGATCATGCACGTGGGCCCTATGAAGGGGGCCAAATCAGTTGGAAAGTAGGAAAAATTACCAAGGCAGTCCAGCTGTTTGTAAAAGTCAGCACTGCTGGTTCAGCAGGATGGAAGTTCAAGCTGTTAAGCCAAGGGAAAGACTATTGGATGAGTCACGCTAGAAATGTGAACCGGCTACACCACAGAGATGTTGTTCGGACCGAGTCAAGACCAGAGACTGAATCTGTGAACTGTTCCCGCAGAGACTGAATCTGTGAACTGTTTCCCGCATAGACTATATCTGTGAATTGTTTTACATGAAGTTGATTATATGTTATGTTTAATGGGGAATAAGTATGTTGTAAGCTAAAAAGGGAGGATTGTAGTGTATGTACCCGTCTACCTTTAAGAGAACTATTGTATGTAACCGTTCACCTTTAAGGGAACTATTTTAGGTGTGGCACTACTTTGTTTGGCTTCTGTATACGGTAATACCGACGGTGACCACACCAGTATATAAGTGTTGTGCCAGGAGTTATTGGGCAGATTCGCCCTGACCTTCGAATAGTAAAGTCCTGTTTTAAGTTACTCTTGGAGTCTGTGTATTAATTAACTAAACAACCCACAGACTTTACAGACCTCTTTTCCATTGCCAGTGGATCTGGCCAGATTGTGCAATGCGCAGTTTCCTACCTAAAATGGCAAACAGGATCCGATTTGCCTCATAGACCCCTTTTAATATGAAAATTGGGGTCCTATCACCTGAAAAAGGCAAACACTTTGGACACCCGGCTGTAGGCCTCTTTCAAAATGGAGCCGGCTGGTGTTAGCAGGGCGGTAAGGACACCGACCCCATTTTGAGGCTGTTACCGCCTTGTTCACGCCAGACAAAATTGACCTCACTAAGTGCAAAGCACAACCCTGACATTCTTGGGCGGTGCTTTCTGTGGAGGGTGTGACTTTGGCATGTTATTAATCTCAATTGAGCTGTGCAAGGACTGAGTGGAAATCAAATTTCTCTCTGTGAATTGGAAAGAAAAATTGGATGGCAGTCTCCAATGAGTCGTTTTGTCTTTCCCCTTGCAGCTACCTTGTCAAGAATGACATTAATATTAGCCTGGGAGCTGCCCATATTCTTGAGTCCCAAAAAGGTAGTGACAGAGGGGGAACCAGTAAGGGGAAAAATGAGGGGGGATATAAAAAAATAAACAGCAACTGTAAATTACTGTATAGGAAGATAAACCCACCCCAACAGCAAGCAGGCTAAATGTCAATTCTAATGAAAGGCCATTGACCTGAAACGTTAACTCTGTTAACTCTGTTTCTCTCTCCACAGATGCTGCCTGACCCGCTGAGTGTTTCCAGCATTTTCTGTTTTTATTTCAGATTTCCAGCGTCCGCAGTATTTTGCTTTTGGTATAAGTTAACAGAACAGTGGACGTGTTTGACCATTTGGTGGCAGTGTTGGTACAGTTACATGTTTAATGCGGTATTGCCAACATTTTCTTCCTTTTATTCAGCCTAGATCATACACAGAACAGTGCATCTTTTTGTTGAAAATTCTAACATCATTGCATTTCATGAACTGTCCTTAACTTTACCAGATGAGCTTTCTCCTGTAAATATGGCCTGGTGGTCTTCAGTAAGGGGAGGGAAGTGTTCGAGGCACCTGAGACCACGGATGTCTATCATTTTTGTATACATTCAATTCCTGATCTCTAAGGTACTGTGGCGACAACATTAATTTATACTAAAGTAGAGTCCTTGGTAATGAAAGAACCATGTAAAGAGGTTATTGCTGATAGATTGTAGCAGTTGTGGTTTTGGGGTGGGGGAGGGGAAACGAATGGTGCCCCGAGTACTGACGAAACAGTCCGATTAATATGTAATGGTTTAAAAACAATGATCAGCAAAACAAAATTGGCTGTAGCAGGAGTAGTGAAGATACAGATTTTGATGAAAAGCATAAGCTTCAAAATTACTGTTTGCAATATTAGCTTACGAATATTTCCACATTCTAACCCACTTCTTTGAAAGTAAACAGGTTAAAATAGCAGGCAGAGGAATGCCATGTGACCCCGATGAGCAGTTGATAAGTTAATAGTCACAACAACATAATGTCAAGCCTGAAATTTTTGTTTAGGTTGCAATGTAAAACTGATCATCAATTCTCACTCTGGGATGGTTGGAACGATAAGGACCATCATGGCATTTTGCAGCTGGCTTGGAAAATCTCAGAAACTAGACTAGCTTCGGTAAGGCTGGGAAAACAAAAGAACTCACTATCCTCTGAGTTTGTCAAGTGTGTTTAACCCCACATGCCTTTCTCTGCTTTTCTCTTGCATCCAACTCGTGTCCTGCTGCAGTGCATTCAAAACTCATTTGTCTGCTTCTTTACCCACCCCCGCTTCCTCCAGTTCTGCTGAGTGATGAGTTAACAGAGTTTAGTTTACAAAGCAAGCCTGCTCAGAAAGCGAGGGGCTTACAATACTTTGGGGGGAATTTTAACCCCCAAAAACGGGTGGGTTAGGGTCGGCTGGGAAGTTAAATTGTTAAAAAATCTTAATCCCGATCCCAACCCACCTACTTCCAGTTTTAACGGAGTCGGGACTGGGGTCGGGCAGCTAACTCGCTCCCAGGAGGCAGATCACCATTTATAAATAACTAGCTGGAGTGCCCGGCGGTGCCGAGGGTTTTTTGAGGGCATATAAATGAGTTTGACTGTCTGTCTGTCTGTGTGGGAAGGAGAGAGAGAGAGAGAGAGAGAGGGAAGGAGAGAGAGAAAGAGCGAGAGGGAAGGAGAGAGAGAGAGAGAGAGAGAGAGAGGGAAGGAAGAGAGTGAGGGAAGGAGATAGAGAAGAGAGGAAGACACCCCGGGGAAGGGGCTGGACTCAGAGCCCGGCGGGTGAAGAAGGGCGGCCGCCATTTTGTAAGGGTCAGCGGGAAGTTTGAATTGCGGCGGCCAAAGGAAGGAAGAAGGCGAGCTCTCCCTCCCTCTCCCACCCCTTCACACTTTCCCTCCCTCACCCTGTCTCTCTACCTACCCCTCTCTCTCCCTGCCGCTCTCTCTCTCCCCTCTCTCTCTCTCTCCGCCCTCTCTCTCCCTGCCCCTCTCTCTCCCTGTCCCTCTCTCTCTCTCTCCCTGCCCCTCTCTCTCTCTCCCCTCTCTCTCTCCCCCCCCTCTCTCTTCTCCCTGCCCCTCTTTCTCTCCCTCCCTCCCGCGCTCTCTCTCTCTCTCCCTCCCTCTCTGTCCCTCTCCCTCCGACTCACCTCGGTACCCAGAACGGAGTCAGTCCGACACCGGGAGGCCGGGTGCCGATCGCTTCAGAAGCGAGCCCGGGGTTCCTCATGTTTAACCAGGCGGGCCTTTGGACCCGGTTGGCTGGGCGGCAGTCGAAGGCCTTTCGCTCCGGACTCCCGTGTCCGAGAGCCCGGGCGGGGTGAAGAAGGGTGGCCGCCATTTTGTGAGGTCGGCAGTAGAGAGAGAGAGAGAAAGAGGGGGGGTGAAGGAAAGAGAGAGCCGCCGCTCCTACGGTCGATGTGTTGCGGGCTGGCCCCTGATGAGCGCGCCGATCAGCTGAGCCGGAGCCCTTGCCACTGCTCGCCTGCTCGCTGTCTCTCGGGCCGCGTGGTTCTCTTTTTTCCCGCAGGCGCAGCCGGCCAGAGAGAAGAAAAACAAAAGAGATGAAGAGAGCCTCTCCCCTGCTAAAAAGGTGAGAGCCGGAGGGAGATTTTGCGGGTGAAGAAGGGCGGCCGCCAGCGCTTCAGGCCCGGCTGGTCTTTAATGGCCGCCACTCACCTCAGCTCAGCTCCCGCTCGGCAGGTTGAAGGATTAGGCCCCGCCCACAAATGCCATAAAATGCCCCACAATTGGTCAACCATCACGTCACTCCAATGCTAATGAGCGGTAGGATTGGTCAAGCCGCTAATGAGCGGATTTTTGAGCGTTTTTTGTATACTGTTGGAAGAAATTTTGTCTGACCAAAAAAGTAAATATGCCTATGACACTCCCCTGATCCTCAGCTTTCTTTTGATATAACATATGTGTAGGTACGCTCTATAACCTGTGAGTGTATAGCGGACAGACAGACTCAGC